>NC_138867.1:38994931-39536436 GCF_965194805.1 Balaenoptera borealis
AGGAAGGACTAAAGAAATTATTGCATATCCATAGTATGGAGGAAATTGCAGTTATTAAACAAATGAGGTATACATTTAGATCTTTCAGATATTCTTGAGTAAAAAAGGAAAATTATAAAACAACCAAAAATGTAATGTTATGTTTTAAAGATACAATTATGATAACAAGTATTGGTGAGGATGCAGAGAAATTGGAACCCTCATTCACTGCTGGTGGGAATGTAAAATGGAACATCTACTTTTGAAAACAGTCTGGCATTTCCTCAAAAGATTAAACATAGAGTTACCATTATGACCCAGCGATTCTACTCCTAGGTATTTAGGCCAGAGAAAAGGAAACATATGTCCACACAAAAACTTGTACACAAATGCTTACAGAAGCATTATTAGTAATAGCCAAAAAGTAGAAACAATTAAATGTCCATCAACTGATGAATGAATAAATAAAATGTATATTCGTCCAATGGAATACTATTCAGTTATAAAATGAAATAAAGTGCTGATGTGTGCTACAACATGGATTAACCTTGAACATTATGCTAAATGAAAGAAGCCAGTCACAAAGGATCACATATGGTTTCATTTATATGAGATATTCAGAATAGGCAAATCTATAAAGATAGATTAGTGGTTGCCTAGTGCTGAAGGGGTTGTTTGTGGCTTGGGGGTTGGGAAAGTAACAGCTAGTGGGAGCAGCGTTTCTTTTTGGAGCAATGTTCTAGTGTTGGTTATGGTGATATACACAAAACTCAGTGAACATACTAAAAATGATTGAATTGTACACTTTAAATGAGTGAATTGTATGACATGTGAATAATATCTCAATAAAATTGTTAGAAGTATAATTATAAAATAAAGTTACATATTTTCTGTAAGGGCGTATATATGCACCTAAATTAATTGAAAAAGCTCACACACCAAGTTGATAACTATATATCTGAGGAAGAACACAGGGGACTACAATTGAAAATTACATTCTCAAATGGATTTTAGCTTTATCTTTAATGTTTTCAATTTTTTTTCAGGTAGCATGTATTTGTGTGCTACTAGTGTAAATGATAAATAATTCTCAAAATTTATTTTCCTAATAGAGGGTTCCTCTACATCAGACTTATCAAAGACTTCTATAAAGGGAGGTTCAGGTTTCACCACCCCTCTTCTCACTCAATGTCTCACCACCAAATCTTGAAAAAAAAAAAGACAAACTGTGTATGTCTAGAGTGTATCCTTGCCAAACGTAAAGTGGAAGTCCTGAGAAGTGCACTAAAGTGCCGCCAAATATGTCACCCTTCCACTGAGCAGCAACTTGATCTCCAAATAATGTAAGGTCACAGCCCACAGATAATGTGTCACACTCACTCTTACTCAGCTGGGGATTCTATTAGGAGTGCTCTTCTACTTTATGAGAGAGCTAAGAGTCGCTTCCACAACATCCCCACCAAAACCCTATAACATTTGGCGATGGAATCTCTATTCTTATGTTGAATTTGCAAGAATTAAACAAAAACATCTATTTGAACTCATGTTGATGTATAAAAGATATGCTACTCAAGATTTTTTGAGGTATGCCTGAAATATCTGAAGCATTAAATAAAAGAACTTTGTGAGAAATCTGGAAGAACATAAACTACTTAGCTACAGGTACAAAGTAAAAATTTATTTCTATAAAGCCACAAAAGAAGTTTCAGTTTGATGAATAAATTAAGATTATACTGAGCATTTTTTTCCATAGTTTGTAGAACACCCAGAGCAGTACTTCAAATATTTTCCTTCTCCTTTAAGTACAGTAGAATTTAATTCATAACATCTTGAATTTCCAAATTAAAATCACCTTCAATTAAAGAATTTCAATCAGCCATAGAAAAAAAGAGTGCTATATTTTCTAACCATAAGTGATTACGTATTCATCAAAGCTATATGTGTATTTAAATGGAAAAGTCTAAAAAAGTAATAAAGCAGGATTCTGCAGACCAGAAAGCAATTAGTCTCAGGTGTTTCCTGTTAATAAATTAGACTAAACTAAGGGCCAGACTTGTGAAATAATTTCCATTAATTAAAAAATCAAGGGTTTAATGTTTATTCTCTTTTCCCAAAGGTGAACTTGAAAGCTATGTTCTTAACTAAACAAGAGAACATAATTACATTTATACTTAAAGCTTTGAGGTACCATTTTATTTTTCCAAATGACCAGGTGTGATATTGAAATAACATGAATGACTGGGAAATCTGGGAAACCAGTTTTCAATCAACAATTAATGATTGACCATCTGTTTTGTATACGTTAATCTAGGAGCCAGGGTGTGACACATCACTTATTAACCATACCTCCTGCTTCCAGGGATTCCCAATCTAAACTAAACTATATGAAACAACATGATTCAGTGATATCTTGTAGGATATACCCTTTACATCATATTAAATTTTGAGCGACATCAGAGAAGATCATATTTACAGAGTACTACTGTAATTAGGAAGTTGGACTTGAGCTGGAACTTGGAAGATAGATGGCAGATGCAGAGGTGAAGAAGATGAAGGAGGATGCCAGGTAAGTCAACCATCAAAGCAATGACACAGAGTTAAGAATGAGAGTGGTCTGCTCACTGGAGGAAACAAAGGAGTCTTTCCTGATAGAAGAGAAATGTGTATACAAGACAATAAAGAGAAGAAGGTAGGACAGGTAGGGTAGGATCAGGTAAGGAAGCCTTAAACCCAGGTCAAACCTACTTTGATAAGAAATAGGGAGCTATTGCAGGTTTCTGAGTAGAAGAGAAACCATATCAGAGTGGTAGGTCAAAAATCAGGCTGGCACTGATTTTTCAAGAGGGAATTCCTCTAAATAATTCTAGTGCAGAAATGTATCTAGATGGAAGTAAAATTGGCTTAAAAATTCCAATAAAATATGGATGCGCTTTGATTACTTACTAATTACATATGTCAAAGAAAGGTATGAATCAGACAACTTATCTTCAGTCCCAGGTAGAACCGATTGAGGGACATGAAGTGAAGAAGATCATAGGTTCACCTTTGAACATGTTGAGTTTGCAGAGAACCCATCTTAAAATATCAGAAGGTATACAGAGAGAGCCAAAGACTGGCTGAGAAAATTCTGGAAATGCAGATTTGAAAGTCAGCAACATAGCTGAGAAACAAATACATATAAGAGGACCAAGTTCCCAAAACTGAAACTTGGACGTCTCAGTGGTTAAAGAGAAGCCAGAAAAGGAAACAAAGAAGGATTAATCAAGGAAGCAGGAAGCAAAGTAGGACATTATTTCACAGAAGCAAGTGAAGTAAGGCAGTTCAAGAAGGGTGGAGTCACCAATTTCAGAGGATATAGAATCATCAGAGACTGAGAAAAAAAAAAAAAGGCCTCTGGGATTTGCACACACACACACATACACACACATATTATTGGTGACCTAGAAGAATACACAGGGTGAAGTTTTTTAAACTACATACTAAAAAAACCCAAAACTTAATTTACACTAACATTTAAAATTGTTTCTGTTTCTCCCTAATACAGAAAAAGCTTGTTTATCCAACATTTGCATTATTATTCAATGCCTTGACACATCTGCAGTGCTGTAAAACTGCATTTATAATAATAGTCCTAAGATACTTAAAGGTGATTTTATATCATCCCAAAAGGTCAATGGAATATAGCACTAGACACAATTACCCCTTTACCAGGTTATCCATGCAGATGATACAAAAGGGTACCTGATGAAATTAGAAATTCCACATCATATATCTTCAAGCTCACTCATAGTCAAAAGTAAGTATCAAAAATCTGCAAATGTCAAAATCAACTATACTGTTTCAGTTTCAGTGTATTTCACTGTGTTGTTATTGTTTGTCAAATAAGCACTCTACATTAAAGAGGCTATTTGTTTCACCAAAACTCAGTACGCTGAAGAGTTAATTGTGCTTGGAAAGAGGTGGAGAATAAGTCAGAAATCTATGACTGTTAATTACAGAATGGCTTTCACTGCCTGTAATTTTTTTTCTACTGTTCCTAACAAAGCTAAATTGCTTTATCGCCAGTATCACAGTAATATCATTATAGTTAGAAATGAAATTAATAATATTCCTGAGAAACGGCTTTCTCTTGACCATAATAATAATGTTTTATATTTTTTTAAGCAAGAAAATGTCGTCCTGTGACAAAAAAGTATTGTCTTGAGAGCAAATCTAGCTTCTCTCACTAGCTTCTCCATACCACCTCAGCTGTTTCTTAATTGCTTAAGTCTAATTTTCCTGTCTTTCAAATAAAAATAATGATTCTAGTCATATTTATCTCATAAAGTTTCTATGAGAAAAAATGAGAAATTACTGTAAAAATCTTTAACACATCAAAAGGAATTAGCCCTTAGAGATTCAATCAACCCTTTCCACGATAAAAATAATTATTGCTTAAAAATATTAACACGTGATTCATATGTAGCTTTGTGAAAACAGTTCTGCTGCCAATTTTCACGCAGTGGAAGACTTTGATTATTAAAAGTATAATATAGGTTTGATTTTTTTTAGCAGAAAATACATGGTCATAACATTCTAATTCCCTCTTGTCAAGAGGATTGTTGCATCTAGAAGCCTGAAAGAAAATGTGCCTTAAACCCTGTCTTTACTTCTTTATTCCCTTGTTTTGGGCTGATCACCTTGTATCATGTCTCTCCTCTGAATTCCCTTTCTTTCCGTAACTGCATGAGCATGTTTATATTAGCTGTCAGAGTAGAGTAAGGCCCAAAGCCACAAGCAGCCTGGCCAGCTCAAGGGGACCCTTGCAGGGCCCCATTACAAGGTTTTTATTGTTGGAGGGAGCAACTGCTCGCAATCACATTTTCAGATTCCCTGCAACCAAAGGGTTTGTTTGTGTTTGTGTGTATCCCAGGCAGCCTCCTTATTATAGGAAGCATTACTCATCAGTGCATATGGCCCATTAACATTTGACCGCTGTCCATAGGGCAAAGCTCCATCCTCCCAAGGACCAGGCAAGAGGTTATACAAAGCCGGAGGGAGTTCTAGGGTCAATAGATCCTCCTAACTGATTTAATTATATACTTATTAACCATTATGAATAAAAGTCTCATTCTGATCAACATTTACTCAACAATTTGGCTGGGTCAGTCTGGCTTTTGCATCAAGCCACTACTGCTATTTTTCTTGACACCAGATTATTCTCCCCCTAACCCTGCCTTTAAAAAAATAACCCTGGGATATTTCAGAGAACTACTTCCTAATTATCCTCATTCTTCCTGGCTCTTCTCCCCATAGAAATCCTTCAAAATATTCAAACTGTTATCACTAAATACGTTCACTGCATGCATCTAAATGTATTTTTATACATCATATTATGCTTTGCTTACACCTGAAATCAGGTCAACAGATTTCTTAAAATGTTTGACATCTAATAACTCCTCATTCTTTTTTTTAATCTATGTTTCACTCTTTCCAATAAGTTATTAGAGATAGCAATTGCTGAAATCCACAGTATCTGAACAGAAACCTCAGAAGGTCCCTCTGCTGTGTTGTTTTAATTTTCAAAGCTTGGAAGCATCTAAAGTATTTTATCATTGCCACATCTCTGAACCTTCTATCAATTTATTTCAAGGAAATATTATTTAAAAATTTAAAAACATAATTGCTTAACAATCATTTAATCTTCTGTTAGCCTATTGTTTATAATTTATATCAGATTTTGATTAGTAATGTATCTAAATAAATTTGGAGATAAGCTTTTTTTTTTCTCATATAAGACAGGGTGGGGAGTTTCTGTTTAGTTATTATTTTGGTTTAAATACCCTTGTATTTGTGTTTATTGTGTAACAAATTACCACAAAACTGTACCTATTTATCATCTCAGAGGTCTGTAAGATGAAAGTATGACCATAGTCCAACTGTGTTCTCTGCTTGAGAGGTCTTAGAAAACTGAAATCAATGGGTGGGCTATGTTCTCACTAGGAGTCTTGACTAGGGAAGAAGTGCCTTTCCAAGCTCATTCAAGTTGTTGACAAAATTCAGCTTCTTGTGGTTGTAGGACTGAGGTTCCTGTTTTCTTTCTGGCTGTTAGCCAGGGATTGCTCTCATCTCCTACAGGCCACCTTCATGTACAAAATGCACAAAAGGGAAAATTGCTTCTTCATGACCAAGGAAAGCAGTTTCTTGGTCTGCAGCTGTTACTGAGTCTTTTTCTTTTAAACATCTTTATTGGAGTATAATTGCTTTACAACAGTGTGTTAGTTTCTGCTTTATAACAAAGTGAATCAGCTATACATATACATATATCCCCATATCTCTTCCCTCTTGCGTCTCCCTCCCTCCCACCCTCCCTATCCCACCCCTCTAGGTGGTCACAAAGCACCGAGCTGATCAGCCATAAAAAGAAACGAAATTGAGTTATTTGTAGTGAGGTGGATGGACCTAGAGTCTGTCATACAGAGTGAAGCAAGTCAGAAAGAGGAAAACAAATACCGTATGCTAACACATATATATATGGAATCTAAAAAAAAAAAAAAAAAAAAAGGTCATGAAGAACCTAGGGGCAGGATGGGAATAAAGACACAGAATGGCTAGAGAATGGACTTGAGGACATGGGGAGGGGGAAGGATAAGTTGGGACAAAGGGAGAGAGTGGCATGGACATATATACATTATCAAATAGTACTCTGAGTCCTTTAAAAAGAGCTTGCTTGAGACTCACCCAGAATTATCTTCCTTTTGATCATATTAACATCACCTGTTTACAGACTTAATTACATCTGCAAATCTTTTCACCTTTGCCTGCCAAGTTACATAACCTAATCACAGGGGTGATATCCATCATATTCACATACCCTGCCCACATTTAAGTGGAAAAGATTACACTGAAAGTGACTGTAGGCAGTAATTGTAGGGCCTTGGCAGCATTCTGCCTGATACAACTCTAATCAAAAAGATCTTAATTAAGACAACAATGACATTTTTGTTGATGTTACTGTTGTTCTTTTATTGGAGTATACTTGACAATTACCTCAACTTTCTAGGGCATTGTAGAGAACTATAAGCTGAAACTTTTTCTGACAAAATTTAATAGTCCTGATTGTAAACTAAGACATTCCTAAAGATTGCCTGATTGCTCTAAACATTATAAATGTTATCCTGGGATGAAGCCAGACTTGCAGGGAGTTGAGACGCATGCAACATTTTTTGGTCCCTCAAAGACTAGAATTTACTAATCTTGGCTATCCTATTATCTCTCAGCCTACACTTAAACTTAGAATAAACATCTCTAAGAATCTCATCATCATATTTACAATATGGTAGATGCTCACTATACAGCATGGCCTCATTTTTATGGAAGAAGTTTCCCTCTGGAAGAAGTTTCCCTCAGGTTTTTTTTTTTTTTTTTTTAAAGGAATTCCTTTATTTTTATTATTTATTTATTTATTTATTTATTTTTGGCTGTGTTGGGTCTTCGTTTCTGTGCAAGGGCTTTCTCTAGTTGCGGCAAGCGGGGGCCACTCTTCATCGCGGTGCGCAGGCCTCTCACTATCGCGGCCTCTCTTGTTGCGGAGCACAGGCTCCAGATGCGCAGGCTCAGTAGTTGTGGCTCACGGGCCCAGTTGCTCCTTGGCATGTGGGATCTTCCCAGACCAGGGCTCGAACCCGTGTCCCCTGCATTAGCAGGCAGATTCTCAACCACTGTGCCACCAGGGAAGCCCTCCCTCAGGTTTTAATAGAAGGATTAATTATATGTCTTCAGGAAAATTAGTTTTGATTTTGTGGATATTGATACATATAACTGATCAAGATTGCAGTTTTATCTTGGCTACTATAAAGCATACAATCAAATGTATAACATAACCCTAGGAAATATACAAGAAATTTTGGGTACAATCTTTATCCTAATTTTAATTTAATTTTCTTGCCTGTGTTTTCTTTTTCACGTTAAACTTCTTCACTTAATTTTTTTAATCTTGTGGTTCCACAAGTATATTTATAAATTGCCTTAAATCTTTTCTGAAATAAATCAGTTAATATATATTGATCATTGTCAGGGGAGCAGTTTTAAGTACTCTAGCAGGAACCTAAAACACACTCTTTTATTTTTCCTTCCTCTCAAAAAGGAGACTAGCTAATGGGTTCACAAAATAATTAAGAATGCACATAAAAAAGGATTAAACATGTGTTAAAAGAAATATAGAAATGAGCATATATAGTCATTATAACATACAAACATTTAACACTTTATTGTATAAATGTTCCTTTTTATGTAAACCAAATAATATCAGGCCTTACCTGTGGTTCAAATTAAATCATATTAATATTAAATCATGTTAATTCCCCAAACCACAAGTTTCTCATCTTGTGCCCATCTGCTCATGTAATGCTTTAATTCCATTGAAAATACATACTCCAACTATTCTGAGGAGTTGCCCCAAAAATGTCTCACCCTCAATCCAGACTGTCAGCCAAGGTCACTGTGTGACATGTGTCTTTATGTCCTTCTACTTCTGATCTGGCTCCTATTCCTCAACATCTGTTGTTCCTTTTAATAGGGCCACACAGGAGGATTATACTTATCTATGATACTCCATCCTATACCCTTGCCCCCCATCTTTCCCTAAACCACTGACCCAGCAAAAGTACTCATCCCTCTTCTCTAAAAAAAAAAATCTAGTATCATCATCATCATCATCATCTTTATTATTGAGTGTACACAAAGTACTAGGCACAGAGTGCAGTGATTTACAGGGACTATTTCACTAAATGTCACAAATATTACTATCTTCATTATCTTTAGGGGATAATGAATGCACAGGGAGATTAAGACACTTGCCCATGTTCATTCAACTAATAAGTGGAGAAGCTGAAACTCAAGCCTAGGTAGTCAAATCCTCATTCTTTAACTGATATACTATACGAATTCCTGATGTAAGTTAATAAATGCAAACAGAGGAGATGTGGTCAACTCTGAATCCCACCTCAGTATGTTGCTATGTCCAATTATATTCACATCTCTGATCAGTGATAACCCCATAAACCCTACTCTTGCCTTTTTTATAGGAAAATAAAATGAGATTCAGAAAAACAAAATGACTTTTGTAAGATTTCACAATTAATACCTGGTAAAGGTAGGACTCATAATTCTATTGGATCAGCACCTTGAAGTCAGGTACTCACCTGTACAACTCTAGCACCTGTGAAAGTGCTTAGTATGCAGAATGCCTTCAACAAATGTTGGCTGGATGAATGAATGAATGAGTGAATAATGAATAAAATCAAGAAAACTTGATTATTAATTCAATCCTTTTTTTCTTTATACCACAGGTGTCCCATTATGACAGTAGTCCTGAAGGAAAGATGCATTCCTGGTAAGTACTATTTATCCAGAAAGTGCATGGTTAGTGTTTTAAAATCAAAGATCATAGTTTAAAGAGTGAAAAAGAAAGGAATTTTATATGGGTGCAATGGTATGTGATGGGGTAATAGAGAAACACATGTACCTGTACGTAAGTGATGTTAAACATGTTTGCCTGGCTAAAGTCTAATCTGAGTTAACTTACTAAGAATTAACTGCTTAAGTGATGAAGGACCAGTTGATAGAAGCACAGCTTTTTTTTCTAGTTCTGTTTTTAAGCTTTAGCAAGTGTTGGGAAAATTTGAAAACAATATTACTTTTATTAAGTGCTTCTAGAAAATGTGTGCAGAACATGTTACGAAGGCCAAACAAAAAACAATGAGGTGTTAAAACTTGTAATAAACTGCAAATCTTTTATTAGGGAGTCATTGTACCTTTCTAAGCAGGGAAGACACATGATTTAAAAACATAAAAAATAAAAGCCAGGGCTTCCCTGGTGGCGCAGTGGTTAAGAATCCTCCTGCTAATGCAGGGGACACAGGTTCAAGCCTGGTCTGGGAAGATCCCACATGCCTCGGAGCAACTAAGCCCGTGCGCCACAACTACTGAAGCCAGCACTCCTAGAGCCTGTGCTCTGCAACAAGAGAAGCCACCGCAATGAGAAGCCCGTGCAGTACAATGAAGAGTAGACCCACTCTCCGCAACTAGAGAAAGCCCGCGCGCAGCAACAAAGACCCAACGCAGCCAAAAATAAATAAAAATAAAATAAATCTATTAAATAAATAAATAAAAGCTAAATCTCTGCTTTACGTGTCTTGAGAAGGGGTCAGATTTTATTCAGGGGGATTAGCAATTTACTATTATTGATTTCACCTTATAAGACTAATTGTTCATAATTTTATGAGAAATCCTTAGTTTAGACTGGCTTAAACTTTATAGTTTGAAATCTATTGGCCCATTAATGTTTTCAACAGTCCCAGTTTTTCCAAAGTTCTTTTTCCACCTAATGTGCATACTAGTAGGTATTATAAGCCAAGTTTTTTTCCAGTGTATTCTCAGTAATATTTTAATAACATATTAAGTGATCAGTCAAAGTCATAAGCAAAAGAAACCAACTCTGGACATATTTGGCAGAAAATGATTTATGTTAAAAGAATTGGATAGTTCACAGAGTTTCCAAGATGACCAAAGAAAGAGAGGCCACACAGCCAGGAAAAACTCCAAGATAATGTTGCAGAACATATCGGTCCGGGAGGCGGTTGGCCGCGGATCTCCTCTGCTGTTGTTTCCAGCATAGATAGAAGTCAGCTCTACCCCAAAAAGGGACATACACGCTTGCCCCTGAAGAATGATGCTTGATTACTTTGCCTGTGGAGATGGGGAAGAATTTCTATCATCATATCTACCATCATCTTCAGAATGAATTTTGTTATATTCCTCTTTGGGGGTGTAATTAACTTTATATTCAAATCTACGGCATCTTTGGCAGAGGCTGGAGCATATCTCCATTACGGGGTCTCCACTGAAGACCCCTTATCAGGGTTTGCTGATGGCTCCGTATAGCATCTCACAAACATCTCATGAATCACTGGTTTCACTGGGTCTTAAGAGCCACATGGCAAGGGTCTTCTTTGGCCCCCACTTAAAGCTGTAAAACTTTTGGGTCTTACAATAAACAGATTTGTTTGTTGCCTCTAAATCCAGGAAGGCTCACCAAATACTATATCCCTACTTAGTGGGAGGGAACGCAGAGTTCAGCTATTGCTCTGCCATTTTGTAGGGAGTACATACCTCCACATGTTATAATCCGTGGGTCTCTGGAAACTTCACCAAGGTGTCAGGATAACATATTTTCATGAATTTATCTACTATCTTCTAGTGAAGCACCAACAAACTTCTACTCCCCTGTACTAACAGTGTGATTTTGTCAAAGTAGTGGGCCAAGATGATATTCAGAGGGATAGTCAGAAGATTAAATTCCCTGCAAATTAAATTGTGGTCTATAACTGGAGATAGCTCATGTCTTTTGCAAGACATTGAAGATGTACTTCTGTCCATGACAGGTAAAAATTACATATATATGTATAAAACTTCCAGATTATACTAGTTGCTAGGTTTGTATTGATAGGACCCAAGAAAGAAACCACATCTGGAACTGCAGTTGCAATCAGAATTACTGCTTACACTAAAGATAATTCAACTGCTATTTTTAGTATCAGTCAAAGAGGAAAGTTCAATGTGGACACAGCAAAAATCATCACCTCTTAATCTTTTAAGTCTTTGATAGCAGGATCGATCTCTACTGTTCTCTCTGAGCTGCAGTATTGTTTTTGTTTTACTATTTTGGTATGGGATGGGGAGGTTCTGGAGTTTCCCTTTAGCATTTTCTATCACGATAATCCTTACTCTATGAGTAAAGGTGGGAATTCTGTCAGTTGTTTAGAATATTAATTCCATTTGGAAACTAGGGAATAAAATGTAGGTTAGGTTTGGGGCTTTACTGAGCCTAACATAAGATGGACTTGGGTCTTGACTCCCATAAACCCCTTTATGACAGGTACAGTGATATTCTGGCTTTATTCCAGGATCTACCTTGAACCAAGTGTCCAAGAACTCCTGAAAGTTATGGATAATTATCTTTTCCAAAGATGCAGTTATTCTAATAAATAGACACAATTCCCTTTGGGAAAACATTAAGAGGTAGAGTCAGAGTATGTACTTCTCATATAACAGATTCCAAACAAAATTATCTATCCCTCCCTTGGTTGAAGGATCATGAGATATCTGTACTGACCCAGCTCTAAAAATCGGGTGAGGAAATGTTATAAATTGTGGTGGCTTAAGTAAGGCCTCTACTCATGAGGTCTAGGGTTTATGCAGTTCTGTGTTCATATCAAGGACCCTATGATCAATATGCCACCACAAAATGCCTTATGGAACACACCATTCTGTTCCCTTTGCTCATATTGCTGCTGTTTATAGTCACTATGACCTGATTAGTCTAACAGTGATGCACCATTTCTTACCTTCTGACATCCTGGGATCCAGTATCACACTGAAGTCAGGGAGCCCTTGACTGCAGTATCTTGCACAAACATTACTTTTCTCCGGAGTGCAACCCCCTGCAGTACCTTTTAGAGATGTGGGGACTCCATTCCCTAGAATATTTCTCAAAAACTTGGAGTAGTGAATGTTTACTGGGCCCTTCAGAGAGCATAGTCAGGCAGCAGTTGAGCCGTTCAATGTGTTCAACCTTCTTTAACATTTGCTAATCCGTGAACCTTTAGATTCTTTCATCTACATTATGCCAAAGAATTTGAGTTCAGTGTAAAGTTAACCAAACTGAAAAAAAAAAACCCCACACTCAACTGCTCAAGCTGGCACAGTGAACCAAGAATCAGCTTGGTAACTGAGTGTATATTGATTGATTTAACCCATTCTAAAATTATTCCTCTCCCTCTTAGATCTAGAATTTTCCATTCTTGCACATTTTCTCCACATCTATATCCATATAAATCATACAAATTATCAATATCTTATAAGCTTTCTATGCCAAGGGTGTGTGTGTGTTTGTGTGTGTGTGTGTGTGTGTGTGATTTCCTTACCCAAATATTCTTGACTCTGATTCTGGTTATAGGTCTGGGGACTACGTGAGGAGTCACGAGTACCTGGTATGATCCTTCCATCAGGGAAGTCAGTGCCCTCCAATAAGACCTAACTACAAGGAGGAGGACCCAATTCCAGTGTTTTCCGCCTATAAATTCCCATTCCAGTTTTCAGAATCCCAGTTTTCCCCCAGGTCAAAGGCCTAGTGAATTCAATTAGTATGATAATCTGGCAACCTGAACAATCAAATTTTAAGTTTGGTTTTGGCAGTTGCAGCCCTGAGGACTCTAGACAAAAGATAATATTTTAGTATGCTTGTATAAAAACCCTGGTATTTGGACTGAAATCAAGATTTTGAGACTTTTGTCCATCATTTTCTTTTCTTTAAGCCATGCATGTGATTAGAAGCAACTCCCCCCCTTCCCCACCCCCGACAGGCCTTGCACTCTTCAGGGCCATCATACTTTCTTATGTCAGCATCCACTTTGTCCCCCAAAGTCTCACCTAGTCTGAGGTCACTCCTTAGAAGTCAGGTTGTAAGAAACATACGAACTCTATATAATCAAGCAAGATGTAAGTTAATAAAAATATATTCAATAATTGTATTAGGATGTGTCATGGCAGGTTATATTGTTGTCAAAAAATATATAACCTCCAGAAGCTTAGTTGCTTATATAGAGAAAAATATGTGTTACTTTCTCATGCTACATGTCTAATGCGGGTTGGTCAAGGACTTTCTTCGTTCACCACAACTACTCAAAGAATTGGACCACTGGAGTCATTTTTGACATGTGCTTTCAAAATCACTGAAGCAGTGGGAAGAAAATATGGCAAATTGCACATTGGCTTGAAAACTCCTGTCACATCACTTCTGGTCAAACTATTTTGGCCAAAACACATATTATGGCTGCACATACTTCAAAGCAAGTGGGACAGAGCAATTCTACTGTGTGCTCAGAAGAAAAGAGCAAAAATGTTTGTGAACATTTCTACTGTTCACTGCAGAACTCAGAGGATTTTCAGCAGGGCGGGAGACTTAGGCTTTTATTCCAAGCATCCTGAAACAGTTTAAAACCCCATTTTTTACCAAGGATGAAAGTACATTGACACATCATAATCATCCAAAGTCCATAGTTTACCTTAAGGTTCATTTCTTGATGTTGTACATTCTATGCATTTTGACAAATGTATAATAACATATACCCATTAATTTAATATCATAGGGAGTATTTTCACTGCCCTAAAAATCCTTCGTGCTCTGCCTATTCATCTCTCTCTTTTTCCTCACCCTTGCCAACCACTGATCTTTTTATTGTCTCCATAGTTTTGCCTTTTCCAGAATGTAATATAGTTGAAATCACACAGTATGTAGCCTTTTCAGATTGGCATCTTTTACTTAGTAATATGCATCTAAATTTCGTCCATATCTTTTCATGGCTTGATAGCTCATTTCTTTTTTGCACTAAATAACATTCCATTGTCTGGATGTACCACCCACTGAAAGACCTCTTTGTTGCTGCCATGTTTGGGCGATTATGAATAAAGTTGCTGTAAATATCTGTGTGCAGGTTTTTTGTGTAGACATGTTTTCAGCTCCTTTGGGTAAATACCAAAGAGTGTGATTGCTGGATCATATGGTAAGAGTAGGCTTAGTTTTGTAAGAAACCTCCAAACTGTGTTCCAAAGTGGCTGTATTATTTTGCATTCCTACCAGCAATGAACGAGAGTTTGTGTTGCTCCAAATTTTTGCCAGCATTTTGTTTTGCCAGTGTTCTGAATATTGGCCATTGTAATAGGTGCATAAATGCATATATATATATACATATATGTTTTTCACACTCTTTTGTGGTCAGTTAATTATCTCACTCAGAAAATCTTGTATATGAGTGTGTATACATACATATGTATATGAAAATTCGCTGGTTTATGAGAACCCATTAAGACGTCAAAACTCTATCTCAATTCAAATAGTAGTTTTGTACAATATTACATGCCCTCTAGTTTACTACATGCTACAAAAAGAAAGTAAGGGAGATTGTAAAAGAAATATCTAATACAGGGTGCTCAGAAAAATAAATGTAAGCCCAAAAAGTTAAATGACACTTCTTAGGGACATCAAGAGTTGAGATGAGAGTTAAAGGAAGGAGTGGTAGAACTTTATTCTTTTATTAAGAACATTAAATTCACAAAATAAACTCATAAAAGAAATACAAGTATATCTAATACCATTATCCTAGTAAGGATTACAAGAAAAAATTCAAGTTTATGTCAGTGCTAATGTTGAGTCTTTCAATTAACCTTCTCCAAGATACCTAATTATGACTAACTTAAGTGGTCTTAAGACTTGTGGCTAATTTTTAGCTACAGTTGAATAGAAACTGAGCCTCTGATATACATAAATAGAACAAGCCCAGGGAGAATCTGGCAACATGCTCTTTGCATCGAAAGAGTTGATTAGGCTAAAATTGACAAATATTTATAAAGCAAATTTTAAGTAGAAAATGTTTAGTTTGAAAATTCTTTTAAACATTATATCATTAGAATATGAAAGACAATTACTATCCTGTCACTGGAGAACTATTTATTTAATTTTAAACTAAAAATGCTTAAGAAAAATAAAACATTTGATTCATTAGCTACAGTATCTAGAGTTTGACATTATATGAGGGGGTGTGTTCATACCAATTTTGATATCCCCCATTATCATGACTTACACACTTCATAGATACTTGTCAACTCATTTCAAAATGCCTTCAAAGGAAGAGAAGGAATTACAATGCCTAGCCAATCCTGCTTAGCAATTTTCAGATATGCCTTTACATACATGGACTCTAAAGGAGAAATACGTTTTAAGACTGTGACTGACAGCACAGCTGGGTTGTGCCGAACATGTCGTGGCATGACTCTGAAAGTATAAACTCTGGAACTGAGTCTCAAAGTTCTTTTTATTGCAGTTTGCATAAACAATCCACATCCACATCATTGAAAACCTTTGCTTCAAATATGCTAATGAAAGATTAACACATGGAATTGGGATGTATGAGAAATTATCTAATGCGTGTCCTTACAATAAATTTTTAACTAATATAATTCCCTAGAGTAATACACTATAGTAGTACAGTCATGACTCAATGAAATACCTCACTATAACACATATTATTCACTATAGTCTGATACTCAAGCACCGTGTTTAAAAATCTTTCTCTCTGCAGAAATTTCCGTATTTGTTTACTTAGGCAGCCATATTCTAATCTACAGTACTGAGTTTTTATTTCTACTTCAATATAAGATAAAAGAGTCAGCTGTGTCCAGAAACAGGATTTTTAAAAGTGACAATTCTCCAGCCTTCATCTCAAGAAGAAAACAAAAATAGCCCAAAATATGACAACGTGTCCTACAGGGTTATTAATGAAGTTTTGTCTGGAAACCAATTGAGGTGATAAGGTATAGTCATGTGGACAAAAAAGTAGTAATTTTTTTAAACAAGGAAAACTAGTTAAGAAATAACTAGTCTTGTCTCTTCGTACAGTTAGTAGATGAGTTAGTGTAACTACGAAAAACAGTATATCCAAGTTTAAAAAAATGTTCTCACTCTTTTAAATTAAGCCATTCTAATGAAGTAGACCAGACGATATAGTAAGGGAACCATAGTTAGGAATAGATGGAAAGATTACTCTTGTTGAGCAACTTAATAGGCATCAATATCCAAAAATATCAACTCTACTTAAGAAAATCTCATAGTTTCTGTTTTCCAGAGGTACAGTAGGATCATTTGAAATTTTGTACTTTCTTCTATGCTAAATTAAGTTTGTTTTTTTCATGTCAGGACTGACTATATGCCATAACATAAGTAATCATTTCCATAGATTCCTAGGGGATGAACATCTGGCCCATATTTGCTGATGATGATCATGTTTATATGTTGCCTCCAGACTGGACCTGGCATGCCTGTGTAGTAATTTTGGCTATTCTGATGGCTGCTACCACCAAATGGAATATATGCTGTTTCAGATCAATTGTTAAGACATCTGAAAGCATCAGATGAATGATAACCTGGTCCAATCTGTGACGCTTAGAAATATTCATGAATAACATTTCTTTGAGTCTGTATTTAGAAACATTATACATGGTATTTTCCATGAATACTAATCCTTAAATATCTAAGGTGGTTTAACCTAATAGAATGATTGAAAAGACTTTCTTGCACTTGCTGGTAGATGTTTATTTGGCTGTATTGAAGGGACCAATAGATTCCTCCAAATACTCTGAAACATTATTAGCCTAAAAGATAGATAATTGACCCTCAAGAGGGGGGAGAAGGGCCACCTTATTTCCCTGACAATTTTATCCAAATGTAATGTTCTCCCTTGTTATGTAAAATGATTTCCTAGGACCCAAAGCATATCAGATAACAGAGCGTAATTTTTATTTATTGAATGTGTGCTACGTACCAGATATAATATAAAGTATGCGAATTACTGGCATAAAGTAATGAAAATTACTTCCCAACTAGTGAAATATTGACTTTAAAAATTGTCTTAGAGATAAGAAGTAGGATTTTCAAAATTATTGTGCATTCATTGTATGGAAAGTAATACAATATCCTAATGCCACACATCTTTCAATCTTTGATTTCTGTAAAAATCATTTTATGAGGCATAAATTTTCAAACAGAACTGAAACAATTTTGCAGAAAATTTTAAGCTGTTTAAAATGAAAATTACTATAAGCTCACTTGCAAAGACAACGAATACTTGCAAAAAATAGTAAAGAAAAATGTCCAAAACAAAACAAAGACAAAATTGAATAAGTGACAAAAAGAGTATAAATTCCAATAACAAAACCTGAAGATATTGGAAAGAAATGAAAAGGAGACTTAAAATTAAAACTTAAAAGAAAGAAGGCTGGCAAAATAAGGTTACAATTCATGGGACACAAAACCCACAAATAATTAAAAGAAGAAAATTGTGATGAATATAAGTAAAAATTATCCCATTTAACTAACATTTATAACATTATTACTCTTATGCATCTGGTGTTGATTTTGACAAAAAGAAAATCACAGATTTGACAAAGGAGCAATGGGCATGTATTGATATATTTAAAGTCTCTAAGATTTCTTCTATTGCTTTATATGTTTGTCTTACTGCAAATTAGGAAATAATCTGCTTAGGAAAACTTTTAAAGTATTATTATATTACGCATAAATTTTCTTAAACATTTTATAGAAAAGAGTTCAAGTAGTTTCCACAAAACACATTCTCTCTGACAGCTCCAAATGGCCGCACATTACCCAGGGTTGGTTAACTCCCCTTTGTGCTTATTGAACTTGTTCCTATAAACTCTTCAATCCCTCCAACCCAATTAATGGGACGAAATGCCTAAATAAACAAGAAAGGGAAGACCTTTAAAAGTTCTACTACCCCTAATAAAAGAACTTCATTTTGAATGTTTGCAGCTTATAGTTGACACTTTACTATGACTAACAGTATAGACATCCCCCCTGCATTTCTGTGCGCCCAGTAATGACACCCACCTCACCAAGCGTTGAGAGTTTTCATACATTGGCAGTTAAAGTCATTTGGCCTTTGGCCTTGTGCCTTCAGGGGTTAGAGGCACTTATTTAAGAGGAAAGATTAAATTAACCATAGCTAGACCAAAGAATAACTAAAAGAAATAAAAAGCAAAAAGATAAAGGAATGAGGAAGCACATTAGATGGTAAAATGAGGAAGTCATTAAGCAAATGAAACCTTAGATTGAATAATTGGCAAAATTTCCTGGAACAAAAGAGCTCTTAACTCTGAAGTACTGTTGTTCTGTGACCAGAGTGACTGAGCTGCCCTTGGGTCGGGCAACACTAGATTGGCAGCTTGCGGCAAGCTTTGCTGGACTAACAATCCAAGTCAGACCAAGGAAATTCCTTTAATGTTTAACACCTAGCTGTGTCTGTGGGAACATGAAATCAGTATTATTTCTTTCTCACTCTCAAAAAGTGCAAAATACTCTGGGTAACTGTACCAACCATCAATCTTCATAGTCCGCTGGGTAGAAATTTTTGTTATACATTTCAGACTCATCTAGATCAAAGCATCTATAGGGCAGGAGTCTTCCTGTCCTTAATGCCTGTTATGGTGTCTGACACTGTGAATGCGAATGATGTATGAATATGTCTGGTAAGTTAGCCTAAAAATTATGTTAGGTCAAATTATTCTGAAGTAATCACTAGATATTTTCTAATTTCTGATTCTATGTCCTTCTGATTTCATTGCCCATGTTTCTGAAAGAATGATTCAGAGGCGACTGTGATCATTCATAAATGTTTATTGCTCATTAGACACCAGCGTTTCACTGTATCTCACCATCCATAATTTTTTCCACGTCGTGCAAAATTTAATAAGATACAGAGATGTTCGTTTTCATCTCCAAGCCCATTGAGATGCCACTTTTCAAGTTCTGTGTTGAACACTAAAGTGCCCTTAATAAATGAGTCCAGATGGCGTGTGTATGTGAGACAGGTTAGGTAAGTGCGTGAGATGTAGACCACAAATAGCTTTATACACAATCACTTCATAAGATGCCACATGGCCTGGGGTAATTTTCCATAGCAGAATCTAAATAACATTGTTCATTTGCTAATGGTCTAAATATCATAATTAGGACATGTTGCTGCTATAGAACTCTAATTACTGATAAAAAGGAACTTTCATCATGACCCTCTCCCATTTAAAGAAAATGATCATTATACCTAACTCCAGCCTTTCAACCCCTTGATCATTCCAATAAAGCATTTTGGAAAATGCCAAACACATTGCCTGGTTTACAATTGCTGTTCTAACTGGGAACTAATGATTTATGTCTTTTTCAAATGTCATATATTTGGAATCATTACCAGGTGAGAATCAAAATAGCAAAAAGTGGATGTCTCGGAAACCATGAGACACATGCTTACTAAGGTTACAACTAGCCACTGTACCACTTCTCTCTTTCACTTCATCTCGTGCCAGAGGCATTACAAAGCAAGCCAAAAGTAAGTTTAATCTAGTCAAGTTCAATTGCAGCAGTATGGTTTCATGTACCTTAGCATTCATCAGACCCATTGGATCTCTCTGCAAACACACGTATCTGTACATCTCTACATAACACCAAGGCTGGACTAGCTTTATGATGTGGGCTGCCTACATGATGTGATATGGAGAGTCTCTCTGTTTAAAAAAATATATCCCTGATTGTCTATTACAATTACCAAAAGTCCATTACCAGAATTTTGTTATAGACTCTGATGTGTCCCCAATGAAAACTCAAATATCCTTAAAAGGAAAAGCATGGTAATCTATATTAGCTAAAATCTTGATTACCTTGAGAGCAAGGTGTGAGCAGGTCTTCTGGTTAGACAATAGAAATAGGGTCTTGGAACCATGAATGGTCATTCACTCCTTCACTTAGAAAATAAGCATTGACTAGGAACCTATTTTATTCTAAGAAAAAATATAATTTAGGGCATAGAGATGCATGTGTATGATGTCTGTATTCAAAGAGCTTAGAGTTCACTGGAGGAGACAGTCAAGACATAAGGCAATCAAAGTAGGAAAAGTACCATGATAGAAAAAGGGAACTATGGAAGCACGTGGGAGGGGAATCTAAACTGGGCTGGGTTAAAAGGAGACAGTGTGGAAGCTTGCTTGAGGAGATCATATATAAGTTAAACTCTAAAGGTGTCACCCTTCAATAGGGCCTTACAGAGTTAACTATGTTTTCATATTCTATTAATGAAAAACCAGGGCAATTACCTTCCTTGACTCATAGTCAGTCAAGAATAATTTTTGTGGGCTTCCCTGGTGGCGCAGTGGTTGAGAATCTGCCTGCCAATGCAGGGGACACGGGTTCGAGCCCTGGTCTGGGAAGATCCCACATGCCACGGAGCAACTGGGCCCGTGAGCCACAATTACTGAGCCTGCGCGTCTGGAGCCTGTGCTCCGCAACAAGAGAGGCCGCGATGGTGAGAGGCCCGCGCACCGCGATGAGGCGTGGTCCCCACTTGCCGCAACTAGAGAAAGCCCTCGCACAGAAACGAAGACTCAACACAGTCATAAATAAATAAAGAAAGAAAAAAGAACGTGAATTTCTAAAAAAAAAAAAGAATAATTTTTGTGACTTCTTGGTTGTAACCGTAGTTTTAGTATTAGAATTGCAACATGCCCCATGAACTGAATATTAATCAGCAGACTTGTACCATTTTCTCACTTGGTGTCTCTGGAAATTGAGCAAATACCTTGTCCTTTTTGTGTCTTAGTTGCCTCATATGTGAAATGTGCAGTTGGCATCCCCAATCCTAATTTGTTTAGGGCATCTTCCCTGCCCAGGTTGAGGCTGGGGTTGAAACTGTGTCCAAGGTTCTGAGACAACAGACAGGATCCCCTCCTTCCCACCTTCAAAAGAATAAGTAAAAGGTATGTGCGTGTTCCTGACAAATTTTGCTTATGTCACCATTTTGTACAGTAACAAACAAATCTCTGACCTTAGAAAGTAGCTCTTTATATTTACCATCATATTTAAAGTTTTTCTCTAGAAACTTATTTTTCTTAGAACATTACCTAAAGGAAAAAGGAAAAAATACATTAAACGTTATATTTGATTTTTGTAACCGAACACAGTTTAGTTAAAAATCATGAAATAGAATGTAGTTACCAAGCTTCTTTAAATTTTTTTCAGCAGGTTTTCATTAATTTAGGCAATTTTTTAATCTTTTGTTGAAGTATAGTTTTATTGAAGTATAGTTATTGATGTACAATATTACGTAAGTTACAGGTGTACAACATAGTGAGTCACAATTTTTAAAGGTTATACTCCATTTATAGTTATTATAAAATATTGGCTATATTCCCTGTGTTGTACAATATATCCTTGTAGCTTATTTTGTACATAATAGTTTGTACCTCTTGCTCCCCTACCCCTATGTTTCCCCTCCCCCCTTCCCTCTTCCCACTAGTTGGTAACCACTAGTTTGTTCTTTATATCTGTGAGTCTGGTTCTTTTTTTTATATTCACTAGTTGTGTTTTTTAGATTCCACATATAAGTGATGTCATATAGTATTTGTCTTTCTCTGTCTGATTTATTTCACTTACCATAATACCCTCCAAGTCTATCCATGTTGCTGCAAATGGCAAAATTCCATTCTTTTTTATTGCTGAGTAGTATTCCATTGTATATATACAACATCTCCTTTATCCATTCATCTGTTGATGGACACGTAGGTTGCTTCCATATCTTGGCAATTGTAAATAATGCTGCTGTGAACATTGGAGTGCATGTATCATTTCAAATTAGTGTTTTTGCTTTTTTTGGGTATATACCCAGGAGTGGAATTGCTGCATAGCAGGGTAGTTCTATATTTAGTTTTTCAAGAAACCTCCATACAGTTTTCCACAGTGGCTGCACCAATTTACATTCTCACCAACAGTGTATGAGGCTTCCCTTTTCTCCACATCCTCACCAACATTTGTTATTTGTGTTCTTTTTGATGATACTTAGGTGATAGGTGTAGACAAAGGCAGATTTTCTATAAGTTAATTAAGAAGGGCAAATTAAAATTATAACAGCCATAGTGTTCTTCATCAATTGTTCTTTTTTAAAGCATAATATATATTTTACACCAATATAAAAATATTTGTTATTTAATAATTACAATGATCACAAAATGATGAACAACACAATTTGTGAACTAGTTTTCCAGATCACTGAATTTGGAAATAATATTCCTACAAAGAACTTTTTTTCATCATTAACTGTCACCTTACTATGCCTAATTCTATTCTGACTCTGGAGAAAGGAATAAGACTTAGAATTAATGATAGTAAGCTTGAATGAATTTTGTTATGGAGCCATGGGGAAAAAGTCTGGGTGGTTCTCTAGGTTGCTTTCCTCCAGGTTTAGATTGCTGAAGCAATCTAAAATCTTTCAATTGAGGAAGAGCTAAGTAAATGATATATATACATACAATGAAACATTACTCAGTTCTTAAAAAGTGAGGCAGGTATATGTGTACAGCTAATGCAAAGCTATCTAAAAGTAAGAGTAAAATTATTTTTAAAAGGTCCAAAACATTGGTTAGAATATGTGCATAATTATATAAATTTTTAAAGATTTAATTAGGAAATTTAATTGCGTGTGTGCATGTGTGTGTGTATGTGTGTGTATGTGTGCACTTCTGAGAGATATAACTGAATATCAGGATGGGAGGGAGGCTAACTTTATATTCTATCCATATTTTACGGTTTGACTACTAAAATTGTAAAATAATTTTGATAGTTTGATGATTTTTATCAAATACATAAATTATTTTTTAATAATTAAAATTGTATAATTGTATTACAATTAAAATTGTATAATAATTATCTTGGAAATTAAGAAAATACTGATATATTTCATAATTTGGGGAACAAAAGTAAGGCAAGTTTTTTCAAAGTATGTTTTATAGAAACAGTCTTGGAGATGCTGTTAAAACAATGACAAAAACAGCCATAACGAAAACTACAACAGAAAAGTGCTATTTAGTCAAAATAATCAGAACCACCTTGAACTCTACCTCAGACAACAATAATGAGTATTCACATATGCAAGCCTCTTAAAAATCTTGCAAGCAAGAAATTTTACTGGTTTTAACCAAGCGTTTCCTTTTTTTTTTTATTTTTGTGTTACCAGTCTCCTCAGATATAATCGTATTTTGAAATAAAATGCAATGTTTTAATATATGGTACTAAGGAAAAAAATGTATGTGAACAGACAGAATAAACTCAAAAAACTTTGTGACTGTTTGCTTTATTTTTTAAATTTTTTTGCCAGTCTAAATATATATATATATATTTTTTGAATTTTTGAATTTTATTTTATTTATATTTTTATACAGAAGGTTCTTATTAGTTATCCATTTTAAATATATTAGTGTATACATGTCAATCCCAATATCCCAGTTCATCCCACCACCACCCCCCCACCACTTTCCCCCTTGGTGTCCATACGTTTGTTCTCTACATCTGTGTCTCAATTTCTGCCCTGCAAACCGGTTTAACCAAGGATTTTCCAAACACATTTTTTCAGGTAATTTTTTTGTGTTTGACTTATCACCTATTAATATCTCACAAAACATACTTGTAGCATCCTTTTAGAACTGTAGCAGAAACAATGTGATCATTTTAGCTGTTTGAGAATGGGACTGAAACAGTTGATTCAGACTCGCTTGGCTGCCAGCTGGAGAAATTCCAGGAGGCTGGCATCTTGGCCACACTCCTGGGTGCCATGGTCCTTCCCTCTGTCTCTGGGAAGTTACAAAATACTGAGAGGCATGCTGCCCTCATTTGGAGGGCACGCACACGGCTGGGATTTGTCTGAGATCCATGAGAAAGAGAGCAGCTCCAGAACTTTATTTTCTTTGGTACAAAGCCAAAGCCAAGAAACTCTTGGCAGAGAAGACCTTTTTCTCAGAAATTGGGCAAAATTCATATTTGAACACTTCAAGTGGCAGAATCCTGTTGATTCCTTTGCAGAGGGGCTACCCCTGGACTTGTTCTTGGTGCCATTGTTTGCTTATGCCGGTGCTATTAGAACTGGAAAGTCACCGTATTACTGGCCTGGGTTGTTCCTGCTCCAGCATTTGGGAGAGAAATGCAATTGGCATGCAGGGAGAACTTGGAGGATGGAAATGTCTTCCACATAGTTGCTAGAAGGGTAAGGGTTTGCCAATTCTTTTTGTTTGGCTGCTTCATTTTGGGGGCAAAAAACACTTACGTATTTTCTAATGATAATCTAATAAAACTAGAAATCACCAATAAAAGATGAAGTATTAGAAATTAAGATACACTCAGGAATAACCACTGAATCAGAGAGAAACTGAAAATAAAACTTACCTATGAGATATACAAAAGCTGCACTTATGAGAGAAGTTATAACCTAAATGCCTAAATTAATGCAGAATTATGGGAAGTAAATTTGAACAGTAAATACATAAATGCCTGCATAAAAGGCAGGTGTGGTTTTTTTATTGTTGTTCTATGAGGTTTTCCCTCATAAGTGAATCATTGTATATTTGAGTTCTTATAAAACCTCTCAAATAATCTATCAGGCTCTCAGTAGTTTTGAAAATCAATGATCTATTTGAGGAAGACATATTAGCCTTAAATGACAGCCCTCAGTGCTATTTTGGAATGATTATAATACAGTTTACCTGACAGAATTTGTTAAAGAAGGTAGTAAGGAAATTGAAGGTGGATTTAGTGATTATCCCTGAGTAAATGATTTTATAGTTATATGTTTGGGATTTTATGAGAAACATGGATCTTAAAAATTATTTGGAATAAAAATATAGTGGTCACAGTTTAGAGATTATGCAAATTCATTTTGGAATACATTGGAACGAATGAGAAAAACTGTCTTATGTCATGCAAATAAGATTGAAGTGTGTTAGGAAATTCAGCTATGATTTCAAAAAATGCTACATCTTAAATAACTTAGACGATGTGAAGGTTATGTGCATTAGAAACAAGTACCCAATGATTCACAAAGTGGAACCAGTGGCAAAAATTACAATAATTTCAAAGATGCATTTAACAAGTTTGAATAAAATTGTTTCAAAAATGTGAGAGAAGTGTTTCCCACACCGCATGTAAGAAGCTTGGAAATTGCTACTCCATCCTAATAACAAGTAAAAAGCTGAACAAACTGGAAAATCAACAACTTACTTAGATCTGTAAGGGAAGTGAGCTCACAAGGTAAACCGTGGTGCCCCAAATTGCAGAGGCAGACAGGTAAGCACAGAGAATCACAGCAGCAACCCCCATGGGTACCAGGGCTGAGGCAGGGAACCTGAACTGATGATTGATAATCACTGAACTGCTGTAACAGGATTAAGATTATTTGATGAAAAATAAATCAAGGAATTAAATATAAATTTTCATAGGTATAGGACACTGATAACACCAAGTAGGAGCAAGCAGTTATATAAAATATCCAAGTGGAAATACTGAGAATGAAAAATAAAATTGTTTAAATAAAGAGCTCATCAGAGAAGATGAATAGCCAAATAATGAATTAGTGGGTTAGAATTTCAGATTGAATAACTTTGCCAGAAAACACCAAAATTAATAAAGAATTGAAAATGGTAAGTGCTAAAAAATTAAAGTGTCAATAACTTTAAAATAGAATTTCTGAAAAATAAGTATAAATAGAGAATATAGATTATTTAAATATAATCACCAAGAATTTCTTAAGTAAGGATATCTGAGAAATTAAAGGATGGTTCAATATTGGGTAATTTTTAATGTTATTCATTATTTTCATGGGTCAGAAGGAAAGTAATGTTCTTTCAACTGATTTAGGGAAAGCAATAGAAATATTTTACCATTTATTTATTATTTGAAACACTTATAAAACTAGAAATAAAAACTTAACTTAGTAAAAGCCATATACACAAATCTCTATAATACTTAATGAATAAACTTAATAAAATCAAAAGCAGTATTCAGTCAAGGATGTTCAGTATCATTACTATTATTTACCACTATCCATAAGAAAATAAAAAAAGAGAGATGTAAGAATTAAAAGGTAAGAAATAAAACTATTATCGTTTGTAGATTATATAAACATCCACATAGAAAACTTCACAAAATCAACAGATACTCAAAACTTACTCAACTAATAATATAACATTTTTACAAAACAACAGAACTATATTATCTATTAAGGTCTTAAAATGCATAAGCTCTATATAGATAAAAAGTTTAAAAACTGTCTTGAAGAACATCATAAAAAGAGTTAAAATAAATAAATATACCCCTTTCACTGATGGACTGACTTAACACTATCGATTCCAATCTTGTAAACTTACAAGTTATTGGTAGCTATAATATCCATAGAACTCCAGGAAATCATATAGAAAACTATTTTTAAAATAGCAAAATTAGTACAGTCAAATTGATTATAAAACTAATATAATAAAAAGATACTATTACAGGAATGGACAAGTAAGTAGTCAAACAGAATAGAGAAACCAGAAACCAGAATGGGATACAGATAGGTTAGATAGATAGATAGATAGATAGATAGATAGATGATAGTGTTTGGTTTGGCAAAATTGGCATTCATTTAATTCTAAGACAAATGATGGTTTATGTAAAAAATGGCATTAACATAGTTCATTAACTATTTGGGGGGAAAACTAGATTACATCATATATAAAAATAAATTCCAGGTTTTTAGTAATGGTGAAGTGTCATTTATACCAAGCCTTCCACTGAAAAAAAGAAATGAGAATAGCTAGACAAATAATAATTATAATCTGTTTAAAAACATTAAAAAAATACCAAAGAAGAAAACTGGAGAATGCACCATTCCAAGAAAAAAACAAAAAAGCAATTGAAGGTACTCAATATTTTCCCTCTGTCCCCTCAATACTTCTCATTCCTGCTTCTTACTTAAAGAGAAAGACCTGCATGTACATTAATAGTTCTCTTGTGCTCTGAGAGAAGTTGACAGGTGTAAAATGCATATTGTAGAAAGGACGTTTTTAGAAGGAACCATAAATAAACCCCAGAAAAAATAAAAGAAAAATAATAAAAATTAATAGGAGAAATTCATAAAATAGCAAAGGCTATTTTAAACTAAAGAGAGTCAAGAAAACCAAGTTATTTTTCTTTGGAAAAACTTGTAAATTTCTTGCAGAATTAATCTAGAAAAAAGAGAGAAGGCACAAATAACAATACCAAGATTGAAAAAACAATTACTATATGTACATATTATTCATAGTATACATATTATGCTACAGACATTTAATAGTTCATAAGAGAATCTTATAAAAACTTTTTGCCAATAAATTTGCAAATGTAGATGATCTAGAAAGATACAACATATCAAAACTAAAATAAGAATAGAAAATGTTAATATTCTTTTATCCAATACAGAAATTGAATCTGTAAATAAAACCTCGTCTGTAGAAAACTACAGGTTCTGATGGATTCAATGGAGTATTCTAACAAGTGTTTAAGGAAGAAGAAAGCCAGTTTCACACAAACTTTTTAGAGATGAAAGTAACAGATAACACTTAAGGCATTAGGTATTGTTAAACCTTATTAAGAACACTAAAGCTATTACCAAAAAGAAAAAATACATATATATATATTTTTTCTCTTTCATGAAGAGAAAGGCAAAATATCTTCACAAAAACATTAGCAAATTAAATCTAGTATTATATAAAAATGATAATTTATCTCAACACAGTTGAAAGTATCCCAGGAATAAAGGACTAAGTTAACACTTGAAAATTACTAAGTACTATTCATTAATTAATAGACTAAAGTAAATATAACATATGATCCTCTCTACCAATTTAGAAAATGCATTTGACATGATTTGACATTTCATGTACGATTAAAAACAAAACCACTTTGTAAACTAGAAATAGAAAGGCACTTAATAAAGTAATAAAAGGTATAACTTTTAAACTATTAAAAGGTATTGATAAAGTCTATAGCAAAAATCATACATGATGGCAGAACTGGAGGAATCAGACTCCCTGACTTCAGACTATACTACAAAGCTACAGTAATCAAGACAATATGGTACAGCTACAAAAACAGAAATATAGATCAATGGAACAGGATAGAAAGCCCAGAGGTAAACCCATGCACCTATGGTCAACTAATCTATGACAAAGGAAACAAGGATATACAAGACAGTAGGAGAAAAGACAGTCTCTTCAATAAGTGGTGCTGGGAAAACTGGACAGCTACATGCAAAAGAATGAAATTAGAACACTCCCTAACACCATACACAAAAATAAACTCAAAATGGATTAAACACCTAAATGTAAGACTGGACACTATAAAACTCTTAGAGGAAAGCACAGGAAAAACACTCTTTGAAATAAATCACAGCAAGATCTTTTTTGACCCACCTCCTAGAGTAATGGAAATAAAAACAAAAATGAACAAATGGGACCCAATGAAACTTAAAAGCTTTTGCACAGCAAAGGAAACTATAAACAAGATGAAAAGACAACCCTCCGAATAGGAGAAAATATTTGCAAACGAATCAATGGACAAAGGATTAATCTCCAAAATATATAAACAGCTCATGAAGCTCAATATTAAAAAAACAAACAACCCAATCCAAAAATGGGCAGAAGACCTAAATAGACATTTCTTCAAAGAAGACATACAGATGGCCAAGAGGCACATGAAAAGCTGCTCAACATCACTAATTATTAGAGAAATGCAAATCAAAACTACAATGAGGTATCACCTCACACCAGTTAGAGTGGGTATCATCAGAAAATCTACAAACAACAAATGCTGGAGAGGGTGTGGAGAAAAGGGAACACTTTTGCACTGTTGGTGGGAATGTAAATTGATACAGCCACTATGGAGAACAGTATGGAGATTCCTTAAAAAACTAAAAATAGAATTAACATATGATCCAGCAATCCCACTACTGGGCATATACTCAGAGAGAGCCACAATTCAAAAAGACACATGCGGGCTTCCCTGGTGGTGCAGTGGCTGAGAATCTGCCTGCTACTGCAGGGGACGCGGGTTCAAGCCCTGGTCTGGGAGGATCCCACATGCCGCGGAGCAACTAGGCCCGTGAGCCACAACTACTGAGCCTGCGTGTCTGGAGCCTGTGCTCCACAACAAGAGAGGCCACAATAGTGAGAGGCCCGCACACTACGATGAAGAGTGGCCCCCGCTTGCTGCAACTAGAGAAAGCCCTAGCACAGAAACGAAGACCCAACATAGCAATCAATCAATCAATCAATCTTTAAAAAAAAAAAAAAAGACACATTCACCCCAATGTTCATAGCAGCACTATTTACAATAGCCAGGTCATGGAAGCAACCTAAATGCCCATGGACAGATGATTGGATTAAGAAGATGTGGTACATATATACAATGGAATATTACTCAGCCATAAAAAGGAATGAAATTGGGTCATTTGTAGAGATGTGAGTGGACCTAGAGACTGTCATACAGAGTGAAGTAAGTCAGAAAGAAAAACAAATATCACATATTAACGCATATATTGGAATCTAGAAAAATGGTACAGATGAACTGGTTTGCAAGGCAGAAATAGAGACACAGATGTAGAGAACAAATGTATGGACACTAAGGGGGAAAGCAGGGGGACGGGGTGGTGGTGGGATGAATTGGGAGATTGGGATTGACATATACACACTAATATGTATAAAATAGATAACTAATAAGAACCTGCTGTATAAAAAATAAATAAAATAAAATTCAAAAAAAATCATACATGATGGAATATTGAAAAGTTTCCCTTTTATATGTAGAATGGGCTTAGATAGCTCAAAAAAGCAGGAAAAAAATAAGATGCATGGCTTGGAAAGGAAGAAATAAAACTGTTATTATTAGTTATAAAAATCCCTGTGAAGTCCAGAGATGAATTAGAAGGGTTAAAACGTGAGTTCAGTTGCATTGCTGGAACAGTGTCAGTATTAAAATATCAATTATATTTCTATATGCCAGAAACAAATAACAATAAAAATTCTAAAGCTATATTTTACTGTAGCAAAAAAAAAAAATCAATTACATAGAAATTGAGAGAATTTAAAGAAATAAATCATTGTACTGTCCTTCTGGATAGTGTCATATTTCCAAATTGATTTTTTTAACGCAATTTCACTAAAGTTTGAGAATTTTTTGGCATTGTGTGGAAACTGAGAAACTAATTTTATTTAAAATGTATATGGTCATGAAAAGTACTTGTAATAGCAAAGACAATATTAAGGAGCAAAAGAAGGAATATTAATTCTACCAGTTATTTAGACTAATAGATAAAAGGCTACAGTTATTAAAACAGTGAGGTATTAGCGCAGGATTGACAGATAGACCATGCAAAGAGATTCAAAATAGACCCACCCCAAGGGGCTGCCCCACCATGTAGGGAGAACAAGATGGTCTTTCAGTAAATAGGCAATTTGGACAACCACATGGGGGAAAAAAACAAAGCTTTACTCTCATCTCTTACCATATGTACTATTAACTCCAGACAGTTTGAAGATCTAAATGTGAAATGCCAGACAATAACATTTCTGGGAAATAATATAAGAGCCATCAGTGGAGTAGAGGAAGAATTCTTAAACATGACACACAAAAATACTAACCATAACTGAAAAGCATGATATATTGGACAATATTAAAACTGAGTTATTTAATTTGCATCAAATGGCACTTTTAGAATAATAAAAAGTCAACAGAGTGGAAAAAGAGGATATTTTTGACATGTAACCAATCAAGACCTCATATCTAACATGTACCACAATGTTCACTGCAGCACTATTTACAGTAACCAGGACATGGAAACAACCTAAATGTCCATTGACAGACGAATGGATAAAGAAGATGTGGCACATATATACAATGGAATATTACTCAGCCATAAAAAGGAACAAAACTGAGTTATTTGTAGTGAGGTGGATGGACCTAGAGTCTGTCATACAGAGTGAAGTAAGTCAGAAAGACAAAAACTAATACTGTATGCTAACATATATATGGAATCTAGAAAAATGGTACTGATGAACCTAGTGGTAGGGCAGGAATAAAGATGCAGATGTTGAGAACAGACTTGAGGACACAGCAGGGGAAGGGGAGGCTGGAACATAGTGAGAGAGTAGCATTGACATACATACACTACCAAATGTAAAATGGATGGCTGGTGGGAAGCTGCTGATAGCACAGGGAGATCAGCTCCGTGCTTTGTGACCACCTAGAGGGGTGGGATAGGGAGGGTGGGAGGGAGACTCAAGATGGAGGGGAATGGGGATATGTGTGTGCATATAGCTGATTCACTTTGTCATATGGCAGAAACTAACACGACATTGTGAAGCAAATATACTCCAATAAAGATGTATAAAAAATAAATAGAACTAAAAAAAAAAAGACCTCATATGTAAATATTTAAAGAATGTTTACAACTCAATAAAAGACAATCCAATAGAACAATGTACAATTGGCTTCAAAATAAAGAAGAAAACCAATAACCGATAAACTTATGAAAAAGTGCTTGAAATCTTAAGGAATCCGAGAAATACATATTAAATTCAAAATGAGATATTACTACATGTCCTCCAGAATGTCTAAAATTGAAAGACAAACAATACCAAGTACTGGCTATCATAGATAATGATACTAATTTGTAAAAGAGATATTCCAAAAGGTCAGAAAAGCATAAAATATTTCTCAACTTTACTGATTGGAAGATGCAAATTGAATGATCGAAGTGTAAATTATAAATCATTTTGGATATTATCACACACACATGATGGAGTAACCATACTATAGATACTATGTAGCTATGAAAACAAATGTGTTAATACATCAACTATATTGATCTGAACGGTTGCTAGGGACACATAGTCCAATTAAAAAAGAAAATTGCAGAGTTATGGTTTTGGTTTAAAAAATATTCCAGTGCAACAAGAACAAAACAATCAAAATGCATATACATATAAATATTCATAAGTATTTATGAGCAGGGGAAAATATGTGGATGAAAACACATCAGGCTGTTAGCATGTTTCCTAGGGCAACGGATGTAGAGATTTCAGAGAAGGAAGAAATAGTTAACCTGTTCTTTATATGTCTTATATTATTTCCCAAATTAATGAGTACGTAGTACTTCTGTATTTTTAAAACAATGTAATAAAAGATAAATAAAACTAAAACATAGAATAATAAAAATTAAGATGACTAAAAAATTTAAGCTGAACAAAACAGCTACCATGTTCACGTTCTGGCAATACATCTTATGACCAAAAAATTCACTGAGAGCTAAAATTTCACTTAGAATTAAACTCTCAAGAAGCAGACTTTTTCTAGATTCCATGGCGGATGTGATAAAAAGCAAGGATGCCTTGTGATAGTTTTCTTTGTTTGTTTTCTGTGAATCACTGGGGCCTTTATACATGACTAAAGTAGACATTTGGAATTGATAGATTTTGTTATCTAGAAAAAACATGGTATATTTTGAAGAACTCTTTTCATAGTTGTTGAGTCTTTTTGATGATGGTTTTATTCTATTTGGCATGCTCAGTGCTGTGTCTCCTTCACATTTTTATAGTTACTTTTTAATAAACATCTTTAAACACTTTCTTAATCTTTCTCAATTCTTCCTGGCCTGACCAGAAAGATAGCACTATTTTTGAAAGTGTGAAATTAAGCACTTGCTTAAGGAGCTGCATTTTGATGATCATTTCTTTTTGTCACATCAAAACAGTGCTGGCCTGAGGAATCACATGAATGCTTTTGTCTTTCAATTTAAGTAAAAGTAACCATTACAGATAGCATCAGTGGCATTTTCTCAGTTTTGAAAAAAGTGTATTCTGCACGTTATTTATACCTACTTAATGTAGCAAGACAATAAACCATAAATTAGATCCATATTATCGCTGGGTTTTTAAATATTTGTTTTTTCTTTGGACCACTAAAAGACACACATACAGACCTAGGATGATGTTCAATTTCTTCATTTGGCCAACTATATGTAAAAGAAATTTCTAGGAAACAATATGAATTTGCATTTCTTGGATGACTTAATAAACTACTTTTTAACATCTGTATGTTAAGAGTTAGTATCTGTTATATGTTTCAGTGCTTTAACTCATCTAAACATGTGTTTCAGAAAGTGATCTGCATAATAACTTAATTGATATTCAGCAAATGAAGTATCCTTAGCTTTGTTTTCTTTTTGCTTGATTTTCATTATTACTGTTATTATTATTATTATTATCTCAAAGTTTGATGGCAAGAAGCAACTTTTCATTGGTTGAAATATTTATTAACAGTGGAGAAGTTACCTTAAAAATGTTATTTTACTTACGGTTTGTTATCTTTTTTTAGAGTTAGTTAACAATCTTCAGAACTGTTAATATGTTTGACTTTTCCTTAGAGAGTTGATTTTAATAATCCATTGTCATTAATAGATTTTAAATAAATATACATATATATTTACTTGCTTCAAATTATTGACAGATTTGGACTCAACAATCAAACCCATTTGCAAAAGTGTTATTTAGGGTTAATAATTCACATTGTGGTAACAAAATAAAGCCAAAACTATATAGTAACTGTACAGTAAAAAAGCTCCTTGACATAGGTCCTGGCAGTGATTTTTCAGATTTGACACCAAAAGCAAACGCAACAGAAGCAAAAATAAAAAAGTGGCACTACATCAAACTAAAAAGCTTCTGCACAGCAAAAGAAACTATGAACAAAACGAAAAGGGGACCTACCAAATGGGAGAAAATATTTGCAAATCATGTATCTTCTGGGAAGGGATTAATAGCCAAAATATAGAAACATAATAGAAGAATGGTTCCCAGGCTGGGGCGAGTTGGGAAATAGGGAGAATTTGCTAAAACGGTACAAACTTTCAGTTACAAGACAAATAAGGTCTGAGGATCTAATGTAAAGCATGACTATAGGTGATAACACTGTATTATGTAATTGGAATTTGCTAAGAGAGTAGAACTTAACTGTTCTCACACTAAAAAGTTAAAAAAGACAAAACAAAAAAAAACTCACAAAGCTTCAAAAAGTTTTTTAAAAAATTCACAAACCTTCCATTGACCTCATTGTCATTTTTCAATGTTTTTCTCTTATGTCTTTCTACAATTATATCTATTTGTAACATATATTTGGTAGATGTTATTTTCCCCTATATGGACAAATTTTAGCTCTTTTTTATATTCAAATGCTGTGTTAATGGTTTTTACCTTAAATTTTATGTTCATCAAACTGTTAACTGGCATTTTTCCTCACAGGCTTTTTCAGATTGAAAATGCAGTTCTGTGTTCTGACTTTTTATTTGGTTCATTAGTGAACAGTGATGTTACATGGGTTGTCATGGCTCAGGAGTTTAGGAGGGAGCGTGAAGCTTGGGAGTGTATTTAAGAAGTTTCTGCCGCGTGGATCTGTGCCTGTAGTGTCTTAGGAAAGCTTGCCGTGAGACTTCACACCTCTCAGGGATTGCGCCACAGAACCCACTGGCAATTTGCATGTGCTCAAAAATTTATATTTATATATTATATATCAAGTCGAAATGCTAAAGTAAGCCTTTAGAGGGTAGCTTTTAAAAGTTTCTACAAAAAATCCATGGATTAAACATAATGCCAATAATGCAAGCACATGCGAGCAAAAAAGGGCGGAGCTGACCTTATCCAACTTTGAAAAAGGCTTAACTAAGAATATTAAAATTATCTGAGGAAATCAGACAAAAAATTGAAATAATTAAGAAAACTATTTGAATGTGGATTTATAACAAAAGTCATTGACAATGAACTTTTCCTTAAGTATAAATTGTACTTTGAGATGTTAACTATTAATAGAAGTATATATAAAACCTTTGTGAATAGAAATACATATATTGGGAATGCATGACTTAAAATGCATGACATCTTTTTGATGTGCTATATAAATGCAAACAGTTGGAAACTAGGTCATAATGAACTGTGACTCCTGGTTTACTATTCACTTTCCTTCCTGGGACCTTGAGCTCTCTAATGCCAAGAACTTCCCAGCCTGTGAACAATATCCGCAACATAAGAGAAATTTATCAAAAATTTTTTGCAGATAATTTAATATTTTAGGTTATTCAAAGGATAAATAGACTTAGATCTTGCCATCAAGGAACTTATGATTTGTTGATAACTAATTATTATGACTAATGAAGATGTTTTATCCAATGCGTATAATACTATCCCCTACAGAAAAGTTTGTCGTCAGTAAGGACTTAAAGTTGATCACTTCCCAGCATCCACTTTATGAAAATCAAACGATAGTCCTGCTGAACCAAAACTAATTTCTCACATATACTTTTGTATTTTAATCTTATTTCTAGTTCCATGGGTTCTAGTTCCGTCTTTTGCTCACCTCTCTCTAATTCATTGTAGGTTGTCTGCAGTTGTGGTCTGCTCATGTTGCATGCCCTAGGCAGCCTCTCTTCAACATACCTGAACTGCCCCCTGCCCAAATATAGCATCACAATGAAGTATCAAAGCAGCAATGAAATGGATCAAAGGTGACAGGCTGTATATTCTGGAATACAGACTTTTCTGCAAAAAATTACCATTAAAAAAAAAGAAACAAAGAAAAAACAAAGAAAGACCCCACCATCTTTGTTCACTGGTAGTATAAGTTCAATTAAATGTGTTATATAGCAGCATACAAAATTATTTTTTTCCCTTGTGATGAGAATTCTTAGGATCTACTCTCTTAGAAACTTTCAAATATACCATACAGCATTGTTAACTATAGTCATCATGTTGTACATTACATCCCTAGTACTTATTTATCTTATTTTAAAAATCAGGTATCTGGGGCTTCCCTGGTGGCGCAGTGGTTGAGAATCTGCCTGCCAATGGAGGGGACACGGGTTCGAGCCCTGGTCTGGGAAGATCCCACATGCCGCGGAGCGACTAAGCCCGTGAGCCACAGTTGCTGAGCCTGCGCGTCTGGAGCCTGTGCTCCGCAACGGGAGAGGCCACGACAGTGAGAGGCCCGCGCACCGCGATGAACAGTGGTCCCCGCTCGCCGCAACTAGAGAAAGCCCTCGCACAGAAACGAAGACCCAACACAGCCATAAATAAATAAATAAATAAATAAAATTAAAAAAAAAAAATATTGTTGACCAAAAAATTAATAGTCAATGTAAGAAAGAAACAGAAAATTAAAAAAAAAAAATCAGGTATCTGGAAATATAAAGGGAAACTAGGTCACATCAAGGTAGGACTTTAGATTCTAAGACGTAATATTTTAAAGCATGCTGACCTCATATTCCAAAGAACAAGAAAGAGACATTTAAAGAAAAAAGAAGTAAAAATGTCAAATCCCTTCACAAAGGGAAAAATGATATGTATCTAAACAGCAAGTTAAATGAAAACTCAAAAATATGCTATTTGTTTACCTCATGCCTTTTTTAATCCAAAAGAGATTTTGAAATCAGATGAATAAAGAAATTTATACTGTTCCATGGAAATATATATATTGTAGATGTTTTAACTACATGACAACAAAAGTTTAAAGGTTTAGGCAGGTCATGAACAGATAATATATTACTAGAATATTCACCTTAAAGACAAAGACATCATTGTTCATGGAGCTGATCTTCTGATTTTTGGTGACTGAAGAATTCTCTTAGTTCTCCAAATCATTTCTGTTATTCTTTTAGCTTCCAACAATAGCAGCTAACTTATTATGCTTCACTTTAATGGTGAGATAATTGCATTTTGGAATAATATTTAACTGCTATGTTTTAAGACCCGTTGTGAAGTCATTTCCAGTCATTTCAAAAGCACAAACACTTGCTTACTTGTAAACGGTTTCCTTTCTTCGCCAAGGACACCAGGCATGTCAAAACTCTTGTTTCTTCCTATCTCTGACGCCAAAAAGATTAAGAAGGATAAGAATTAATACAATTTAGCATGACTAGAGGGATATTCATCCTCTGAATTTGTTTAGCTTCATTAGATTAAATTTACAATAATGCAGTAAGCATAAGAGTTTCATATCTTAACACAATAATTCTTAGTTACATCACAGTTAATAGTCTTGCTTCAGCTCTTCATACAACTATCTCATGTATAATCTTATATCTGTTTTCTAAACATATTTTCTGGCAACCCAGACCTCACTAAGGATCTTGTCTAAATAAATATATTCTCTATTTAGTTCATACCATGGGGAAATTATCTTTAATGGCAAAAGATCATAGACTGTACACAAAAACATTAATAAATACATAATAATAATAACACTCATACCCCAGAAAGACAAACTCACCTGATTCAAGGACTATACATGGACTGTGGTATTACAAAATAATCATTACCACTCCGTGTAATTCTGGGGCAAGTAAATTTAGTGATTGTCTCATTACAAAAGCTGGAAATTTAACAAGTTGAGAGATGGAATAGAGGTCACCAAAACCAGAGGAATGAACAGATCCCAGAAATGTGTGCAGAACCTAAGTCCAAGAAGCTTGGAAAGGGATGTTCACTAAAGCAAATGGGTAAGCAGCAGATGTAGAAATTGAACTGAGGCGCCAAAAATTCAGGAAATCAGAAGATGGGAGTAATTGCAAGCAAGTCCAGAGGGAAAAGAGGTTTCTAGTGTAAAATGGCATATGGTTTGCAGCCCATGATCCAGCTGGTCTCAACTGTGCCCAAAAATATCCGTGAAGGCAGAGGAAAATCACAAAAGTCAGAACACTGTAAATCAGAATCGACAATAAACCCATTACCAGTATCTATAAAGAATGTTCATAAACTACAGAGCTAAAAAAATTGTATTAAAAATTGTAATAGATATTCCAACCTTATTTGCCCAATTAAAAGTAGATAAAATATTCCCTCTTTGCTATTTTTCCTGATTCAGAAATAAATCTTCATCGACCTGGAAACTAGGGAACTATCTATTATATGCATACCACATTTTGAGATTCCTCTTCCCTCTCCATAACCCAATGACTATTACTACCATGACTCTCTCTCTTTGTATGTCTATTTGGAGACTATAAAAAATAGAAGGAAAACAACTAGTCAGGAGTGTGTATGTGTGTGTATGTGTTTGTGTTGGGGAGAGGTTGTCTAGTGAGGTTGTACAACATCCTAGAAGGTATAATCTTTACAAACAAAGTGTTATATAGAAAAATATTAATGAGAAAGAACTCAGAACAGTGAATACTGTTAAGTTTTGAAAGCATCATTTATTCAGAGTGCTGCAAAATTCGGCACTGAAGTACAGGCAATCCTATCTCAGGTCAACAACACCTCACTGGCACTTAGTCAATAGATATTGGGCTAAGAATTATGTGCATCAACCTACTTTCTGCTTGTAGCCCTGGGAAAGAATTCTGCCAGTGTGCAAGTGTATAGAGAAGCAATGGCAGTCCAATCAGTGGAATTTGGGACATCCAAGAGAAGATGGTGAAAAGTATGTATTTTTTCAGCATAGCATTCACTGGGGTTACTTATGTCGCATGAGTGAGACACAGTCCCATATAAATGTTGGTAACTATTGGCAACATTCTAACTCCCTAACACTGAGAATGAAATATTCCATGCCTGGAATCCTGCACCCCTCTCACTAGGCTACTGAGAGTGACCTGAGGATGTAAATAAGTCAGGAGTTTCACATTTTTATTTTAAAATGTCTGATTGCCACAATAGGTAATAGCTAATTCATTCTTTTCATCTTTACTTGAAGTAATGGCGAATGTCAGGGTGAGATTTTGGAAACAGAGTGGCCAAGCATAAGCACAAGCATAAGGTCTGCTTGCCTTATCCATGAATAATATCAATGATCTCACTGTGTGGTTTTTAAGCGGGTTGTGAAAGCAATTTTAACATAGGAATTTCAAAACTGAGCTGTTAACAGCAGCTCAACGAATTAAGGATTAACTTTGGTGATTCATATGCATGACGACACACATCTGAATGTATATGCTTTAGTATGTTTGCTAAAACGCCAGACACACCTAAAATTCTTCTTAATATTTCATAGCCATTCCTTGAAAAAAGCTTTTGCGACACAGACACTGCTCTGCATCAGTTCACATTTTTTCTGGTCCCTCAAGGCTTTATGCCCAGATACCTTCTTGCTGCTCAGCTCTATTGATTTGGGTCTGAGCACATAGCCTTGGTGCTCAAATCCAGTTGCCCAGTCTCCTTGTTGACCTTGCCCTACAGTATCTGCCACACTTTTTCTCTTAGTGGAACTTTTTGGATGAGACTTTGGACCCATATATTAGCCTCGTTTCCTATTTTATCAACTGTACTCCCCCCTATGCCCACCTGCCCTGTGGCTGCTCAAGCCCTGGCATGATCCTTTTCACTCTCAATTCAAATGAGGATGTTGCTTGAATTTACAAATTTAGTTGGGATGTTATGTAGGCAAAGCCACAAAGACAAAATAAATTGATAAAAATCATACCCTTTGCAGTTTTAATTTTGTGTCCATTGCTTGATTTCCACAGGGAGAAATCTGATGTCAGTGGGAACCGAGGCCAGAAAGTGAAGACAGCACTGAGCCTTCTTTTGGGCCAGAGAAAAAATGTAAACAGATGTATTAAAACATTGCAAAATCTGTTAGATGTGTGAGCAGACGCTGGGTTATAAGAGTAATTATTATCAGGTTCTCCTATTGCCTGAAATATTCAAAGCTAATTTATTTGGGGGTACTTAAGATGGTTTTAAGAAAACTTTCTACTGCTGTATATTCTGGGAAATGTGCATTTCTTCACTGCATATTGAGAAGATTTTCAATGGTCGTGTTGCTGCCTACGTCTGAGTTTAAATTCTCACACTTTAAATCTTCACAATTGGAGAAGTTTAGGTTTAGAAAACCTGTCTTTTAACTGCTTTCCAACCAACTTCATTGCACATTGTCTATCACTCCCTTTGTGGCTTTTCTCTTTCCCCAACAATGTACGTGGCTCAGGTAAAGAGTAGATGTGAAAACATATAAGTAGGCTCTGGAAGTTTCTTGATTCTTCAAATTATCTTAAAAGAAAATTACTAGGCCTAAATTCACACTGAGTTTCAGAGCTTGTGTATGGTTAATTTACTGTTCTATCTGTCTTGCTGCTGAACTGATGTTTTTGTTTGTTTAATGTGAGTGGTCTTTCTAATCCCATTAAGTGGAAACAAAGTTTACAAATGTAAATCCATTTTACTTTGATTTAGTACTTTTGCAAGACCAGGCTTCACAAATCAAGGCATGAACTTTGACAGCAGGAGTAGTTTCAAAAGGTGTTTTTTCCCCACCTTTGAGAGAAGAGGACTAAGACCTTTTCTAAGGGATTCCTTTTTTTCTCTCTAAAGATAAACACTGGGAGTGTGGGAGGTTGAGAGGATCAGGGACTTGGCAGACACTTTTTGTCCAGAACTAACTGGTGAGCCTAAAAGCCCGAGGTCCTGCAGGTGGAATACGATCTGTGGGATTACTCCTGTTGTTGTTCTATTGTTAAATCAATCCCCATTCTTTGAAGGGAAAAATTAGCTGAGAATCTCTGTGAGGCCCTGAGGATGAAATTTTGGGCTCTGAGTCAGAAGACCTGGGCGAGCCGTAATCACTTTGACCCTCACTTCTCATAGGCACCAAATAATAGCAGTGATGGCGACCATTTACTGAACAATTAGAATGTGTTAGCTCCTTCTCATTTCTATTTGTAGTTTCCACAGTAGCCCACGCAAGTTTCTGAAAGAATTAATTTAGTGAAATGTACATGAAAACTCCTGCCACGCTCTCTAATGTTCTTGTGAAAAATCAAATGGAGAAATTTATATAGAAACCATCTGAAAATTGAAGTTATTATTCCCACTGGAAAGGACTCTTGGCTACCCCTCTTGAAATCAATTTCATAGCTATTTCTTCATAATTCAGTTACTCTCAGAGGAAAAAGAAATTGTATAAAGATTGTACGTCTTGATAAGCAATAAGTCAAACTAAGAACCTATAGATATCTATACTTTCCCCTGAGTAACAACTTGGAAAAAGTCAATGTAATACTTTGATGGATATTATTAACAGGAGATTATGGAATTAAGATACTTAAAGTCTAGTGAGAAAAATTTTACATTTGTTTCTGGGACTCAATAAATACATCACTATTTATAAAAATGAAAACAAAAATAACCTAATTGACATGATCATTAAAGAGTAACACTCAATGAGTGGGTGATAAACTGTTTTCTAAAGGTATGTTTATGCTCTTGTTCCAAGAAAAGTTTATGCACCAAAATTATAGTCCTTCTTTTTATATATACCTTGAAAGTAATGATAATTTGGGCACATTGTTTAAACAATGTAAAAAATTATCATACACACACATACACATGAGAAAAAGAAAGAAGAAAGAGAAAGCAGAGATAAACTTTTGTCCTCAAACCTGGACATGCAGGAAATATTTTTATTTAAAAATTTTCTGCAACTTCATTTCTGACCCTGAGACTCCATTTTATATCTACCTAAAAAATTCAATTGTCATCATTCTTGGGTGTCTTCCTTATTTCGACAGGTTTTTTTCCAGAGTGAAGGCCTTGGGGGACATTTATTGGCATTCTGTCATCTATTCCCTTGTTTGCAAAACCACTTCAGGTCTGTTACTTCTATGACAGGCTTAAGAGAAGGCATGTTTTCTGACTTGCCCATGCACTCATTTTCCTTTCATATCTGAAATCTTGTTGCTTCCCTGGTGAGGTCAGAAAACACCGTCCTTCTTTCTTTCCTCCTCCACAAGTTCAGGGGATCTCTATTCTTGAGGGAGGTTTGCCTATCCTTTATGGACACTCTCATCCATATATTTCTCCAAAACACATTGTCTTAATCTGCAGATCTTCCTTTATATGCTTTAAATTCACTTAGGACATAGATTTTCAGAAAACAAAAGCCAGAAATACCCACAGTTTATTTCTGCTTTCCGTTCCTGCTACCATCTCTTAAGTTGTTCAAAACTTGACAATCTCCTTAAATTGAGCAAGGGAGAGAGAGAAAATGATAATGTAGTATAGTATGTATAATTTTAGTATAGTATGTATAATTTAGTATCTCTGTGGTAGGATGACATAATAGTCCCCAAATATATCCCAATCCTGTTCCCCAGAATCTGTGAATGTTACCTTATACCGGAAAAAGCATTTTGCAGACGTGATTAAGTTAAGGATCTTAAGTTTGGGGACTGTTTGTTATGCAGCAGTGGATAACCAAGATAGAAGTTAATATCTAAAAAGGTAGATACTGCTATAAGAATAACCTAAATCATGGGCAGTGACTTTGGGACTGGTCAGTAAGGACACTGTTGGTGGGGGCTTGAAGTGCAGGGAGAAGAGTGCTATTGCAAGCTGGAGGGATTTGTGATATATATTTGGTGGAGCAATTGGTGAGACTGTCACTAGCTATAAGCTGGAAGATGTGAAAAGGACCTAATAAATCTGTGGTCTAGATAAGGTGATTTTCAGGCAGAAAAAAAGTATAATGTACATTTTTAAGCTGTCTTTGATAAAGTATTTCAAAAGAGAGATGTACTAAGTAAGGAAGGAAATGTTCAACTTTTGAGCAGAATTTAGAAGAATTATTTACACAACAGGATTTACTGGGTTGGAAAATAAAACTGTTTTTCACTCTCAGGATTTCCAGTTGGCAAAAGGTTTTCAAAGTTAGGAAAGGCCTCAGTGCAAATATCAAGTACAGAGTACTGACAATAAAATGTGACTTCAGGGTAATAATCAAGTCAAGTCAAGCTATAAGATCCCTTTTTGAGGCTTGAGGAATATTTACGATGGTGCTTTATAGTCCTCTCAGCTATACAAAAGACATATAAGAATCTTAATGTTATGCCTCTTACAGTCTCTATGTCAAACAAAAGGGCTCTTAAGACTTAAAGAAAAAAGAATAGATACATGAATATGTATAACTGAATCACTTTGCTGTACACCTGAAACTAACCCAGCATTGTTAATCAACTATACTCCAATATAAAATAAACATTAAAAAAAAAACGACTTAAGGGAATCATTCTATAGCACTCAGGGTAGACAGGGTCTTTTTCTAAGAGATTTATTAGCATAGCTTTTGTCTAATGGACTGGATTATAATTTGATAATCTGGAAACCCATGAAGCTTTTAAAGGAATTATATCAGCTTGGACTGAAAGAGACAGAGACAGTCAAAGAAAAAAAAAAAATCTCTAAGCTCTTTTTCTTTTCTATAGGTCAGAAATATTGGCTGAGAAAACTATTCACGTGCTAACACTGGCCTTTCTTATGGAAAATGAAGGATGTCTCAGAAGGCAGAGCCAGTATCCCAGAGGGTGAAACAAATAGCTGCAGAAAACCACTCCCAGAGAGCAGAACTTAGTCCTAATGAACATAATTCCTTTGTTTCCAGAACAATGAAAAGGGCTGGATTTCAGAATTTTTATGAATCAGTGACTGCTATGTGCCTCTCATCACCTCAGCCCTCATTTTTGAGTAAGATATTCTACCGTGGTTCATTTGTCTCTGTCCCACCCTCAATATAGAATATGGGTAGCTTATTCTATATTGGGTAGCTTATATGGATAGCTTTAGTTCACAGGTCTTCATTAGGGAGAGCTGCACCCGAAGTCTCATACATTACTGGAACCTGATTTCAGTTATGAGATTTTGGACCCTAAGCCTGAGCATAATGCCATTAAGGAATGAGGCTTTAGAGGTCTTACAGGAGAGGGAAGTTAAGTATATTTTACAAGTGGGAAAGACATGAAAATCACTGGAAACCAGAGGGTGAACTGTGATAGACTATAACCTTTTTTTAATTGAGACATAACTGACATATAACATTATATTAGTTTCAGGTGTACAACATAATGATTTGCTATTTGTATATATTGTGAAATGATCACCACAATAAGTGTGGTTGACGTCCGTCACCACACATAGTTATCATTTTTTTCTTGTGATGAAAATTTTAAGATTTCCTCTCTTAGCGAGTTTCAAATATACAATACAGTATTATTAACTATAGTCACCATGCTGTACATTATACCACCCCCCAGGACTTACTTATTTTATAACTGGAAGTATGTACCTTTTGACCATCTTTACCCATTTCCCCCACCCTTCACTCCTGCCTTTGGCAACCACTGATCTGTTCTCTGTATCTACGAGTTAGTTCAGTTTTTTTGTTCATTGGTTTGTTTTAGATTTCACATATAAGTGAGATGTTATTTGTAGTTCTCTGCCTGACTTATTTAACTTAGCATAATGCCTTCAAGATCCATCCATGTTGTCACAAATGGCAGGATTTCCTTATTTTTTATGGCTGGATAATATTGCACTATGTATGTATATATATATATATATATATATATATATATATATATATAGTATATATCACATTTTCTTTTATCCCATTCATTTGTCAGTGGAACTTAGTTGTTTTCCTGTCTTGGCTATTGTGAATAATGCTGTAGTGAGCATGGGGGTGCATATATTTTTTTGAGTTGGTGTTTTTGTTTCCTTCAAATTAATATCCAGAAGTGGAGTTGCTGGATCATATAGTAGTTCTTTTTAAATTTTTTTTGAGAAACCTCCATACTGTTTTCCATAAGGTCTGTACCAGTTTACATTCCCACCAACAGTGCACAAAGGTTTTCTTTTCTCCACATTCCCTGGTATACATTCTTAAGTGTCCCTTATCAAGAACTGTGAAAAATATGAGACAAATTAGCCTGCCACAGTATCACTGATGCTGGTAGAGGCAGAAGAGTCCTGGATTAGAGCTAAAAGATAGGTTATTACTCTCAACAATAGTTTGTGGCCAGAGGATTATCATTTTTGTGCTAGTTGCACACATCTGAATTCTCACAAGATGACAGAGATCCGTATTACACTTGCACATACAGCAGATTGTGTTACAAGAGAATGACTCCAAGCTAATGGAACCCAAATCTTTTATCATGGGCACTAAACCTGCTTGCTGTTGCTCTGGAGAAAGACAGTAATTTCATTATACCAGCCTTTTGCTCAGAAGAAGACATATCTGTCTTCCAAGGCTATTCATTATACAGCTGTCTGTGAAAAGATAGTTCAATACAAAGGCAGCTAGTTAGTGTCTCTGCTCAAAAGAAGTGCAGAAATGCAAGAGACCCGTGGGGAATTGTCTCTCAGAAAATACTTCCAGTTATTAGCAGAGATTTCTGTTTGTTTCGGTACTGGATATATTCCTTTTCATTGTAAAGATTTAATGTCAATTCAGTTCAAGGACTGTGTCCTTCGTGATGCACTGCAGGCTCAAATCTGGCCTCCTCCACTCTTGGAGTAAGGGGGCAGGTTCTGGCTCAAAGGAAGGTCATCTTTTTTCCTTCTATGCGCTCACTCCCCACTTTTGGGGGCACGGTGGAGAAATAGGGGACTTAGGTGTCAGTGAGAGAGAGATGCGTCTGGCTTCACTCTGGTATTGATTGGTCTCATTTTCTCCTAGTGTTTTCTGTTGACATGATGTTTGAAGACATATGGGCATATTTTTCTCAGCTTGTTCCAGACTCCTTTCCCTCTTCAAAGGATAGCCCTGACTCCCTTTGACAAGTCAAAGGTATAAAATCACCAATCTTTCTCTGGTATGAACATCTATTCACTTGACGTCTATGACCTCTTGAGCAGCAATGCACCTCATGCCCACCACTAACCTTCATGCACCTTTACATGTAGCATCAAGAACACTTGCTATCCTCTCCTGAACCCTTAAAGAACTGCAGAGAACTGGGTCAGGAGTAAGGTTGCCCCATCTTCTTCCCAGACGTATTTCATCATGGCCCCTTGAAGACCATAATGATATCAAGCTTTTCAACTCTCCTCAAATCCATCAACTCAAATTCAACATCGATCAAGTTGTTTCCTTCACTAATACCTTTGTTCTTTGTTTTCAGCCTGAAAAAGGATCACCTATGACATTTGTTAAAATTCAGATTTCCAGCTCCCAAGCATAGAGATATTGTTTCAAGAGTTTGACTGTTTAACAAGCTTTTCACATGATTCTGATCATGATTTTGATACATTGGTCCCTCTGTTTCCCCTCCCTTATCAGAATAAGTAGCATTCTTCAAAACAGTGCAAATACTGTGGAAACAGTGTAATATATTGGAAAAAGCATTGGCTTTGCAGTCAGCCAGATGTGCATTCAGATCCTGGTTCTGTTAGTTATTAAAACTTTCTTCTTTTTGAAAGGAAATAGATCTTTGGTGACATCTAAGAGAAATTAATTGGTGCATGTGCCATAAAATATGATAAGCAGGAATGTCTAGTTTTCTGTAAAGGGTGAGGTAGTATTTTTAGCTTTTCAGTAGATATTTCAGCAGGCAATATGATCTCTGTCACAGCTACTCAACTCTGCTGCTGTAGCATAAAAACAGCCATAGAGGGGCTTCCCTGGTGGCGCAGTGGTTGGGAGTCTGCCTGCCAATGCAGGGGACACTGGTTCGAGCCCTGGTCTGGGAAGATCCCACATGCCGCGGAACAGCTGGGCCCGTGAGCCACAATTACTGAGCCTACGCGTCTGGAGCCTGTGCTCCGCAACAAGAGAGGCCGCGATAGTGAGAGGCCCGCGCACCGCAGTGAAGAGTGGCCCCCGCTTGCCACAACTAGAGAAAGCCCTTGCACAGAAACGAAGACCCAACACAGCCACTAATTAATTAATTAATTAATTAATTAAAAAAAAAAAAAAACCAGCCATAGACAAGAAGTGAGCAAATGAGAGGGGCTGTGTTCCAATGAAACTTTATTGACAAAATCAGAGGCCGGCCAGATTTGTCATGTGGGTTGTGCCTTATTGTCCCCTCTATAGAACATGAAAGTGATAAAACCAAATTTGTGAATGTGTAAATTATGAACCATAATTTGGTGATCAATTTTACAATTGTAAATAAGTTTTCCTAACAGAAAGAAAATTTTAAAAGGACTTGATTCTGGGGTCACATTATGGAGAAATTAACCACCACTGGGCCAGATTTTGCATCTCTAATTTTTATTAATTGGAAGACCTTCTTTATGATGGAGTGTCACCTATCTTTAAGGGGAGATTTGTAGTAGAGTGGATTATTTGTCCATTCTTTACTTTATCCACATAATTAAATTATAAATCCATACTATTTGGCATGTAACTTTCTTTGCTTTCCTATAGTTGGTAGAGCAGACTTACTCAGGGTTTTTTTTTTATGTCAATCTTTGGTCAGTGGGGTATTAGCAACTGTGACATAAAGAGAAATTTGTAAAGCTGTAGCATAATTGGCCCTGTACTTTAGAACACACACACATGATGAGGACACACTTAGGCTAGCCTTCTGGTTCCATGAGGAGGCTGTCAAACATGTGAGGCAGAACCGCCCTAGCTGAACCTAGCTGCCTTCAGAAGCATGAGTGAGTCCAGTTATGACCAGTAGAACCATCCAAACAAGCCCAGCTTAGACAACCTTCAACAACATGCAGCTAAGTGAGAATAAGTAATTCAGTGTTTCAAGCCAGTTTCATTTCAATAATTTGAATTTTTTTTGGTGCTTTCCTCTTTATTGATGTGCCTTCTACCTTCCCCCCACAATTTCAGTCCCTTCCATTTACCCCCCAAAAAGAAGGTAGTGAAAAGAAGGGATTGTTGGGGTTCTGAGCTCCTTGAGCAGTTAGAAAGGGAACAGAAACCAAAATAATCACTGGATGTGACAGAGATTGACAATCAAGAAGTCTAAAACAGAATGGGAAAGGTGGTAGAGAAAGGGGAAGAAAGGAGAAAAGAAAGGTAAGAGAGGACATCTCCCCCAGTAATCCTCATGTTAAGAGGGGCTGGAGGAGAGTCTCAAACATTATGAAGTGCAGGTCCTGAGGACGCGAGTTGGTGTTTGAGCCTCAAGGAGGAGTAGGTCAAGGAAGGGGGCCCCCCTCTCTCTTTGTAGAATGGGACCGCCCCACCTTAGCGGCAGCAGCTTCACAGGCCGTAGACACTTTCATCACCATAGGCAATGTACAGAAAGAAGTCTTCTTCATGGTGTTCCTGGTATAGCTCACCCATAGTGGCACTGGTGGGTGGAATGACATTGTTGACAAAGAAAAACAAGGCATCCTCAGCTCAGAGATGAACTTGCTTCCCGATCAAGAAGTAGAACTGACCAACTATAAGATCAGAAGGCACCAGGTATATCTTTTTGTCCAGGTCTCCTATCTGAACTTTGGGAGCCTTTTCTACTATCACCAGGACCCGGTCCGGGTATTTCTTTCAGATCTTCTCGCCCTCAGAACCACGCTTCTCTAACGGATACTCCTCTTTATACACGAAGTTCATCCTCCCAGGAACTGGGCTGGACCGGGCTGGGCTGAGAGAACCTGGGGTGGGGGCTGGGAAGAGGGGGCCGGTGGCAGCGACCTCAATAATTTGAATTTTTAACAAATTTTTAGATGATTCTGATATACGTTATATATTTGTTCCTCTATTTTTCCTCCCATTGAGTTTTGGGATGGTTTTTAACACAATGTTATTTTGATCAGAATTAACTGATAAAGGGTTAATGTCATATGTATTTCACAGTCAGACATAGACAGACAGTCAGACAGACACACACACACACACCCCAATACAGGTCTACTGGCTTAGAACTTGCATGGAAATTTTCTTCTATTTCTTTAATATTTTTTTTCCAGTCTCCATTGCTGGTTTCAGAAAATGATGCTAGAGCCATAGGCAAGAACCAAATGAAATGGTACGTGCCAATGTATAACTTAGTAGCCATAAGAAGACACTAAAGGATTCTAAGCAAAGGTATCTCATGTTTATATTGTGCTTTAAATTTTTATATTATCAATCATTTATACTGAAGTGCAATTTTATTTTCCATAAAATAATTATTTTTGATTTTAGCCCCAAATCTGCTAATAGAGAGGAAAATAAAAATAAGAATAAAAATAACTTACAAACTCAGCCCTGCCAAGCAACCTAGTTTCTTCTACTTTAGAACTTTGTCTCTTTCAGGTTAGCTAGGTAAATCAAAGGCTCTCCACCTACTCTATTTTTCCTATTCCCACATCACCCTTCTTTTTCACCTCTCTTTGGTGTATATCTGAGCATTTAAAAAAAACTTGTAAGAGTGGGATAAGAGGGGCCTCTGTTCCATGAGCTGCCCTCTCGATTCCTTCTGGTCTCCCTTACTGATGTACCCATTCCCTTCTGTCTGTAGCATCGGCTACTATGGCCCATGGTCATCCCACAGTCTCCAGTCAAAAGGGGACTAAATACTTTCCCAGTACGAATTACATGTGTCTTCAGATCTCCAGACCACTTATTATCACTTTAAAATGCAAACAGGAGCTTGTGAACCTATTCCATTTACATTCACACCATGGGGAACTAGAGTCAAAGGTTATCTTGGGTCCATTCTCTCTGATTAAATACACTGCGTGCTGGAGGTGCTCTTTGAGGTGATGTCTTTCCAAAGTTCAAACATAAAGGGAAATACAAACTTCTGCTTTCAGCTAAGTTTGAAAATTATTAAGAATGCAGAATCTAGGATAATGCTTCTCCAATTTCAATATGCATATGAATCACCTAGCAATCTCTTTAAACTGCAGATTCTTATATAGTAGGTCTGGATTGGAGCCCTCCAAATCTGTATATGAACAAGCTTCCAGGTAATGCCAGTGTTGCCAGCCCATGAACTGCACTGTGAGAAATGGAATCACATTAAATTCCAGAGCATTTGGAAACTGATTGGAAGGCAGAGTTAATGTCAAGGAAAAATTTTGAGATAGCTTACCATCCTTTAAACTGGCCTTGCCAACTGTTTAGAGTGTTATAACTTTCTTCCCCAGCAGTTCCAAAACCCTGCAAATTTATGTTCGATGTAACCTTCATCACCATGTATTGAAACTATTTTCTGTTCCCCTCAACTCTCTGAAACAACTCTCTGTGCCTAATTCTTTTGGCACTGCTTTTGCCCGATCCAGTGGGACACCGAATATTCTCAAGAAATGTATGATGAATGACCTGTGTTCTCAGTTTAGGTGTGCAAAATATGCCAATATCTTTACCAAACTTCTGAGTGTTATAAGTAAAAAAAAAAAATCTACATCAGCTTGTTTCCTTTCATTTGTAATGTAGAGGAACAGCCTAGCCAATTGCACTTTCTGGTTACTGGATTTTAAACCAGTATAAAAGAAACATATACATAATATGCAAAACTGAAAAGATTATTGCTATTTCACCTTCCTCCTCTCCACTCTCATCCTGTACCCCTTGCCTCAGAATATTCATTGGCTAAGTGCTGAAGAGCAAAAACTAAAATATTGTCATCTATGATTGAATTTTGTTACAGCACATATTTATGAGAATGTAATTCATCTCAAAAGTCTATATAATTACTGTTCCTCTTAAATAATTTTAAAAAGTATAATATAATGGAAAATTTTGGAATCTACACTGGTCCTAGAAATACAGCCTTTTTCTAAATATAAAATTAATTATTACATTCTAAGCTTTCTGTGCAGCATTCAAACAACCAGTTGGTGAGGTACAAGTCAAATGAGAGAAGAGGAACTGGTCCGACTATCAAAAATGCATTTCTAAGGTAAAATTTGCAACAGAACATGTTTAGATCAGGGTTTTAATCTATCAATCATTATTATCATTAAACTATTATTTTCCAACTTTATATAAGCTCCCTTTGGTTCCCTGAATACTACAGTTGATTTTAAGCTCTAATCCAAAATGAAATGTAACATTCTTTTTGCTTTATGTAGAAACATCAGTGACTTTCAAATTATCCAAGAAAAGACAAATTTCCAATAATGAGACTTGTTTGAATAATTTTTAAGTGATTCCAGGCAATATATATTTACTAATGTATAGAACATGGAAAGTTTTAGCTTCAAATTATGAACTTACAAAAAGTTTGTAAAGGACTGAATATAAGGGGGGAGTTATGGAAAATATTTGGTCACCTTAATTATAGGTTTAAATGCCACAAATGCTATAATAATACTTTTTACTTTGTTTTAATTTATAAGCAACCAAACCACTTTATAAACATTAAGCCAAATATATCTTTAAAGTAAGACTTCTTTTTTTCTCCCTGAGTATCGTTCATAGACTGATAAAAATGAAGTGAAAAGTAAATGTTTTCCTCTAGGCAGGAAAAGTACCTTCCATGCTAGAGCAGTTCTGAAAATGGTAACCACAATTCCTCCCAATTTTTTGCTTTTTCCTCTCTATAACTGTTAATTATAATAAAGCATACAGAAAAGTTTTTCTTGAATGATAGCTCTGGTCTGCTATTATGTTTTTATTAATATTTTTACTTTATTTAATTTATTATTATGAGGATGAAACAATTTGGGGATTTCTTTTTCCACTACTCAATGTTTTTTTCAGCAACAGATTGTTTTCTCTTATTTGACAGTATTCTGAAAACCACCTACTCATTCATGTTTGATGTGGTCAGACCTCTGTGGTGAACTAAAGACCATCATTACTGTTTGTTTAGTGTTCACATTTTGTTTAGCAGGGGTTTCATATTAGTGGCTACTCTGGGAGATGTATCTCAGATAATTATGGCAGAAAAGCAGCAAAGGAAAGGCTGAATGAAGCAACCCTAGGCTGGAATTCTCAATCTTGCCTTCAAGTGAACAAATATGTTTTCATTAGACGCCCCTCTTTCTCCACAGTATCTCTTAAATAAAGAACTTTTTCTTTGTACAGTAGACCAAAAAATGTATGCATTTAGTCTTTATAGATTTTACTTTTATTGATTTTGCATGTTGTGTAAATAGTTTCACTGAATACTTAATTATTCTTAGATTCTACTTGTTTGCAGCTTCCCTTCGTTTACTTATTTTAAAAAATATTTTATGTAGACAAAGGTGCTGTGGCTGTGTCCTCAGATCCTCAGACAGTTCTCCCATTAAAGTTATCTATTCTGTTTGTGACATGATAGCTTAGCAGGACTCAGTAGGCCATTAGGAAAATAAGCAAATTCTTATCTGGAAGTCATTAACTAGAATCACTCATTCTCTTGCCTGGAAGTTGGTTCTTTTCACATCCTGGAAAAATATTTTGATAGAGAATTAAGTGCTGGTGAAAGGTGAGTATATGGCAGAGAGACTGGAATGGGTAGGGGACTAAAGCCGCATTTGTCTGTGTGATCACTGAGGGACATTAACAAAGGCAAGGTCAGTGACCAGCTGCTGGCATTGCCATAGTTCACTGCTTAAGTTCTGACATAGAAATAACAGATTCATAGCCAATCCATTCTACCTCACTGAAGGGTCTTCTCATCTATGTCAGTAATAGGTAGCTTTAGGTTACATAGTTTTAATCCACAGTTCTTGATGATGATCTGTGGAGATTATCTAGAACTGCAAATTAAAACTCTTAGCCATTCCGAATCCAGTGGGTCATCTAAACCCAAGACATTAGCTAGAGGTTACCTTCCCAGCTCCAACATCAATTTCAAGGAAATATCCTGATCCAAAATCAAGAATAGATTCCCTCAGTCAGATTCCCCCACTGAAGTCCATAGTGAATAAATGAGCAGAGTTTGAGAGACTCTTCTTAGCAGGAGGTAAAATATGCTTTTCTTTGGAAAATCATGTCATTTTTGTAATATAGAAGCATTTGCCCATGAGAAAGTTAATCTCATTTATAATTAAATTGTGATATAAATACCCATTCATGCCCATATATCCAAGTGTGTGGTTCTTTTGTTCAGCTATCATACATAGAGTAAACATGAAGTAAAGCTAGATCTGTCTCTCAATTCTAAGTCAGCACATCACTCCTGGTATTTGCTGACCAAGCTTAGAAACCGAGTAACATCATAATATAAATTGTTTAGTGATTCATTGGGTTGCAAAGGCATTGTATTTTAGAACTGTATTATTTCATTTATGTCCAGGAGGACTGATTAAGAGTCTGGGGCCATTTAGTCGATGGGTCCAGTGCTCTGTGATGGTTTCCTGGAACATGAATGATCTATGAGCACACTGTTGAGTGGTGAACTTCCGCCAGCCCCCCACAGAGATTCTGTCCCAGGGCCCAGATTGTGCTGAGCTCCAGGGGGAAGATACATAGAGTCAGAGCCAGCAATTTCGCTGGCTGATAGTTCCCCCCACATCTCCAAGATATGAAAAGACAAGTGAAAGGGGACAGTTTTAGAGGACCTTTCACTCCCCTTCCTGACAATGTCCTGGAACATGCATCATCACTGACCTTAACTATCCTCTTAGGGAAAAGGACAGATAGTAGGGGTTTACGGTAATTTGTGTTCAGTCTTGTGGATCAGAAAAATCAAGAATAATGTGTCCTTCAGATAAAATCAATATCATTGAAATTAAATTACAGAAAACTTAATAAGATTGTGCTGGTTACTTATAAATGCACTCTAAATATTATTGCTAATGCACACACCATTAAAGGGAAAAATTAAAAGGGAAAAATTATTCTCACAGATCAGAACACAAGATTATAAATCTGAGTTCGAGATTCCCTAAGTTAAGAACATATCTTTGAGTGCACATTATCTATGCAAAAAATGTTCTGGCTTTATATATGATAAAACAAAGTTTTCTTATTGTTTTTTAAAGAGTAAGATCAAAAGAAAAGCAGAGAAAACCGTGTAGATATTGTAGATGTCTAGAGCAGGACTCTAGTCTGATGTCTGTATAAATAATCTGGCAATATACTTGTGAATATAGAACTTATTTAGTAAGCTGCCGAAAGAATCCATAAATTTTCTAAAATTGCTTAGTTTAAATTTGGTAGTGTCATAGAGCTTTTGAGTGAATATGGCTCAATCTGCTTTCCTGATAACTCAAAATATACACAATTCATAATAGTATGTCTATGTAGTAATGATGACATAGTTTAGTATCATCATTTTGACAAAGATCAGAGGGAACAAATCACTAAATTACCAATGAAGAGAAAATCATCACTGTGCTATAGCCAAATCGTGTTTGGGCAAAATATTGTAAGACCTGAGCCCAGATGATGAGTTTTGTGGAAAGACTGATAACTATGGATATTGGACTTGGGAGAAAAGTGAGCATATCTTTAGTTTATAACACAGTATTAAGAAATTTCTCATCTGACTTCTTGCCGAACTGAACTGGCTACTTAAATGCACCCATGGGATGGAATGAGGTAATGGTAAAAGCCTTTGAAATCGCCCAAACTGTCCTCACTTGAGGAAACAAATACAGAGACCCTGATTTCAACGTAACCATTTCTAAAATACTGGGGGAATAGGTGTGGTATGTTATATGGAGGTTTTTATTTTCCTGCAGCAAGTGTCAGGTTTTCGAGATCCCTAAGTTAAGAAAAAAAAATCCAGAATTTAGCGTCAAGACATAGTGAGGGGTAGAAACAAAAGGTGACTTAGCCCCCCGCTCCCTCATAATCCTCTGCAGACTAAAATTTGGTGGTCAAACAAGCCAGAGCTGAACTCTATTATGGCCACACTAAAGACACAAGGAAAATCAGTTGGTTAGATTGCTGATGAAGATTTTGTTAGAAATCAATTCTCTGTGGGATAGTTCTGTTCCATCACATGAAACCAATTCTCTAAATCTTGACAGCTTTTTCATAAGCACTGACGGTGGATCACAGAAGGGGCCAGGTATTCTTGTATCACTGTAAATCCATCAACGTGTTTCTTTAAATATATGTCAATTCTATGTACACAGAAAGTACACACTTATTTGAGAACTGTTTGTTATTAATCATAATAGCTATATTTCACTGAGTGTGCCCTATGGACCAGGTGCTATGCTGAGAGCCTATATACCTCATCTCAATTAACCCTTACACTAACACCAGGAGTAGATATCAAGCCAAATATGTGAGATGCCCAGAGTATCATAGCTAGTAAGTGGGAGACACAAGATTTGAAATCATTCCATCTGTTTCTTATTTTTACATTCTAAGCCACTTCATTATATTGTTATTCCATTGTTTTCTGTTTCTAAATAGCCATTCAAGACTAGGTGATATATTCCAAGAGTCTGTGAATTTGTAGGTTAATTTAGGTTGTAAGTTTTTAATCTAGATGATAATTCAAACATTTAGGATTTCAAGTCCAGTATAGCCGATCTGCCTTGGCTGCATTATAACAAGAAATCCATTCCAGTAAATATGACTGCGTTTTCTGTGCTATTGATAATCATATGAACAGATTCCACAGGAATAAGAGCTCATTGGATATATTTATATTTATATATGGTCATGTCTCAAACATACACATCTTGGCCTCTGTTATTAAAAGAAAAATGAAGTAGAAAAGGTAAACTCTTTTTTCTGCTTAATCAGCCATAGCCTAAATGTCAGAAGGATTAAGTTTCAGGATAAGCCTGGAGAGGTAGATAGGAGACACACACACACACACACACACACACACACACACACACACACACACCTCACTCACCAGAACAGTAGGAACCTAGGTGGCAGTATTTCATTAGTAGAGGATTTACAAAGGGTTGATTAATAAAGTGAGTAATGTCATTAAGCTACCAAAATAATTTTGGAAACCAATGATCCCGATGTATTCTTGACTCCTCCAACTATATCTGATGGATTAACTTTTAGTTCTGGACATCATATTTTAGGAGGACTATTGTAAGTCTGTAATATCAGTAGACAGTAGCAAGATGATGGGGACTTAAAAGTAGTACTGATATTAAAATGGTCAAAAAGTCTGGGTGAGCTTAAGAGAATGAAAGAAAAGGTTGGAGAGTTAAATGACAGTGGTCACCCAGTATTTGAAAGGCTGTTATGTAGGAGCAGGAAAAAACTTAGCTTTACATGGTTTCCAAGGATAGAAGTAGGACCAATGGGTAAAAGCTATAGAGAGGTAGATACCTGGTTCAACTAGGAAGAACTTTCTAGTCATTATTACTATACAACAATGGAAGAGGCTGCCATAATATAAATTCACAAAGAATGGGAAAAAAATTAAAGGTACTGTCAGAGGCAGAAGAAAAATGAGGGGGAAAGAAAAGGACTCTAAAGAAAGCAGAGAGTAAAACAGCAAAACCATAACAAAGTCAGAGTTACGGAGTCTGCTTTGGAAATCAAAACTGTTTTGTCCAGGAAGGTTTAATTGTAGATATGCTGGAAAGTAGTGGATTAAAAATAGATTTCTTTCTACTTTACCTGCAGAATAATGTTGTAAATCATGTAGTAAAAAAGTAAGAGATACAAACTTAATACAACCATTTCTAAGCTATTTTTTGAGGATAGAACCAATTCTAGTCACATAAAGCATCTTGCATGATGTTCTTTTTTTCATCTTCTATTAAATCTTTTCTGGAGGAAATGTTTGTCAGTTCAAATAAAGCTATTGTTATTGGTTAAAAGAATAATATAAAGTCAGAGTGTTTTTTTGTGGATTTGTTTTCTATTTAAGAATAGAGCATTCAACTTCATTAGCAAACCATATTGTTTTAAATTAAATTTCCAAATAAATATACTTGGGTGTGAATTCAAGGGAAAATATTTTGCAAAACTCAAGGAAAAAAAATTAACATCCAAACTCAAAACATTCTAGTGGTTTTGTAAAACTGAAACATTTTCTGTCAAGGTTTTTAAAATAATGAATTCTAACCACATGTGCCCAGCAAAATCTACGTTCTTCAAGGCATCCGTCCTGCCCATACAAAAGTTAATAGTGACATCTTGTGGTTAGTTTTTACTCTTAAAAAAGCCTGTGTGTGTGTATGCAAAGTACAGAAATAATGCCCTTTTGTTTTACTGCAAAAATATCTAGTTTCTCCTTCCACTTCCAAATATTTTTGTGGTGCTTATCCCCTATGCAGATCTTTAATTGTTAAATTAGTTGTTTAAAATCACAAAAGCATAAGTCATGTTGATGGCATGTATTCTTGATATGATTTGATGAGAATGGCATTTTACCTCTGTGGTCTTCCTTCTCAAAATCCATAACCCCAATCTAACCATGAGGAAAATATCAAACAAACCCAACCTGAGAGGCAGTTTCCAAAAACTGACCAGTATTCCTCAAAACTGTCCAGGTCTTCAGAAACAAGGAAAATCTGGGAAGCTACTACAGACCAGGGGAGGCTAAGGAGACATGACAACTAAATGTAATGTGATATCTTGGATGGGATCTTGGAATAGAAAGAGGACATTATGGAAAAACTAGAGAAATCCAAATAAAGACTGGACCCTAATTAATAGAAATGCACCATTGCTGGTTTCTTAGTTGTGATATATGTGCCATGGTCATGTAAAATGTTAAAAATTAGGAGAAACTTGTTGAGGGGTATATGGAAATAGAATTCTATAACATCCTTGCAACTGTTCTGTAAATCTCAAACTATTCCCCAAATTTTTAAAGTTTATTTAAATTTAAAAATACTTTCATGCTATGAAAGGTCACTGGATTTACTGGCTGGGACATATTTACCTTTCCAAAAATAAGAAACCAAAAATAAAGATTTTGCAGTTTCTAAATGTTCCAGGTCTTATGTAATGAACTTATATTGCTATGCAAATGCAATTAATAAAAACCTGATTTCTTTACAGAAAGCCTTAGGGCTTAACCCCAGATACAACATTCCTGAATTCCTCTCTTTGCATCTTTCCCACACAAATAAGACAATTTCATTATGAAATTATAAATACAGTGGAAGTAATTCCTGCTCCCTTTGATGTTATCTCCTATGTCTCATCCCCTTCCACCTCCTCTTCCTTCCTTCCCCCCTCTCCTCCTCACCTACAAACTTTTGCACTTGCTATTCTGACTGACTGGAACTCCCTTTCCTCAGGTATCTTCATGGTTCACTCCTTGATTCCCTTCAGTTTTCTGTTCAAACATCCCTTGTCAATGAAGTCCTTCCTGATCAGCTTACATAAAAAGTCACCCTCCACCATCACTCTCTGTCCTCTTGCCCTACTTTATTATCCTCCAGAATGCTTATCCAGCATGTGAATATTACATATTTATTTTCTATCTCTCTGGGACAGCATGTAAGCTTCAGGAGACTAAGAACTTTACTTGTTTTGTTCACAGCTGAATCCCCAGTGCCCAGGGCAGCCCAGTGTCCAGTACATGATATGCACTCAACAGCATTTGTTCAATGAAGCTAAAATCTCCTCTAAAACTGGTGTCTACTGTTCCAGTTCTTCTCACTGGAGGAGAAAACTGGTGTCTCTTCCCCATTTCAGCCCACATTTATGATGCCCTCAGCTCCCATTTCTGTCTTCCTCTTCTCAGGCTCCACATGATATGCAATGTTTACTCTCTATCTGTAGCCAGCTCCCATATCTATTCTCTGCCATGCTTTGTGCACTCGGAAGCTGAGCCCCGAGGACTGCCTCCCTTGGACTCCCTGACTGGCTGGTTTCTATCTGGGTTTGGATAAAGGGCCTGAGAAGAGAGAAGTTGAGGTATTTCTTCTGTGTCCCCCCTGTTTTGTACCCAGATATCCCATGACGACAGGTACCATCAGGTGGTTCCTCCTTCAGGGGACAGGTCTCTCTGGGCTCAGGTAATGCGCTTTCCTCCTTTGCCTCTTCACAGCTTGAGGTAGGCATGTCTGTTTGCTGTTGCTGGTCTCTGAGTGTTTCATCATCCCTAGTGTGCTCTCTTAACCCTGCCCACACCTCTGTAAGTAGCCTGTTAATTAAAATCTCTTCATTTGTACCATGTGGGGTGCATTCTTTTTACTGCCATGACCGAGTGATAGCCTGGAGCAGTGGTTCTCAAAAATTAGCATGCATCAGAATGACCTAGAAGATTTGCTAAAATATGGATTGCTGGGCACCACCCCCAGAGTTTCTGATTTAGTAGATCTGGGGTGAGGCCCCCAAATTTACATTTCTCACGAGTTCCCAGGCAATGGTGACAGTGCTAGTCTGAGGATCACGCAATGTTATCACTGCCCTACAGAGTATTCTTTCATGATCCTAAGTGATATATGTTGGGGGTGTAGTAGTGAAAACTTCCCACAAACGTGAAATAGAGATTGTGAGTGCTGGAGGATGAAGGGTGAGAGCAGGCTCAGGAAAAATAGTGTTTTAATTTCATTAGGATGTGTGAACTACTTCATCTTCCTGGTCCCTACCACGAATATCAGAGTGCTGCATAATCATAATAACAGCTAAAATTTATTGAACATTCACAATGCTCCTGTCACTCTTCCAAGCACGTTGAAGTAGTATCATCTCATTTAAACATAACAATGGCCTTATCAGGTAGATATGTTATTATTTCCATTTTAAAGATGAATGAAGGGGACACAGAGAGGTTAAGTGACTTGCCCAAGATGGCAAAGCTAAAATATAGTAGAACCATGACTTTTACCGAGGCAGTCTGACTCCAGTGGATATACTTATCCACTAATCTGAAAAAGAGGTGCTCCTGGGATCAGAGCACTTGGGTCATTGTCACCTTTCTAACCCATGTTGTTGGATGAATCATCACCAGAGGTTTTATTCTTAATATTCTCTAATAACGAAAAGGTCACAGTCATAAAAATTCTACCTCTCTCTTCACACAACAACACTATAGTCATGATGGTATTTCCTAATGAACTCAATAGCCAAATAATTCAAGCCCTTGAATGAAATATAATGGTCCTTGTAGATCTTTAAGTGCTATAAATTCTAAAAATTTTTGTCACCCACTTTTTTGAACTAGAGATTGAAGTCTCTTCTCTTTCATGATGATTAAAGTTCAAATTCATTGTACAAAAGGCAACTGGGGGATTTGCCAAATAATGTACAGAAACCAAATAATGTACAAAAACCAAATATGAGAAAGTTGAGGGTTGCGTCTGTGTATACATACGTGTGTGTGCACATGTGTGCACATGTAAACATAGACTTTCCTCTTATCCAACCTAAACCCCATGGTGCATTATTCTAATAACTCAGTCTATAAACCTTAATGTTCCATCTTCGTTTAAATTTTTGCATAGCCTTCTGTGCAACTCTCAGCCATCTTTTCTACTCCATTGCTGGAAAAAAAATTAGAATCATCTAGATTGCTGCCAGCAAATTAAGTTTCTACACTTAATTGGTCCCTCAACAATATTGTAACAGTCAGAGTTCAGCCTAGATATTTAGACCAGAAGGAGTTTTAATGAAGGAAATTAGAGGCAGGAAGGTTTCTTTCAGAAAATCCAGAAATGCAACTATTACAGGAATGTCCCCACCATTGGTCTCAGCTGCTGTTGTACAGAAGGAAATGACTTATTTGTCACAGGGAAAAACATGAATATTAACCTTTATCTCACACCATACACAAAATCAATTCCAGATGAATTAAAGACTAAAATGTGAAAAAATAAGTAATAAAATGTTTGGATGATAATATAATATATCTGTAACATCAGGGTTGAGAAATGCTTCCTAAGCCAGATTTAAAAATGAGCAAAACATAAATATGACCACATTGAAGTCAAGAAATGATGTTTATCAAATGATATAAAAAAGAAAGTGAAGAGTCAAGCTACATACTGGAAAACATAATTTCAAGTCATTTAAAAAAGATGGACAACTCCTGAAGAGGCATTTCATAGCAGAGGAAATACAAATGATCAGCAAACATATTTAAACATGGTCAAATTCATTAGTAGTCAGGGAAATGCAAATTAGAACCACAAAAATTCTATTTTACACACACCAAATGAGCAAAAATGTGTCTGACAGTATCAAGTGTTGCTGATGATAAATTAGTGGAAACAATTGCCTTGGAAAAATATTTGATGCCCTACTAAAGTTGAAGATGACCCCACCATTCCACTTTTAGCATATACTACAGAGAACGTATGTTCGAGGAGGATTATTTGAAATAGCCAAAAACGAGAAACAATGCAAATGTTAAAAAAACAGGAGGATTACCCTACTGAAATCTATCCATAAAAAGTAATACTATGCAACAGAAAAGTAAGCAAACCACAACTATAAAATTCAATATGGAGAAATCTTAGAATCTTAAAGTTGAATAATTAAGCCCATCACAGAAGAAAATACATAGCATGACTTCATTTAGTTCATTAAAGTTCAAAAACATGCAAAACTAAACAATATGTAGTCAGGACTGCCTTGAATGCTCACACAGGTTGTTCACTGCACAAATCCATGGCTGCCACTTAGAGAATAAATATTTAAGAATATCCACTTATGGTAAGAATATCCATTACTGAGAACAATTATGTTCTCAGTAATGTAGCTAGTAGCTTCCTTGTTATCAAATCAGTACGAATTATCTGTTTCTATTTAAGTTCTCTTCAAGATTCAACACTATCTGGGATCCTCTATCATGATTTCTACAAAACTACGCTCTTCTGGCCTTCTTTCTATCTCTGAGGATGTTTCTCCTTTACCTTGGCAAAGATCCTCTAATCTGCCAACCTCTGAAATATTGGTGTCCACCAAAGTCCAAACTACTCTCTTCTCATTCTCAGTAATGTGTCAAGGCAATCTCACTTGTGCTCATGGTTTCAACCTACCACACATTTATTGACCTCCACATCTGTATTTCCAGACTACACCTTGGTCCTGAGCTCCACTGTCATATGTCTAATAATTGGTAGAAGGATATCCAAAAATGGACTCATCATTTTCCCCGACTAAAACCTACTTCCCTCCACATTTGAATAATGATGCCAACATCGGTATCATTTCCCTGAGGGTTATTCTAGGAGATTTTTCATGTTCCTTTATTTCCTATATAAGTTCAGTTGATTATACAACCAAAATTTCTCTCCTATATATCACCCTCTCCATCACCACTTCAGTTCAGACTCTCATCATTTTTCTCTTGACAATTGCAGTAGCTTTATTAATGTTTTGTACACCTCCATTCTTATCCCTCATATTTATTCTTTGCTGCCATCAGAGTTATCTTTCCTATATGTAATAATTTCTCTGCCTATAGTTCTGCCATGATTGCCCATCCCCTAAAGGATCACATGCAAAATTATTATGGCATACAAGACTCTACATAAAGATACAGTCATTACAACATAAAGGATAAACTCAGGTCCAAAATCTTCATCCTACATCAAGACTTCATGTTCCTATTACTGTGGGAACAAGCCAGCCCTAGTTGCTGGGCTCAGGGAATCATGGAGGTATAGCTATAAATGAAGAAGCTACTTTGTCAAAGATATCACTTTCTCTCTAGTTCAGAATGACACTTCTTGGGCACAAGTCTAAGATTCTGTTTATTCTCCCACCGATGTAGAGCAGACTAGCTGAACACGATGTTGTGCCTTTTATCCTGTTTCTCTTTCTGCCACCTGTCTTCCTGGGAAGCCTCTGCAACTGTGTTTTGTTGTCAGCTCAATGTGTAGGCCATGGAACCTGCACTTAAACAAGAGGTGAGCTTCTTCCAAGTTAGCTGTTGTCTGTTCTGATTCCACACTGGCTTCTTTCAGGTTATTCTCTGTTGACTTTTGACACTTCTTCAAGTGTCTGATAGTTTCTTCCAATTCCTAGCACTGAATTTACTAGTTTATCCTCTCTAAATTTGAACTTGGGTGAGCAGACTATTAGACTTTGGCATGGAAGATCAGTACAATCTAACCCAGAATTCTACTTTGGGTTAGAATTTTACTATATGATCAAATTTATTCAACAAGGAATTGGCTATCTGATATAATAAGAAATGGTACATCTATTCAGATTCTGATTACCTGTTACTTTTTTTCCTAACTTTTAATTTCCAAGTTTTGTTCTGATTTGTAAAAGAAAGAAACAATCTGTATCCAATAAAGATAAATTAGAAATTATAGGGAGGAAAAATGCCAATAATTCCATCACCAATTTTCAACATTTGTTAACATTTTATTGCACTTTTTTCCTGGGCTTTTCTGTGTGTCTTTGTGTACATATATTTCTTAATGAATCATGAAGCTAATGCAGTTTTTTTTAGTCTTTTTAATTTGTATTTATTTCAAAAGCATTTCATACAGAGAAATAGGAAAATATATAACCCAATAATCAGTTTGGTAGGACACTAAGCCACATTAAAATCTGATCCTATATATAAAAAGTATATTCAATTTCATTGGTATCTCCTTAAGAAGTCTTTGTTGGGGAGGAAGGACCAGACCTATGTACAGATAGAGAATAGGATGAGGGGAAACTCACCAATCTAGTATTTAAGGAAGCTTCATCAGATGCATGGCCTCTTAGGGGCTTCACTTCTAGACTGGGAATAGATTGTGAGTAGATCAGTGCTTCTGTTGATCCTGTCTTCATTTAAAATTTTGACATTTTGTTCACTATGAACTTTTTGGTATTAACTTTGATTTTTTAAAGATGTTTTATTAAAAATATCATTTATATAATATTGATGTTTTTGCACCACTCAAAGTCTGCACTGGAGGTGAGTGAGACACTTGCCTTACTCCTGACTCAATGTGCCTGCCCCAACTACCCTTTTCTCCCCTTCTCTGCTCAGAAGTGTAGCATATTCATGTGGCCACCAAAAAAATCAGAAGTTTCTACTGCATTCTCCAACCAGACCCTTCCTCCATGGGCTGTTTTTTCATGCTTCCAAAGCCTTTCATCTTTCTTACCTCATCAACCCCAAAATAAGTCTTAAATACATTCTATTCCTCAGTGTTCTTCTCTTACCTGGTTGTAGACAATAGATAATCTATATGGTACGTGACTGTTGAAGGATAATTATATTATTATTCTTAGGGTATATGTATGTGTTTAAAAAGAATCTGCCCAGAGATAAAATCTCTTCTCATTAATTTAGTACAGAAATATATATTTTTTCTGCACTAGGAAGGTAGCTGTAGACAAGACAGACGAAACTCCTGCCCATGGAATTTACATTATGCCAGATATATAAAGATATGATCAAGAATGGTGACATCTCATACACCTTGGCAAATAGTAAGGAAGGAATGATAACAAAAATGCTGATAACAGAAACAGGACCTAAAAAAATCTTGAAAAGATAGAGTTGTCTGACTTGAATAAGATGACACTGAAGGGGGTAGATGTAAAATGTTGAATTTGAGATTCAGTGGTTATAACTACAGAGCAGGAGATGTAGCTTAGTCATAGTTCACGTGAGACATTAGGCTTAGCTTGACAGAAACTATGAATTGACAGAAATGTCTGCCGGGTCTCCCTTGTCCACACCATTAATTCAGGTAGTAAGTAATGTGAAGGGAGATGTTTCGGGCTTGTGTTGGGAGTCCCCAAGGCCACCCTTAAGTTTGATGATTTTCAAGAAGTACTCACAGAACGCAAATGCTTTTATGCTCATGGTTATGGCTCATTATAGTAAAAGGATAAAGATTAATATCAATAAAGGAAAAAGGTGCATAGAGTAGAGGCCAGGAGAAAACAGGTGCAAGCTTCTAGTTGTCCTCTCTCACTGGTGTCATACAGATAATGTGTAATTCTCCCAGCAACAACATATGACGTGTTGCCAACCAACAAAGCTTACCTGAACCTTGATGTCTAGGATTTTTACTGAGGGTCAGTCACATAGGCACAGAGTACTTGCTTGACTGACCTTATTTACACTCTAGCCTCTTCAGAGGTCAAATTGATACTGTATGGTCCAAGACCCCAGTTATACAAAAACACACTCATCTAGCAGGATATTCCAAGGGCTTAGAGGTTAAATCCCAGGACCCACCCCTACCCCCTCCTCTAGCCAGTCTTTGCTTTGGAACGTTCAGAGTTTGAACACTCCAAGCCTGGTCAGTTAATGCCTTACTACACAGTTGTTTAACTCAACAGTATGAAAATATCATCAGGGAATCGGGACCATCTTTCCATTCTGTCATCTTTAGCATTTCTGTGATGTTTCCATTCATGGTTATAAATGGCTGAAGCAATTTCAAGCATCACATGGAGATACTGAGTTGGCCAAAAAGTTCTTTGGGGTTTTTCCATAAGATGTTACAGGAAAACCCGAATGAACTTTTTGGCCAACACAATACAATAACTGCTGGGGAAGAAGATGGTGTCTCCTTTTATTGAAGAGAAAAACCTTTCTAGAAGCCTCACGGGGAATTCCCCTTCAGGCTTCATGGACCAGGATTGGGTCATATGTCCTTTTCTGAGCCATCATTGAAAATTGGCTAGAATTACCACAACTGGCTCAAGCTAATCATGATCTACCCCCATGGACTGAGGGAAGTGTTGGCTTTGCAGAGCGTATTGGATGATAAATGCCTGAACACGATTAAGGTTCTACCACTCAGGAAGAAGAAGAAGAGAGGGATGGTCACTGAATTCCAAAAACATGCCACAACCAGAAAACTGAATAGATGAGAAGATATAGAAATATCCATCTCAATTCAGTATAATGAAAAACACTGTTTTACACACTATTTTGTATGTGTGTAAAGTAACACCTATTATGTTGTATTCTAATTATTTCTTTATGAAAAGTAAAAATGTATGTGGGACGAAAGACAAGTTCTTGGGGTATCTGTTCAGTTAGGAAATTACTTGATTATTGAGAAATTACACTTAGAGAAAAGGAATCTACACAAATTGAGAAAGACAGCCCTTGGGTGTTATCCCTTAAGTTTCCCTTTGTATAGGGTACTATACTAAAGAAAATGATTTATAGGAGAAAAGAAAATTGGTAGATATGCAAGTGTCATTAATACAGGTTTCCATTAAAATAGAGAAGAGTTATAAATCTGTATGCTCTCCCATAGAAAATATTCAGTGTGACATCAGTGACACTATCCTGAATTGTATGTTGATAACAGAGGACATGGCCTGGGATATAAAAGGGGAAAAAATGTAGAATGGAGCTAGGAAAGTGGATATGATTCTTACACAAGTTCTAGCATCATATGCTGCTTGAGAGGCAATGTGCTCAAGGTAGCCAGAGATAAAAGGACACCTGGCAGGAGACTTTTATCAATATACCCAAGAGATATAACAAAGCAAAATCTGAGCCCAATATTTACTGAACATCTCTACATCATTGACATTGGAACATACAAAATCTAGTAAAATGATGTATGGTCATACTGGAGTCATACTGTGTCTCTGTATTTATTTTAGAATATTATGAATTGGAGTATTATGACTACGGGTACACTGAGACATCAATGTATACATAGTCACATGTAAGTGACCTCCCTCCTCAATTCAAATCCACGTCTAAATTAATTTAGGACATGCATCAACTATACACCTCCAATTGTACAATAATGGAAATGTTTCTACTGAACTTTTTCATGCATAATCCAGTTGGGCTATTCTTTGTAACTTCCGTAACACTTTCTCTTATTTCAAGGACCACTAATCCAGATGAATTAGATTAAAATCTAAATTTTCACATAAGGTGGGAGGATTTTCTTCAGCAAAACAGAAAACTAGAAGTCATAAAAAAGAAGATACACATTTTTGAATGGATAAAAATTTTGTGTAGCAAGACTCCAAATTAACAAATTGATAACACACAGTGAATATTTTATAGGCAAAGAACTTCAAAGAAAAAGACCAAAAAAGGGCAAAGCCTATTCATAAAAAAGAAATGTAAGTGGTGGACAAATATATGAAAAGATGCTCAACCTCAGTTGCGGTCTGTGTTATAGTAATTAAACAAGGAGGCAGTTAGACTGAGGTGTCTCTAATGCCTTGGTAACCGAGGTAAGCAAACTGAAATCTAAGTCAGAGTCAATGCACTCAAATCTAAGAAAACAAAACTGAAGAACAGCTAATCACAAAAAGCCAACCAGCCTTCCCCAAATAAGGCAACCACCTAAGCTGTAGCCAATCAGATAATTTCTTTGCTTTGCCTCTGATCTTCTCTGGAAAAGTCTATCCCTTGGCTTCAGTCAGCAGAGCACTCCTAAACACTTTCAGTTTGGTGCTGCCCAATTAGAACCAATGTTTGCCGAAATAAACTCCTGTAAATTTTAATGTACCTTTGTTTACCTTTTAACATCTGATAAATAAAAGTTAAAGCAATTATATAATCTATTAAGCTTGGCCAAAATTACTTTTTAAAAAGGCAGTGTTGGTGAGAATGGGAGAAAATGTGCACTTCACTGTGGTAGAAGTGTAAATTGTTGGTAATATGTCTAAAAATCAAAAGGGCATATAACTTGTGTCACGGAAACTCCACTCTTCAGAGTCTAGCCTAGGAAAATAAAAGCAGTAGTACTTAAACATATTTATTATATAATTGCCTGTAATGTAAAAAAGAAAGGAGATTTAAAAATATTGAATTAACCTGAATGCCCATCTACAAGACTGTCTAAATAAATTATAGTAGATGCATACTAAGGATTATAAAGCAGCTATCAAAAAAAGTGTTAAATTTTTATCTATTGACCTAGAGGACTCTTCTTATGTATGAGATTAATTCTGTTTTTCTTTAAAACTTATCCTACCCAAAGTGAAAAAATAAGTGTCTTGTAAGTATTTGTCTCTCATATAAGCATCTATAGAAAATATTTATAGCTTTATGAGCATTGTGGGAGACAATTATTGGGTCTGCTGCTCTGAAGCCATGAGTGGGAGATAAATCTATCTATGGCAGAGCAATGAACCTGTATTGTTGGTTCTTTTCCTCACATAACAATAAGTCTGGAGACAAGCATCTGGACTAATGCATGGCTTCAAGAAGATAAGAAGGTCCCAGCCACACCTATCTTTCTGTTTCCTCACTCTTCAAAATGGGCTTTTGTCCCCCCTGGTTTATGGCTTCTTGCATCTGTGGTCCAGGAAGAAAAAAAAGGTGGGGGGAGATCCTCTCCTTGTGAAGCTTGCCTTTTATTTAGGAAAGATTGCCCTCTCCAGGGACATTCTTAATATGGCAAAAATGGGTGATTTGATTAATCAAATGTTTTTATTCTTCTAAAATGACACACATTCTTGTGGGTGACCAATACTCATATTAGAATGTAGAAAAATAACTCAATTAAAAATTATAATGAGAATATTTGATTCCTTGATGATACATCTAAAATGATTTAGAAAAAGAAGGTAGACTTCTCTCTCTATTTCTGTATATAGACATACACACACACTATCTCTGTCTTGTTTTCAGCTGAAGCCCTAAAACACTAGGTGCCAAGTAGTTCCATGTTTCCAAGTAAGTGCCAGGCTAAGTATGCAGCAATTGCAAAGGAGTTTATAAAACACGGTTTTGTACTTCTTGACCCTCCCCCAATCCAAAGGTCAGGAGAGACTGAGAACATACTGAGAGTCTCTCCCACCCCAACGTCATCATTGACAGGGCAGGAGGAGCGACTTTCCTTTATCTCAAGCCTACCTAGAAAGACCATCAGACCCCCTGGAGGAGCTTAGTACTGGTTTCTTGGAGTTTGGGGGCACAGTGGTGTCTGAGTCACAACTTAAAACATGGAGTTGCCAGGAGCAGCCTAGTGAGCAGGGGAGAAGCTGAGGTAGGGAAGCAGAGGAAGCCCACCCAGGCTTCCGCCAGCCAGGCTAAGGCAGCTTGAGTTAAGGGTGGAGAGAGAGGATAGAACTTTAAATGAAGTTGACAGCATTGTTTCTGTTCCTTATTGCATTGAACTGAACATGGAGTTACAGGGTTAAGACATTTTTGTGACTAGAAGGAACTGGAGGATTTGTCTGAGATCAACTAGAAAAATAATAAATCTTGACCTACATTTTCTCCAAGATGCAAGAAGGAAACAGCTCTTCAGAGTGGATTTGAATAAGCAGTCAGTGACAAGAACAAATAACATCTGACCCTTTGAGTGTGTATGTATATGTCAAAATTCTTATGCAGGAATAGAGTTCTTTAAAAAGATATACCAGAGACTGGTAACAGTAATTGCCTCTGGAGAAGGAAAGGGAGGAACTAACCAAATGTAAAATAGATAGCTAGTGGGAAGCTGCCGCATAGCACAGGGAGATCAGCTCTGTGCTTTGTGACCACCTAGAGGGGTGGGATAGGGAGGGTGGGAGGGAGGGAGACGCAAGAGGGAAGAGATATGGGAACATATGTATATGTATAACTGATTCACTTTGTTATAAAGCAGAAACTAACACACCATTGTAAAGCAATTATACTCCAATAAAGATGTTAAAAAAAAAAAAAAAGAGTGAGGAAGGAGGAGAGTTTTTCACTGCCCATCCTTTGGTCTCTGAATTATTGACCTTAGACATTTATTATTTAAGAAAAATTTGATTTTAAAAGGGTCACTGGAATTTTGCAGTGGCTCTGATTTATCTTTGTAAACATCAATTACAAATTGTATAAACATGCTGAAATCAACTATACTCTAATAAAAATTTTTTAAAAAGAATTAAAAAAACCATACTGAGAAGTAGCAAGGTCTGATCAATAGAAATACCAATAAAAGGAGCTAACCAAGAAGTTCAAGAATCCTGAATTAGCAGTTTCTTTGAAATCTGAAATGCTATCTACTTTTTAATCAAACTTATCTTAGGGAGTGAAAATCATAGAAGAGTTTTCGTTTTATAATTTTTTATATGTGGTTGAAATTTCCAATCACAAATATGATCAACATATATACTTTTTCAAAACACGTATTATACCTTTGTGTACTGCTTAACCACAAACAACAACAATGATAAATTCAAACTTACACTTTTCAAGTTCTTAGAAGTCTACTTTGCAGATTATTTATCCACTCAATCGTTTACAGCAAATCATTGTAACATGGAAGCTCAGTGCCGTGTTATAATCATGAAATATTAGTCAATAAGAAAAACACGCCACCTTATTCCTACAAACTTTGACGGCGCACCAAAGTGAACATTTTTTGTGGGTTTTTTCTATAGATGTATTAACCTTAATTTCTGTGGGAAAATATTTGGAACATTATGCTATTGATATGGACTGTAGAAGTTGATTCTAATTACTATTTTTCATTTAATGAATTTCTTTGCCATGACCATATTTTATTGTTGCTGTTGTTATATAGGTTTTAGGACACTGATGCCTCAGAATTGTTCGCCCACAGTGGAGGACCATATCCTGATCATGGAAGTTAAAGTGCTCTTATTTCTTGGAAGCAGAATTAGATACATGATTATTTGCTGACATGGCAGTCAACTTTCTCCATTCTCCCCACGATCTATGTCATTTTGAGTTGACTTAGGTTGTTGACTCATTATTCCTGAGAAGTCCACTGTGACCTCCTTTTCTGTAGTTTAGCAAACTTAAAGCTCTGCTGTGCTGTCCTATGACTACTGTATCTCTGATAAGATTTTTGAGGCCAAGAGAAAATATTTCAGTTTCCCTCACATTGCTTATTTGTGAGATAGGAAAAGTCATGGACTAGTCAAAATAATGCACAAGATTCTGAAATATTTTGTGCTAAGTAGATATAGGTGAATTTCATATTATCCCAATTTCCTATTATTTCTGAATTGTGCATACAATCTTAGAAAGTTGACTTCCTACCTTTTAAGAATTCCTGGATCTCATCGTTCTAGTTTACAAAACCACTCTTTACGAGCATGGGCTTCATGGTCAGAGATCATGGTTTAATGCTGGTTCTGACCCTTAATGAGCTTGAGCAAATCCCTTACCTCAGGAAAATCAGTGCTCTGATTTAAAGTATGTTGCTGAGGGAATTAAAAACATTGGCACCTATAGAGTGTTTGGTACTTGGCAAATGTTGTTTTGCATCATTTTACATATGCCACCTCATTAAATCCCCATAGCAAACTTGTAAAGTGGGTTTTATTAATCTAGTCTCCTAAATAAGGAAAGTGAAAGTGGCAGAGCTGGGCCTGGATCTCAAATGAGATCTTTCAAATCAGCAAAGAGTGAGAGAGTGGCATGGACATATATACACTACCACGTGTAAAACCAATAGCTAGTGGGAAGCAGCCGCATAGCATAGGGAGATCAGCTCGGTGCTTTGTGACCACCTAGAGGGGTGGGATAGGGAGGGTGGGAAGGAAGGAGACGCAACAGGGAGGGGATATGGGGATATATGTATATGTATAGCCGATTAACTTTGTTATGAAGCAGAAACTAACACACCATTGTAAAGCAACTATACTCCAATAAAGATGTTAAAACAAATAAACAAACAAACAAAAAACACATAAGTAAATTCATGAAATTCTTTATGATACCAAAAAAAAAAACAAACAAACAACAAATCAGCAAAGAGAATGGTTTAGGGAAGACAAAGAACATACTTCCATAGGTGCATATAAATTGTTATATGTTGGACCTGTAGGAAAAGAACATTTATCTTCATTTTTTTTCTTGTATCTAACTCTAAATGCAGACTATCTACATTAAAGTTTCTCAACCCCCATCTACACTACTCACAGATTGATCTGCCCCTGACACTGACAGTTGTACTCTGTCATCATTGACAGTACTTATCCGATTTTCCTGACCCAGAGCCATAACTTCTCTCTCAGTTTCCAAGATAAACATGTTACTAGAATGATGTTCTGGTAAGGGGATGTCATGAATCAGCTCTGTACACTCCCACTTAGGAGAGGAACAGGGTGACTGGTCCCAGATGTATGTGGCACTGCCTTTCTGTTAGTCAGGGAATGCTTCATCTAAACTAAGCTCCTTGCCCGAGCTTATGGTTAATGCCGGCAAGAAGGGTCTTCAGGTTCTGGGGAAGGGAATGGGCTGCAACTGCCACCCGCACCATTCTCCATAAGGGTCTCTTGATGGTCCCCAGTGACCTGCGCCCAGCTTTGCTGGGCTTTTTTTAGCTTGCAAACTTTGCTTTTTGTTCTGAAGTGCTGGGATCTGAGAATCCTGTACCGAAATCTAATCATGGATAATTTCTCATACATCATATGAAGAGATACTTTTATTCTTCTTCTCTGTCGATTAAGTTGGAACTTTTTTGGAATCAGGTGTCCCCCATTCCTGTGGTGGTCCAGCCCTTGGTAGCAGCCATAACAAAAGCGCTTTCTCTTATGGTAGCTCAAGGTGACCACGATTGTGCCACTCTCACCTGTACTCTGGCTCTTCCCATTGAACTTCATAGGAAGATCAGAAGCCTGTGGCTCTGTCCTAGGTCTGTGACCACTGGCCTGACTTAAAACACTATTTGCTGGTACGTCGGCAGCTGCCTTCACGAAACTTTTCTCTCCAGAGTGTTCATGATCAGAGTTCTTTGCTGATGATAGCAACTTCTCTGCTTGGAGTTTCAGGAAGGTACTTGAGGAGGAAATGAAGTGTTTAGTGTCCTTTCTTTTCACTTTAGAGGACAAAGTACTAAGATTCTGAACAGCCATATCGGACTTTGTCTTAGCAAAAAGGGGTTCATCCTGGATCCACATTTTCTGGATTTGAAGGGCCTTCTTTCTGCGTTGGAAATGCCTCAAATGCCTGCTCCAAGTAACTGGCCTTCCCAACTTGGCTTTCAGAATGCACAACTGTTGATGAAAGTAGAACTTCTTAAAGCCTCCAAACCCAGTATTCTATTTCTAAGAAAAGGCTAAGTGGATTCCTTTCCTCCATAGAATTTTCGTCTGTTTTTTCATTTTTCTGATGCATAATGAGATCTGAAGGCAGCTGTGTCCCTCGCTGCTGGAACCTGTCACGCCGCGGGTCCGGATGCTGCGGCAGCTTGGACGGCGGCTGCACCTTCGCCAGCTTTAGGGGAAAGCCCGTCAGCAGCAGGCGCCTGGCCTGCTTACAGCGGCCATGGCCGCCGAGCTTCCTCTGGAAGGGTTGGCTTTTCTCACTCAATCTAATTTTCTGGAGATTCATGCAGGTATTACATGTATCAGTAGGTCTTTCCTTGTTATTGCCGAGAGTATTCCATGGTATCGATGTATCATAGATTGATTAAACATTCACCCATTGAAGGACACCTGGGTTTTGTTTTGGTTTTTTGTTTGTTTTAATTTGGGGCTCTAATGAATAAGGTTATAATTATGTATAGGTTTTTGCTTGAAAATAAATTTTCCTTTTTCTGGGATAGAAGCCCTAAGAGTGTGGGTCATGTGATAGCTGTATGGTTAATTTTTTGACGAAAATGACAAATTGTTTTCTAGAGTAGCTGTGCCATTTTACATTCACCCAGCAAAGTACTGGGTGATCTAATTTCTCCTAATCCTCATCGTTCGTTGTTATTTTATTTTAGCTATTCTGATAAGAGTATAATAAAAGCTCATTTTGATTTTAATTTGCATTTCCGTTATGGTTAATGATCTTGAACATCGTTTCATGTGCTTATTTGCCATCTGTATATTCTCTTTGATAGTCAGTTTTTTAAAACCTATCTTCTAATTGGATTGTTTTGTTTACTGTTGAGTTTTGAGAGTTCCTTTTTATGTGTTCTAGATACTGGTTGTTTGTCAGATATATGGTTTGCAGTTATTTTCTCTCACTCTGTAGCTTTTTCATCCTTTTAAGAGTATGTTTTGCAGAGCAAAAGGTTTATTTTGATGATGCCCAGTTTATCAATTTTTCCTTTTATGGATCATGCTTCTGGTGTCAACACTAAAAACTCTTTGCCTAGCTCTGGAACCCAAGGATTTTTTCCTCTTTTTTTTTTTCTAATAATTTTATGTTTACATTTAAGTCTGTGGTCCACTTTGAGTTAATTTTTCCTAAAGATGTAAGAAATAGGTCGAAGTTCTTTTTGTTTTTATTTTTAGCTTATGGATGTTCAATTGTTCTAGCACTGTTTGTTGAAGAGTCTATCTTTCCTCCACTGATTACTATAGCTAAATATTAAGTCTTGAAATCAAATAGACTGGTCCTCCCCCTTCATTCTTTTTTTTTCAAAATTGTTTTAATTGTTCTTCATCTGTTGATGAGAAAGAGCTCTGTGACTTTGCAAAAAAAACCCAGAGGGAGGATAATATTCCCTTTGGAGGGTGATTGTGAGATTATGGGCACTGACACATATAAAGTACTTATTATAGTACCTGGCATATGATGCAGACACTTAGCTTTCTTCCTGTTGATTCTAAACCAACCATCAAAAATCCTACACATACACACACACACACAGACTCTCTCCTCCAGTAATACTGTTTTTATGTTCTCTGTTTTATGTAAATGTGTTATATATGCAACCAGGTAAGAAATATGCCTTCAGTAAGAAATACATGTGAAGGAAACAACTCAAAAGGACTAGCTGTTACTCTCATCCACATCTGTAAATAGGAACTATCCAGTCTCCATCTCCTTCCCATACCTTCAGTTTGAGATATAAGCTCTGATAAGGACCTCAATCAACTGGGAGGTTATGGTCTCATCCAAACATCAACAGAACTCATGCCCAGTCAGGAGACAGGGAGATAGGTTCCCAACAGGACAATAAAAAGTGAGTATAAATATTGCCTAACTCATCAGAACCTGTTTCTGAATTGGCTATTGACTATTGCTGGCAAAAGGGTAATGTCCTATTCCACTTTAGCCCACTGGTCTCCTTGCTGTTCCTCCCACTTTCCAGATACATTGTGACCTTTTTGCCCTGGTTGGAATGTTTTTCCCCCAGATATCCACATGGCTCTATCTTTCATCTCCTTCAGATGTTATTCAAGTGTCACTTTCTCACGGAGGTCTTCTCTGCTCAGTCTATTGAAATCACCCTACACAACCCCTAAACCCAAATAGTCTTCTTCCCAGCTTTATTTTTCTTCTTGGCTCTTATCACCATCTAGCACAGAATACGTATACTTGACAAATTTGGTTAGATTTCACGTACTAACTTGTAAGCTCTATGAAGGCCTTTATTTCACTGTTGTATACTATGTACCTAGAAAGGTGCTTCTATGTAGTAGTCACTTGATAAATATTTGTTGACTGAATCAAGTAGAGAGGTTTCAAAAGGCCATTGGAGAATGTCATGGCTTTTAACTCTAATACTTTAAATCTAAGATCAGTGGCAACCTTAATAGGGAAGATCTTAATATCCATTTCTTCTAGGAGAATGTCAACTAAATAAACATATATAATAGATAAATACATGTTTCACAGATTCTCCTATTTCCTTTCCCAAATCTTAACCCACTCTTCTGCTGCCCTCTCCCCTTCCAAAAAAAGATGACAGATTAAAGGAAAAATGCATTTCTTGCCCATTGGCCTTCTCTTCTTATTCCACTGCTCAGGCCCAAAATCTTGGATACTTTCTCATACCTACATTCAATTCAGGATCTATGATTACTCTCACCATCTTCACTGCTATTGTCTCTGGAAGCCACAACGAGCTTTTGCCTGAAATACAGCAAATTGTCTTCTAATTGGTTTCTCTACTTCCAAATTTGACTCTCCATAACCTATTTCCAAATCAGCCAGAGTGTTATGGACTGAACTGTGTCTCTCTAAAATTCATATGTTTAAGCTCTAACCTCCAATGTGACTGTAGACACAGCCTTTGAGACAGTCAGAGACAGAGCCTTTACAGAAGTAGTTAACGTTATGTAAATACGGTCATAAGGTTAGGGCACTAATCTGATAGGCCTCTCTCCTTATAATAAGCAACAGGGGAGAACTCAGTCTCCACCATGTGAGGACACAGCAAGTAGGGAGCTGACTTCAGGCCAGGAAGAGAGCTCTCACCAGAACCCAACCACGCTGGCACCCTCATCTTGGACTTCCAGCCTTTAGAACTAAGAGAAAATAAATTTCTGTTGTTAAAGCCACCCAGTCTATGGTATTAGTAAGCCTAAACTGCCTAATAAATAGAGCAATTCTTTTAAAAGCTAAGTTACACCATGCCATCCCTCTGTGTGGAACCCTCCATTGGCTTCTTACTCCTATGAATATTAGTGAAGAGTCCTAAAAATCCTAGAAATTTCCTTTAGGAACCTATAAATTCTGGCTTTTCTTTCCTTCCTAATCTCATTTCCTACTACTCTCCCCATCCATCACTTCCTTCAACCACACTGGCCTCCTCTCTTGTGCTTGAACCCACCAGGCATGTTCCCATTTCAGGACCTCTGCACCAGCTGTTCCTTCTGCCAGAATCCTCTTTTCTCAGTACTGTCATGATTCACTCCTCACTTCCTTTGAGCCTTTGCTCAAAAATTAATGACTTAATGAAAAAAATAATGCATTTGGGGCATCTATTTCTAAATGTCAGTTTAATATACTTGCAACTTTATAGTTAGATTGTATCATCCATTATAGCTTAAAGGAATACTTAAGTTATAACTTCCTTTTACCAACAAAATGTTTGGTTTTCAATACCCTCAAGAACTATTGCAATAAATCCAAATAATATTCCAGTTCCTGATTATAATAGGAATGAGAGTCAATAAATGAGATCACCTGAAATGAGCTTACATTTTTAGTGATTTAGATGAGTTTTTTCAGCAGCTATTTGGTAAGTACCCACTATGCAAGGCTGACTGGCCACTGAGGATCAAAAATAAAACAGTCCCTACCTCGAGCAGCTCACAGATTAGTAGGAACCAATTCACGTTAAAAATAATAATTGGTTTTAACACAAAGCAAAATTTAAGTACAATCCTTTGGTAGTTTTTAATTTATTTCCCTTTTTAAATTAGATCCAAGTAAAAGTATATTCCTCTTTTTGTAAATTGTTATCACTAAACAAATTATGTATCAACTAGCATAGAGATATATATGTAATTATTTCCCCCAAAATTAGCACTAGTCATCTATGAGTGATGCTTGCATCATTTAAAAAATAAGCATGTATCAAAAAACATGTTAGAACAGTATTTTCAATAACAGGACTCGACCCCAAGAACTAAAATAGAAAAGTGATGTGATATCCATAAATGAAACCAGTACATTTAGCCAAGGGCCAGAGGTTTCGGTGCAGAGTACTCCTAAAGGCTTTCTGGCAAAAAGTTTGCCCTGGTCCTAAACAGGCAGCATCTCCTATTTAAAAGTTTCACTTCTCCCCGCCACATCCGCGGAAAACCTATCGGCACACGAGTTCTTCCTTTCGGCAACAAACTCTTCGGTTCAGGATAAACTAAGTTGCAGAAGCTATCTGATTGGCTAAGAAATAATGACGTAAGATTTCTCAAGCCCACTGAGAATCGTCCTCCCCAAGCCTGGCTCAGATTCCGCTTTCCGATTGGTTCTTACGGCAAGAAGGCGGGGACAATTGCTGAAGTTGACCTCTGGGTCGGGAACCCCAGCAAACATGGCGGCGGCCAGGTGCTGGAGGCTTGTGCTCCGTGGTCCAGGGCTGTCACTGCACACCGCGGCCGGGGCCGCCGTCACCGCTCCCGAAGTGACCGGCCCAGATGTCGCGGCGGCCCCAGTCGCGCGCTACCCGCCGCTCGTAGCCTCTCTGACTGCCGACAGCAAGGCGGCACGGCAGCGGCGAGTGGAGCGATGGCAGGCCACGGTGCACGCGGCCAAGTCGGTGGACGAGAAGCTGCGAATCCTCACCAAGATGCAGTTCATGAAGTACGTAGTTTACCCGCAGACCTTCGCCCTGAACGCCGACCGCTGGTACCAGAGCTTTACCAAGACCGTGTTCCTGTCGGGCCTGCCGCCGCCGCCGCCGCCTGCCAAGCCCGATACCGCGCCCGCGCCGGCTCTGGACGTAGCGGCCCTGCGCGCCGCCGCCTGTGACTGCCTCCTGCAGGAGCACTTCTTTCTGCGGCGCAGGAAGCGTGTGCCGCTCTACCTGGAACGTGAGGCCATCGCTTCGCCTTTCTTGGACCAGCTGGTTGCCTCCCTCACGGGCCTGCTCAGCGCTCGCAATCCAGCCCTGGCTGCCGCCGCCCTCGGTGAGCCTCGGGCCCGCCATTGCGGGCGGGGGAGGTGGGGATGGTAGGGGACCTCTCTGCGCCAGATTTGCCCCCTCTTCCTTTCTTTCTGCTTGGTTAGGTTTTTTTCCTAGTTCTTTCGCTCCTGGCTGGCCACAGCGTCCGGAGACTGGGTTCTCGTGCCTGTGCTGCCACCTACTCACTGTACAACCCTAGGCTAAGTAGCCTAAGGCCTCCAGGGCTGTGCTTTGTGAAGGTCCAGACAAGTGTTGGTTAAAGAGAAGGGGCTCCTGGAGAGCGGGACAGGCCTGGGGTTGCCTTTTAGCTCTTCCATCAAAAAGTTACTGACCTTATGTTAGTTTATAAACCGATTTTGGCCTAGTTTTTCTCATTTCAAGATGAGAATACGATAATAGTACTACTTGGTCATAGATAGAACTGTTAAGATTAAAGGCGATATTGATTAAAATACCTAACGTATATTCGGTACTCTCTATGTGCCTGGCCCTGCTCTGAATTTTATATGTGCCAAATTTAATCCTCACAGTAACTTTACAGTAGGCAGCGTTGTTTTATAAATGAAAAAAACAAACAGATCCATCTAAGGCGCAGAAACGTAAAATGTATCTAGTTAAAGAGCCTACAGCTGGTAGATTTGGAGGACGGGCTTCAAACCCAGCCATTCTGGGTTCCCAGGAAACAATCAGCAACTTCTGTTTTACTGTTACATGCAGGCATGAAAAATAATGAATGGATAGGCAGTTTTAAAAATGAGTGTTTCTGACGTGTTCATCATTTTATATCTGCCACCCAGTAGGTATCTTAATAAATATCTATGGAATTAACGTTACTGTGACTGTAGGTGTGTGCTCAACGGAGTCTTGTAGTGTTCTTGTTTCTTCCCTCCCAGTTGGGAATGAAGTGGTCTTGAGAGAAGCGTCACAGACTTCGCTCATGATTGATGGCCTGGGAAAGTTGGCAATCTCGTCAAAACCCAGGTTCCTCTTCTATATAATGGAGATGATAACAATTATACATACCTTTGAGAGTTATTGTGAAGATTGAATTAGTAATTCATAAGACACCTCTGACTCTTAGTAAACTTTTTATTTCTGGTGAGTGATGCTGCTGTTGGTCTTATTTTATGTTTACTCTTAACTGAGAAGCCTCTTTGGTTACAATGCTTAGTGTAGCGTGGCACAAGTAGACAATAAAGGTTTGAGCGTTATATTAAAGTTGTGATTGTTTAAGTTAAGTTATTACATAATCCAGACTCTATATCTTACATCAAAGAGTAATTTTTGATGTATTTTCAGTTAGCACAGTCGTTCTTGAGTTCTGTATTGCTGAGTTTGGTGTTCTTACAATAACTAAATTCATCTAAATTATCAGGTAAAATTTTTTTGAATATCTTTTGATAGATTGTAAACGCCCAGTTCACTTTTACTGGTTGCGTGGTGAAGAAATTATTCCTCGTGGTCATCGGAAAGGTCGAGTTGATGCTTTGAGATACCAAATAAATGATAAACCACACAACCAGATTCGAATATCCAAACAACTACCCGAGGTAAGGATTTATTGCATATGTTTCTGTTGACAGTTGAGGAGGAGGTGTCATAGCAGGCTAGGTAATGGGCTACGTAGGATAAAAAGTTTTGGATAGAACCCTTTTCTTTCAAGTGTATTTGGAATATATCTCAGCTGAAATTCTTTTTCAGCTTTTTAACTTGCTATAGTATATATATTTTGCAGAGGTCAAATAATCGTTTTAAGTGGGGTTAAGTCCTCAGTTTTTAGGACCGTACAAATCCTTTTTTTTAATATGAAAATACTGATAATAGTTTATGATTGTAATTTACGGTAAACTACGCTACCTAATTATAAATCAAGGCATTTTTACAGCTATAAGCTGGTCATCTTACGTGTATACACTTCTTTTGGAGAAAACAGGTGTGTTTTGAGTGTCATCTGTGTGTCCATGTCAGAGGTTGGCACATTTCTTCTGCAGAGGTCCGGATAGTAAATATTTTAGGCTTTGGGGGCCATAAGTCTCTGTTGCATTCTCAGTTCTTATCATGTAACAGCAGCTGTGTACCATCAGTAAATGAATTTGCATGACTGTGTTCCAATAAAACTTTATTTGGAAAAACAGGTGGCTGGCTGGATTTGACCCATCACTAGATGGTAGTGTTAAATCATTTTGTAAAATCATCTCATTTTTAAGATTTTTAAATCTATTAAGGATGTGACTAAAACATATGCTAGTGTTGCTGTGAATTCACTTATGACTTTTTCTTTAAGTTTGTGCCACTGGATTATTCTGTACCTGTAGAAGTCCCTGTTATGAATTGTAAGCCAGACAAACTTCCATTATTCAAACGGCAGTATGAAAATACCATATTTATTGGTAAGTTTCCTCTTTTAATAAATGAGTTCAAAGTGTCCTGTGCAAATTTGCATAATTAGTTCTTGATGACCAAGAGGTTCAGATAGTCTATAAGCAATGTAATTCATCTCAGGTTGCAGTATGCATGAAAATTGGAAAGAAAATATTCTTTCAGCTTGCCATTTAAAATTTTACTTGTTTCTACTGAATTAACAGTATTTAACTCTAACAAATAGTTATGTTTATTAGGCTTTGTTGATTTATTATTTATATAGAAAAGTAATTTTTGTTTTTTCAAAAGTAAACAGGTAAGAACTGGATTTGAGGTAGTGATTGGCTTTTTTTTAACAAAAGCCTCCCATTTGTGCCACACACTGATAACCATCAGGAATATAAAAATTAATAAGGCCTGATCTCTGTGCTCATGCAGCTTATACTTTGGCTAGTTTTTCTTTGTTTATTAATTCCTAGCTGATTGAGGAAGATTTTTAAGAAAGCAGCTTTCTGCTGGTCCTCCAGAACTGTTCTATCAGTCCGTTCTCAGTCGCTGTGGTCTTAGACAGTGAATTATGGGGAAGTTTTGGTTGAAAAGACTTAACCACTAAAACCAAGAATGTCAGCATTATAAAGGAAGTTTTTAAAGTTATGAAGCATTTGTATCCTTTGGTGATTATGACCAGCAGAATGACAAAACTCCTAACGATGACCGAGGAGTTTGAGAAAACTGAAATAATAGGGAATTTAAAATAAATTTTACATATATTCTTTTGACTTATCCTATGTCATAGTGAGCTGATGATAGCTAGCAGATTGTACTTTCAAGTGAAATTTATTATAATCAATAAAATAAATAAGTAAACCAAGCTTTCCATTTGTGTATTTTGAATGCTGATCACATAATGAGTAGAGAAGACAGATAGCCTTGAAGCAAATACTGAGGACATGTGCTCCAGATATTCTACTTGTGTATTTCATCTGAAATGTTTTTATTTTGCTCTTCAGGGACAAAGACAGCAGATCCACACTGTTATGGACATACCCAGTTTCATCTGCTACCTGACAAATTAAAAAGGGAAAGGCTCTTGAAACAAAACTGTGCCAATCAGATAGAAGTTGTTTTTAGAGCTAATGCTATTGCAAGCCTTTTTGCTTGGACTGGAGCACAGGCTATGTATCAAGGTAAAACTAGTTTTATGGCATTATAGTTATTGGAAGACATTTTAAGAATTTAATAGATCAAATTGTTTTCCTTGGGTTAAAATGTAGGCTGAATCTTCACATTTTGAAAACTTTTGCATTGGCACAAAATGCAGTTGTTTTAAAGTCCATAATTAAATATTTTACATTTGTAGTTGGTAAGTGGCACTTTGGTAGTTACTCTGATCTTTTACTTTGACCATTTTTGTGTGAATGTATTTCTTTCTGATGATGTTCTCAAGCATTTCAAAGACCACCTAACTGAGTCAGCTCTGTAGATGACAGCAGCTTTCTGAAACTAGAAAATGAAATGCTTTCATGGATTAAATTTTAGATTAAATCACAGTTATGATGTATAACTTCTTTGAAGGCCATATCTAGGGTGTGAGTTAGGAGACTGTTCATTCAGTTACTGGCTTATGGTTTTTACATACCAGGTGCTGTTGGCCTTGGAGATATAGTGTTGAGTGAGAGAGACAGATCCTGCTCTCCTTGAGCTTATGTTATAGTAAGGAGAGTAAAAGACAATAAACATGTAGCATTTTTAGCTAGTGATGTTACTCTGGAGAGGCTATACTAGATGAGGGGTAGAATGATTCATAGGTTGCAGGTATAAATGAGGCGTGGGGCAGAATCTATTTAAACAGAGTTAATTCAGAGGAGGTCTCTAAAAAAATGACATCTGAACAGAGACCTGAATGGTGAGGAGCTGCCTTTGCACAAACCTGGGGGAAGGACACTTCTAGGCAAAAGGAATGGCAAGTAACTCTGAGCGAGGAACGGGCTTGAAGTGTTGAAGGAACAACATGAAGGCTGATGAAGAAAGGGAGGGGGAGAATGGAAAGCGATAGGGAGTGAGAGAGAGGAAGCTGGAGGCATGCCATGGAGGCCTCGTAGAGCCAGCCCATTGTGAAGCATTTGGATTTTGTTTCAATACAATACATACCTAGATTACTCCTATATAAGCATCCGTGAGGAATTTTAATACAGATTTAATTGCTGCCAGGCTCACCTTTTTCCTTTATATATATTTTAACCTTACACTCACAATTGTTTTGTTTTTTTTTTTAATTTATTTATTTGTTTTGTTTGTTTTTTGGCTGCATTGGGTCTTCGTTGCTGCGCGCGGGCTTTCTCTAGTTGCGTCGAGTGGGGGCTACTCTTCGTTGCGGTGTGCCGGCTTCTTATTGTGGTGGCTTCTCTTGTTGTGGAGTTCTAGGAATGCGGGCTTCAGTAGTTGTGGCGCACGGACCTAGCTGTTCCGTAGCATGCGGGATCCTCCCGGACCAGGGCTCGAACCCATGTCCCCTGCATTGGCAGGCGGACTCTTAAACCACTGAGCCACAGGGGAAGCCCCACAATTGTTGACTTAGGTTTTTGTAATAGAAATAAATGGATAAAGTAGGAATAGGAGTAGACAGAATCAGAAAAAGTAGAAGGAAACTTTCTTGAAGATACTAGAATGGCATTGTTTATTCATAAAAGATAAAGTACTTCTTTTCACAGTATAATTCTATATTTTAACAATACTGTTTATTGGCTATCTTCATTAAAGCTGGTATAAAATATGTGTGGCAAAATTCATAAGTTACTCCTTGGCCCTGGCAGTTGGATTTAAAAGTATTAAAGCCAGTCAGTCTGGAACAAGAAGCAGCCAGAAAACTTGAGTAGTAAAGGTATTAAGATATCCTGGAACCTTATGATGATGTAAAATACACTAGGCAAAATGAAAGCAACTCATAAAATCAATTTTGATTTATAAATTAAGACACAGAATTCATCTAATAACTACATGGTTTAAGTTCTTAGAAAGTCAAGTTTTTTTCTGAAGGGCGTTTTTTTGTTAGATTTGGTGAAGTAAATGGCAGTAATGGTTATTGGGTGTTAGATGCTGCTGGTATAAGGAAAATTTGAACATATTTGAGGTTGTGAGTAATCATGTGGTTAGTACCAGATGTAGGAGAGATCTGCATAGATAGAGCTTGCTGCTCTTCTTAGATGAAGTGAGTTAAGGTTGAAAGCTGATGAAGTCCAAAGTTGTTGAAAAGGTGTATCATGAACTTTGGGGATAGTAGAAGGAAGGAAATAGTTCTTGATGCAGAAATGGAATATAGGATTAGAATGGAGAAGATAGGGAAAACTTTGAGATCTTTAGGAATTTGGTAGGTAAAATATATAGGTTTTAGGAGGTATTTTATACCCTCTAATGTGTTTTGTTTTGGTAAAATATATTCTGTATGTAAGTTTCAGCATAGCTTTCTTCTACAGGATTCTGGAGTGAAGCAGACGTTACTCGACCTTTTGTCTCCCAGGGTGTGATCACAGATGGAAAATACTTCTCCTTTTTCTGCTACCAGTTAAACACTTTGGCGCTGACTGCACAAGCTGATCAAAATAACCCTCGTAAAAATATATGTTGGGGGACACAAAGTAAGCCTCTTTATGAAACAATCGAAGATAATGATGTGAAAGGTTTTAATGATGATGTTTTACTTCAGATAGTTCACTTCCTACTGAATGGACCAAAAGAAGACAAATCACAGCTGTTGGTAAACTAAGAAAGAACATTTGTTTCGAGACTTTGGGAATACTTAAATTTCACTGAAGGAACAATGAAAGGAATTTTGATAATGAGACTTCTGTCAAATATTAAATGTACTGATTTTGAGACAAATATTTCTTATGTTAACCTCTGATTAGACCTTTCATTTGGCTCAAAATACATCACTAAAGGATTTAATTTTAGATATAGTATGTCGATTAAAAATAATTTTACTTATATGTGACTAACTGACGAGACTAATTGAGCAGTCATCAATACCTGGTATTAATTGTGTGTGTAAGCTCATACTACTTGCTGCATACCACTCACTGCATGACAGGCCAGTAATTTGAGAGACAAGGTGTTGGCGCAAGGAAAAACGACGTTATTTGGAAAGCCAGTGAGCCAAGATGGCAGACTAACATCCTAAAGAATTATTTTAATTCAGGGTAGAACTCTAGCTTCTTTTAGGCTAGGGAAGGGGGAAGCAGGGTGCCTGATAAGCTTGTGGACAGTCTTCTGACTTGTTGGTAATGAGATAACCAGGTGGTATTTTGGGAGTCAACATTAATCAACCTTCTGGTTCCAACCTGGCTGGGGTGTACGTGCTTGTGGTCAGCATGTAGTTAACTTTTTCTACGTGGTGAGAATTTTAGTATCTATAATAAACAACTGAAGGATATGGCTCAGAATATTATCTATAGCCCTCAAGGAGGAACTAAAGGTCTTTTGACTTTGTTTTATGGCTAAACTGTTATTTTGTCTTGCTTGACTATTTTCCTTTGTTTCTGCATTGTCTCATTTCTCTGACTAAATTTGCTGTTTGGAACTCAGGGAAGGCCTTGGAGGCTAAAGCTTTTCTACAAACAAGAGGCAGGGGATATGGGGGTTCTGTACCCTGGAAGGCCCTGCAGGTCCTGCTCAGTTTTCTATGGTTTTAAAAGTAATATAAAGACAATTCAGTGCTTGAGAATATTTAGATGTTTTGTTATATTTTTTCTTTTTAATTTTTTATAATAATATCATATAGAGTTTGAAAACCCTACACAGACCCCTTCAAAACATGAACAGTATTTTGCACATATAGGAAACTGGCACAGAGGAGTTAAAGTGACTTTAATAAGTTTTCACAGATGATTAATAATATAACTGATGAATTATATGCAACTTAGGTTCCTTAGAGCTTAGAAGTAACATTAGTATATTTCTGCTAGTTTCATTTGTTCTATCCCAAAGATTGGAAAACTAGGTTTGTTATGTTTCAAAATCTATTGTCGGTAAAATTGTTAATCTTGTTGAGAATTAAGGTTCGTTCAAACTATTTTTCGTGAGAAAAGATAATTACCTTTGTTGTTGTTGTTGTTTTTTGGCCGTGCTGTGTGGCATGAGGGATTTTAGTTCCCTGACCAGGGATTGAACCTGTGCCCCCTGCAGTGGAAGCACCGGACCACCAGGCAATTCCCCTAATTACCTTTGTATAACCATGCTAACACTTACGATTTGATATAACCTCCTGCTGTAAATATCTAAAAATAATCCATTATTTACTGTAGTTAATGACAAATGCTGTTTTTTCTTTCTTCCTTCTTCCTTCCCTCCCTTCCTCCCGCTCTTTCAAAACAGAGGTCACAGTTACATGGAATAGATGCCTCAGCTAGAAGGGATTGTTTACTACAAATGATTGCTAAACTGAAGGAATATTATTTGAAAGTTGTAATTCAGTTCAGGCAAGTGCCACCTTCGCAAGGCATTGTGCTAAGTGTTCCATCTTTACTTTCACTTTTTGCAGAATGCCATGTAATTTCACTCCGCCATTCTTTTATTTAAGCTGTTTCCAAAGCTTGGAATACTGTTTTCTACCCTTGGTCCTGTTTATTCCAACCTGTCTGTTGCATTCTCATTCATCCTTCATAGAAAAATGCAGGTATAGAGGGAACAACCATATCAAGCTCCAAATAAAATATATCTCTTAATCTTTGCTCTCACCTTCTAACTAATTGAACCTTGGGCAATTTGAGTTACCATCCTTGATTTCTGCTTCCATAAAACAAAATAATTTCACAAAGTTGTCTAAGGATGAAATGAGCTAGTGTATATGAAAGTGCTTTTAAAATATTATGTAATTAAAATATCGAGGGTTCAGTTGAAATACTTTTCTTTTCCTAAACAGATTGTAATTGATTGTCCCATCCTTTGAATACTTCTTCCTCTATGGTAGCACCTGTTTCATTGTTTCACAACAATTTTTCTCATTACCAATAGTGGACAACACACACATCACACATACACACCTGTACGTACATGTCAGGACTTCATAGAGCACTTACTATATTCTAGAGCATGGTCTAGATATTTTACCGATATTAGCTCACTTAATCATCACAACCATTTTGTGAGCTAGGGACTGTCATTCTCATTTTGCTGGTGAGTTAACAGGCACAGAGAGCCCAACAGCTTATTGCAGGTCACACAGCTAGAAAGTGGCAGGATTAGAATTTGAGCCCAGGTGGTCTGACTCCAGAGCCTGTGGTAGATATTCCCCAGTAATACACTATAGATGTAGTCAGTGCTACAGCAGTGTATCAGTGGTATAAATTTAGATAAAGGAAATGTTAATACTGACTGATACGAATCATAGGAATGTGCCTTGGAGCAAGTAGCATTTGAATTGGTTCTTGATAGATGACATTTTCCAAAAACAGGACAGTAAGTGGATAGATCTGTGAATGAAGGTGAAAAGTTCAAGATTTACCTGGGAAGTAGGTGGTAACTTGCTTTACCAAAGTAGGGTGTAGTCTGAAAGCATTTCGAGAAAAAAATTATTTACTAAGAAACAAAATCTAATTGGTGTCCCATCTACATATAACACTGAACGTTTGGAAACAGTGTAGCAGTGTTTAGACTTATGGGGGAAACTACATCAGAAGAAATCTAAATTAGTCAAGATAAAGATAGGTTAGGACAATTGAAAAAAATGTTAGAACACCCAAGTCTCTTGTAAATTCATCAAAAATGTATTGCAGTTGATTAGCACATGATTTAATAGAGGAACCAATGAATGGAGGAATCAAAATGAATAAATGTAATGAGTACACAAAGTCGTATCAGGCAAAAGTAAGCATAAATCAGGGTTAGTACCTATAATTTCAAACAATTCAAGGCAAGAAAAGAAATCTAGTGTTAAAAGGTCATTTTATGTCATAAACTGTAATCAGTGTACGAAATGTTAGTCTTAGTCTTGAGAAGTTGGAGTAACTAAAAATGAGGAATAATGAGTAAAGGTGACTTAATAAAATTTGGTATCTTACAAACAGAATAGATCGTTTAAAATGTGGTAGAACATGTATACAAAGTCATTTATTAGACCACAGAAAGTGTTAGGAAATTCTTAAAAGTGGGAATCATATAGGTCGTGAACTCTATCCACACTGCAGTATACCCAGAAATCGTTAGTATAGTTTTAAACCAGGAACATCTAATCATTTGAAAATAAAAGTATATTCCTCAATGGTTATTGCCTGGACAGAATTTTCAATATAAAAATCAAACACTCCCAGAGCTATATCACAATCTAAAAGTGAGAGCTAGTTATCTTACTTGCCTTTTCATTTTTGTCAGATGTATTTTTATATGATCTGGACAGTTCTTCCTTTCCTATGCTTTGAGCAGGAAAGCATTGTATTAGTGTAAGTAAAACTTTAGACTAAAATACAAATCCTGCTTATAAAAGCTAGTGGGATATAGCCAAAGTTATTCTGAATACATTTACTCCTAAGGATGCATGAAGGTGCTGTAGGAGAGAATCACTGAATAAACATAATCTCTTCCTTTTGCAGTTGTCAACTAACTTTGCTTTAATACTTTTTGTTTTTGTATTAAAACACATGGAGTAGAATGGGAAAAGCCACATATATGTTAAAAGATAAAACATGAAGTTCAGAGAAATTTTCACTAATCTCAGAACTCTGGGAGAGCATCATATCTTGCTTTTTGCTGTCTTACATTTGATTTGATGCCTGTTTACTAGTATACTTAGTGGCAAATTTATAAATTTACGTGTTTATGTAAAGTAAGAAAATAAAATCTGTATTTGCTAGAAGAGTTTAAAAAAACAAACTAAAGAAAATCAGAAGAAGAAAATACAAATGTAGAAGACTGAATTGGAAGAGAAAGCAGACTTGACAAGTAGATGCACTAACTGGGTCTTTATCCTAGCCCCTCCCATGTCAGTAAGAGTTAATATTCTAGTAAATCTAATCAAGAGGAGAAAAGAAAACATTGAGAATTGGAAAAGGGGAAGTAATATACTTGGTGGAGGCTCTAGGTAGATAGGAAAATGCTATATATAACAAATTTGGACATTTTCTGCTGAGAAATATAAACAAAATGATAAAGATGGAAAGCTTAAATGGACCATGGAAGAAACTGAAAATATTTCTAAGATACCTTCCGACAAGGATCCAGAGCAGTACAGTTTATCTGTGAATTCTTTAAAATTTCCATGAAACAAAACTAAAGTTTGGAGTGCTACCCAATTCATCTTATTAACTCATCCCAATTTTTAAAAAAATCTCTAAAAACATACAGGTTAAATGCACATTTGTATATGAATGCAGAAACTCCAAATGAAATGCCACATACCAACTTCAACAGTAATTAAAAAATCTACCCTAATAGGGTAGAGTTAATCATGGAAATTCAGTACCAGATTGATGTTCGGAAATATGCTAATAGCTAACATCAGTAGTTCAAAGGAAAAAAATAAGGCTTTTGATAAAATTCTTACTCTTGGTTAAAAAAGCAAAGAAAAATGGGTATTAATAGAAGGATATTTTAATAAGAGTTTTATGTTAGTCAACCCCCAGTTTATGTTTAATGGTGAACAATAACTGATGTTCCCACTGAACTCAGGTAAGACTGCCAGCTTTGACCTTTATGTGTGGTTTGCTGATTCATTCCAGGTGCCTAGAATCGTACAAGCAAGCACTCCAAAGTTTGTTGAATAGATGTGAATTAATGAACTTAAGGTAGTCAGTCTTTCTAGTTTGGAATCAGGTATATCTCCTCATTTATTTGCACTTTTCATATCTCAGCAAAGTTACAGTTTTCTTTATGAAGATTTCCATGCCTAGATTTCTCTGTAACTGTGAATGAATTTTTTTCATTTCAGTTATTTTTTATAGCTTCAAAAAAGGCTTTGTAATAGCTGTTGTTGACTGCTATATATTTATTTGGTAAAAGGCCTGTTTAATTAGCTCATTAAATCAGGAATTTTTTAGTTGAGTCTCATGAGGTATATAGCTCCAGTCTGTCTTGGGTTCCTCTGAAACTGCTTATCAGCACAGATAATCATCAAACTCCACGTAGTAAAATCACTGGACAGTCTCTGACTACTTCACTCAGTACATTTGTCACATTTGGCGTGGATGACCACCCCTTCATTCTTGAAGTGGTGTCATTTATTGCCTTCAATGAAACATACTCCATTTTCCTCCTATCTCTTTGACCATTCTTTCACATTCCCCTTTGCTGTTCTTCCTCTGATCTTTCTTTAAATATTGGTATACCTCAGGCTTCTGCTCTAGACTCCATCTTTTTTTATCCACCATCTTTCCTTAGATGACCTTACCAAGTTTCATGGATTTAAATATATTTATAAGCACATTCAAAATTGCAATTCTATTTCAATTTTGTGTTTCATATCTGAACTGTTAACATCATTGTAACTGAATGGGTCTGAGTGATTAAAATTAGGGTGATTTTTCAGTTTCATAAATTTCCCAGAAAATACATATTATTTTTATAATAAAAAATTCACTTAAATTAGAGAAACTAGTTCTCTTTCCTGAACGGACTCTAATATGAAACCACCGTCTTATGTCAAATTGTACTCCATCATAAACAACTTTATTGTGAAATTGTATTTGGAAAAGCATTTCTTGAGTACATTTGTTATTTAAGAAAAGTTCGTTCAATAAAATTCACATAAGTTTCACCATACGTATATTTAACTTATTCTAAATAGTTGATCCCTATAAACTGAAAACTTATTTATTAGGTACAAAGACCTTAGATTTTTTTCTTGAGATATTTTAATAGACCAGTCAAGTTAATTGCTATGCATATTGCATTTTATATTAAATTCTAGCACATTTTGGATAATGCTTAAATTAAATGTGAGGTACGGTTAATTCACATAAAATATGTTAGGCACAATCATTTTTTAATTACTCATTTACTATTACAGAAATCAGAAAAAAAATCGTTGCTTTGGACAGAGGCAGGAAAAAAGAAAAAGAAAATAAAAGGGAAAAAATTGCTACAGAGAATATTGAGAATAGAAAGCAAAGATCCACAGGTGAAGAACATTGACATTGGGCAATATTTGATTGGACAAGGTTGAATTTCTCATGAAAGGCCTTAGTATTCCAAAGTTTGGTAAAAAAAATTTTGTAAGACAAACAACAATAACAGTACAAAATAAAAAGCAGGGACTAATAAGACTCCACAAAGGGTGAGAATTACAGGTAATGATATTCCAAATGTACAGACATGATCACTTGTCTTGGTGTGTAATAAGCACACTGTAGACTAAAATTCAGCAATAGTTACTATCCAAATAAGCTTATGTCTTCATTAAATATAGCTTATAAGACTATGTAACTTTAAGAGTATTCTCATAATTAGCCTGCTTTAAATAATGTTCTGGATGTCATCCTTAGAACAAAATTAAGCTCCATTTCTCAATCACATTTCTTTGTTTCTTTCCCTCTATGTAAAAATATGGAATTCTGTCTCAGGTCTTGATTACATTTTGTGTTCTTTGTCATCCTATAGAATTCTGCATTTCACTTTGGAAATTTCTGTAATTAACTTTTGATGCTTGAAATTGGCTTTTGAAACTTTTATAGTAGTTTGGACATAAGTTTGGGGTTTAACGTGTAGGTTGTATTTTTGGCTTTTTGCATCTTTAAAAGAAAGTTATGGTTATGAGATGATTTGTTTTTGAAATTATGTAAAGGAACTGCCATTGGATTTAAATCTCAAGTAGTGTTCTCTAGAAATGAATTGAATTGATGGGAAGTCCAAGTTGATACATGCAAATGGGATATCACTTTTTTTTACCTTTTTAGTTTTGGGACAAAATAAATGAAGTTTTAAATTGGTGACATATAGCAAAAACTTATATATTAACCAGTTTAGAAAAGCTGAAGACAGAAGAAAGTAGCCATCTTTTATTTTTGTTTATTCTTTTAAATTTTTATTTATTTATTTATTTATTTTTGGCTATGTTGGGTCTTTGTTGCTGCGCACGGGCTTTCTCTAGTTGCGGCGAGCGGGGGCTACTCTTCTTTGCAGTGCACAGGCTTCTCATTGCGGTGGCTTCTCTTGTTGTGGAGCATGGGTTTTAGATGCGTGGGCTTCAGTAGTTGTGGCATGTGGGCTTCAGTAGTTGTGGCATGTGGACTTAAGTAGTTGTGGCTCGCGGGCTCAGTTGCTCCGTGGCATGTGGGATCTTCCTGGACCAGGGCTCGAACCCGTGTCCCCTGCCTTGGCAGGCGGATCCTTAACCACTGTGCCACCAGGGAAGCCCCCATCTTTTATTTTTGAATAGATAACTGTGTAAATGATTATAAACTTGATGCTTTAATATTTTAATTCGAACAAACACCCTCAGAATGTTTTTATAAAAGTTGTGTATTGATATAAAGATATTCACACCTTTAGCATTTTTTAGATGTGATACATATATATATAAAATGGGAATTGCCATATTCATTTTTGCTATGGCCTTATGGCCTTATTCATCTTGTAGAGGTCTATACTGCAGAAATATGTAACCAAATAACATTATAAATTAGCTACCTGTACTTTTTATCATTTTAATTCTAGGTTTGAATTACTAAAATCTGTCATGATCTTAGGAAAATGAAAGCTTACATGATGTTTAGCCACTTGGAAAGTATTTCTCTGGGTCTTCAGTTCATGTAAAACTTGACTTTTATTTGCAAACTAACAGTACTTTTGTTATAAGCACTTTATTAGGATCTTCTGAAGCATTCCAATAAGTTTTCTCTCTTAATCAGTAATTAATCATTAATCATTAATAAAGAAGGTGGGCAGGATTTAAAGCCAGAATGTACATCAGGGATAATTTACTTTAGCAGCTGAGTTCTGTTTATGTCATTCATCTTTACCACAGATGGTGCAGGTTTTTTGTCTTAATTGGCAACATTAAAAGGGAGAGAGGTTTTAAAACATCCAGGTTTCAAGTTCTTTTGAAAAATAGTAAAATCTGATGACTCTAGGTTTACATTCTTTTGTGTTAACAATAGACAGGCTCTGGAACTTGCCTGCTCTGGGTCCCTTTAGAGGGGACATACTCTCTCCAGTTTGTCCCAGTCCCCCCACCACCCACTCCTCATTTTTACTCTCTTGACCAACATCATCGGTCATGCTTCACTAATTTCTGTTAAATGTTTTGTCTCTAAGGCATTGAGTTTATGACCCCTGAGGTCCAGATTACCCTTAAGAACTTGTATTACTAGTGGTAAAATTCAACCTTTATAATTACTTTTCAGGTTTTAGGATCTCAGTTTTCTATCAGTGTACATTAATGATAAATTGAATCCAAATGAGGCGTTCAATTTCGTTTGAGATAATTGAAACCTGGTCTTTGAGTGAAAGAAGATATATTAGTTACCTGGCAAAATACATGAACTTCTGTTCCCTACCTCTTTTGCTGAATGAAAGGCAAAGTGAAACCTGATTTGTTTTGTTTTGACAGTTTATTAATCATGAGGTTAGGAGAAATTTTGTCTATTTTCACAGAACCAAAGTTGGCAACCAGAGAATATTTGGACACTATATGGAGTATTTTGTTTCCCTTTATAGTCTATGTTGGGTTGTCTACAGTATCACCCTCCCCAGTTGTGGAAGAATAGTTAGGATGCTCTTACAGAGTTGAGCCCTTATCAGACTAGAGAAGATGCCCAAATGGTGGTCAAACACAGACTGGTTAGAAAGCTGTGAAGTAACCCATTAAAAAACAAAAACAGAAACAAAAGAAACCTTTGACTTCTGTGTCCCAAAATGGTGGACTAGATTATTTGGTTCAATCTTCCTGCTATAATATCTGACTAAATATAACAAATATCCACTTGAAGGCAATTAGAGAGGTAACAAGGTAGTGAGTAATTGCCAGACTGATATCAGGAAGAAAACGGAAATCCAGAAAGGTGAACCTAGTCTTGGGTCTGCCTTTGCTCTGGAGGGGGAATTTGTTAACCAAGAAGAGGAGACTGAAAGTTTGAGTAGAATTTTAATAGTCTTGTGAGATTAGAAGGACAGAAGTTATAGCACGGCATCTCCAAGTTTGGGACTTGGGTAGAATTCCTTGGTTTGAGACCCTGAAGGATCACATTCAAGGTATAAAGGTGAACTAGAAGTAAACCATTCACATAGAATATAGCTTAGAATTGAGCCAACTAGATAGCTTAGAAAAATCTGAAGTTTTGAAAGTAGATTAACATGATCTGAGATTTCTGGTGCCCTGGGAATCTGAAAGATGCGAGTTTGGAGAAAGAGAACATGTTCCTAGGTCTCAAATTATTTCTACAAAACTTTTTCAAATACAATATATCCATATAATAATTGGGCACAAGAGGAGAAAGACAGAGTGAAAATCAGCAGAAACAATAGACAATAGAAACAGACCCAAAGGGGCATCAAATATTTGGATTGTGAAATAGACTTTAAAATTAATGTTTACTATGTTCAAGGAGGTAGAATAAAAGATTGAAAATTTCAGTATAGAACTGAAAACTATAAAAAATGTCATTGCAGATTTGTAAAAGAGCCAAATATTCAAGAACTAGAAAAACAAAACAGTAAACAAAATTAAGAACACAAAACATTGTATTAGTTATCTATTCTGCATAACATATAACTGCAGACTTAGCTTCTTAAAACAACATACATTTATTATCACAGTTTCTGTGGGTCTGGAGTTCAGCCATGGCTTAATTGGGTTCTCTGATTCAGAGTCTCACAAGGCTGCAATCAAAGTATCGGTCAGGGGAAGGGTGTCATCTGAAGGCTCAGCTAGGGAAAGATCTGCTTCAGATTTGTGTGGTTGCAAGCAGGTTGTTGGACTGAAGTCCTCAGTTCCTTACTGGCTATTGGATAGGGACATCCTTCAGTTCCTTGCCATGTGGGCCTCTCCACTAGAGCAGCTTACAATAGAAAGAGCATATAGAGAGAGCTTGCTAACAAGACTGTTGGTCAGAAGGCCAAGTCACTGTGTCCAGTCCATAACCAAGGGGGGGGGGGGATTGCACAAGGTCATGAATAGGAGGTGTGAATCATTGGGGACCAATGATTCTTAGAGTCTGCCCACCAAAGATTATAAATACCACTGAAGAGAGAATTCCTGAATTGGAAAGTCAGAATAAAATATCCATAATGAATGTTGTCTTCATAAACTTTTTTACTCCGCCATTACCAATAAAGAAGGGTTGATATTTACCCATGCCCAGAAGAATGGAAGTAGTGTGGAGAGAGGATAAATAAGGATATATGTTAATTGAATACAGGAGCCTAGAAATAAGGAGACTGTTAGGGAAGGAAATGAAGGATCAAACTAGGTATTTAGGAATCCCACTTTTTCTTGTTCTGGATGCCAGTGGATACTCCATCTGTAGTACTCTGTAATGAGCTATACATAATTTGTGGCTGAGTTGATATTTTTGATGTTGATTAATAACATGCCAGTGGATAATCAGTAGAAACGTGTGTCTATAAACTACTATCCATAGCACATATTTTATCTTATTTTCTTTCTGCACAGGATTTTTCAAGGTGAAAACATCATATTTCTGAGAAGTATACAATTTTCTTAAATAAATAGGTGTTTATTTTTTAATTGGCCATTACCTCATGGGGGGTGATATTTGTAAATATATTTCAAATTAGCATGCATTTCAGTAAGTAAATTCTTTAAATGTCCAAAAAAACCCAACATGACAACTGGAGGTTAAGAACCAGTTTTAGTTTATCTCATAGGTGTTCTGTCTTTGTTCAGCTTAGTTATAATGGAAAAACTCTTTAATGTTGACAGAATTTCTTTAGAATAAACCATTAATATGTCTGAAAGACCAATTTCACCTGGCAAAATTGGAGAGGAAATAGTAATTTGGAAAACCAAATTACTGTAACCTTTGATAAGCAAAGGCCTCTATAATGTAAGTCATTATAGTATTTCTCCTTTTTAAGAATTCATAAATTTAATGGTCCTATCAGTTGCATGTTAGTTTGAAAATGATCTCGAGCTAGATTCATACTGAATAAAATCCAGAAATTTTCTTCATAATTTGACTTGATGCACAGGAAGCTAGGAAGAAAAAGGAAAACATGGCGAATAAACTTCTTAGTTCCAGGTACTATATTAACATGAAATCAGTCAACCTTCAACACCCATATTCATTTGAAACTCGATGACATTGTTTAGTTACTTATCATGCACTACCCAAGGGACATATAGATAAATATTTTAACATCCCGATGTAGAAGCATCCAGTAAGGTTTATTACTTTGTTTATATCAAATCATATCCTATGTATTAATTTTATCCACTTAGGTAGAGAATGGATAGGCTTTTTATTTAGTTTAGAAAATCAGATTTTCATATTGTTTTGTTTTTTAGCTTCATTTTAATCTGTAGAATATAAGATTATTTTTGTTGTCGATATGAAATATGTAATCATTATAGAAAATTTGAAAAACTCAGAGAAGTGGGAAAAATAATCTCATACTGTTAACATTTTGGACTGTTGCCTTATATCTATGCATTTTTGTTGACAATGTTTTATGTTTTTATTTCATAATCATCAAATTACTATAAATTTCTATATTCTATGAATAGTCTTTTGGGGGTATTTTGAAAGGTGATTGAATAGTAACAGTATTATACACTGAAGGAGAAATACTTAAACATGAAATTTCCACAATATTCAGATTCATTTACAGGGGAAAAAGAATCATAATTTTTTTCAGTTGTAAAAAGCTTGAACATGATAATTCTTTAAGATTAGCTAATGTGGGCGTAAATATATTTAATGTTGGACTAGTTCACAAGTACGCAGATGATTATATCCTTTCAGTATATTTGCAAGATTTCCATATCTCACCACCTGGGTGTGATTCATAATTGGAAAAATAAAGGATCTGTGTATTTGGAAAGCCCTAAAGGAAGAAAAAATATCTATACAATTATCCTCTGGTAAAGTGTAATTTGTTGCAACCTTCAGAACTAGGATTTTAAATGTCATTTAAAAGAACAATGCCAGAGAATTCTAGTTCTCATGTTACCTGAAAATGTAAACAAGTTTTAAAATCGGTTTGACAGTTGGACCTGAAAATCTAGATTGAAGTCTTGCTTCTATCATTAACTAGCTAAGTGATTTAGGACCACTCAGTTTTTCTTGAATTCAATTCCTTCATATAATAAATTGAGGGGATTGAACAAGAAGATCTTCAAAATCCCTCCTAACTCTAATGTGCGATGAATCATTCCTTCTAAGCCTGTCACAGCAGATGTGATTTGCCATTATTTTTTTAAATTTCTTTTTTAAACCTCCTGTTTCCAAATGACAAAATGGTAATGTTCTTGAGAGCTGGAGAGTTGTGTGGGGTTCAGCTTGCCCTTTCACTAAATTTCTTCAGTTGTGATATTTTTCTTTCATACATTTTCCCCCATGGCACTATCCCCTGAGGGATAGACTCATAAACTTTTAGAATAAAAGGAAATTTAATGGTCATCAAGTTCAACCCACTATTCAGTGCTCAAATATCCGCTAAAACATTTGCACCAAATACTCCCCTCTGTGCCTGAAGGTTGAAGATTTATTACCTCCCAAGGCTGCCATTTTTCCAGTTTGTACTGTACTGATTACTAGACAAAGTTTATTTTGAGTTGAAATCTCTTTTCTGGTAGCTTCTTCCCATTTATAATTGCCTATCTCAAGGTTATTTGGATATCTTCTCCATTTCTTTTCATCAAGTACATTTTTTAGCATCTTACTATGTTCTCTTTTTTAAAAAATATTTATTTTATTTATTTGGTTGCACCAGGTCCTAGTTGTGGCATGTGAAGTCTTAGTTGTGGCATGCGTGTGGGATCCAGGTCCCCAACCAGGGATTGAACCCAGCCGGGCCCCCTGCATTGGGAGCGCAGAGTCTCAGCCACTGCACCACCAGGGAAGTCCCTGTCTTACTTTGTTCTTTTAATTGGAAACAACCTAACTGTTCAACAGTAAGGGATTGGTGAAATAAATTTTTCCCAATCTGTATAAAAGGAATACTGCATTAGTTTCCTAGAGTTGCCATAACAAATAACCACATATTTGGTGGCTTAAAATGACAGAAATTTATTCTTTCACACTTCTGGAGGCCAGAAGTCCAAGATCAAGGTTTGGCAGAATCATGCTCCTTCCGAAAGCTTTAGGGGAGAATCTTTCCTTATCTCTTCAAGCTTGTGGTGGCTCCTGGCATTCCTTGGTTTATGGCAGCATAACTCCAATTTCTGCTTTGTTTTCACATGGTCTTCTTCCCAGTGTCTGTGTGTGTTCTCTCCTTTTCTCACGAGGATGCCAGTGATTGGATTTAAGGTGAACACTAAATCCAGGATGATTTCATCTCAAGATCCTTAACTAATTACATCTTCAAAGACCGTATTTCCGGGCTTCCCTGGTGGCGCAGTGGTTGAGAATCTGCCTGCCAATGCAGGGCACACGGGTTCAAGCCCTGGTCTGGGAAGATCCCACATGCCACGGAGCAACTGGGCCCTTGAGCCACGATTGCTGAGCCTGCGCGTCTGGAGCCTGTGCTCCACAACAAGAGAGGCCGCAACGGTGAGAGGCCCGCGCACCGCGATGAAGAGTGGCCCCCACTTGCCACAACTAGAGAAAGCCCTCGCACAGAAACTAAGACCCAACACAGCCAAAAATAAATAAATTAAAAAAAAAAAAAAAAAAAGACCGTATTTCCAAGTAAGTTCACATTCTCAGCTTCCAGGTGGACATGAATTTGGGGGGGATACTATTCAACCCATGACAAATACTATAAAACTACTTAAAATGATGAAATGGGTAAGTACTCAACTGGTCATACACTATCTTGTAGGACCAGGCACAAGTTCTCATTGATCTTTTGGGAACATCCAATTTTAATAACTCTATCATCATCAAGCTTTTTAACAAATTATCAACATATGTAGTGTTATGTGTTGAATTGTGCCCCCCCACCCCAAATTATACTGAAGTTCTAACTCCTAGTACCTCAGTGTGTGAGCTTATTTGGAAAGAGTCACTACAGATAGAATCTGTTAAGAGGAGGTCAGACTGGGGTAGGGTGGGCTCTTTATCTGATATGACTGGTGTCCTTACAAGAAAAAGACACACAGACACAGGAGGGAGAAACCATGTGACAACAAAGGCAGATTGAAGTGTTGCAGCTGCAAGCCAAAGAATCCCAAAGAGTGCCAGTAAACCACCAGAAACTAGGAAGAAGCAAAGAAGGATTCCCTCCTACAGGTTTCAGAGGGATATCTGCCCTCCCCGCCAACACCCTGATTTTGGACCCCTAGCCTCCAGAACTGTGAGATAATCAACTTCTGTTGTTTTAAATCACCTAGTTTGTGGTAGTTTGTTTTGGCGGCCCTAGTAAACCAACACGGGTACAGTTGACCCTTGAACAAGATGGGGGGCTTAGGGGTGCCAGCCTTCTGCACAGTCCAAAATCTGAGTATAACTCTATAGTTGGCCCTTTGTATACATGGTTCTGCATCTGTGGATTCAACCAACTGTGGATCCAGTAGTACTGTAGTATGTATTTAGTGAAAAAAATCGGCATATACGTGGATGTATGCAGTTCAAACCTGCATTGTTCCAGGGTCCACTGTAGTTTAAAAAAACAAAACAAAACAAAAACAAAAGAAACTCTGAGCTCCGGGAACAGGATTTCTGAACTCTAAAAGCCTCCACCAATAATAAGTTTTTTGAAGCCTTCATTACTGCTTTCATCATATGCACTGTTTTCTTGACACATGAGATAACTTTCAGCCTAGAAATGCTATGGCTTTAAACTGAAGTTTGCCTAAAGCTAGAGTAGAATGTCTTGGAATTCCATGATCAAGAGAGCAGCTTTGTGGAGGACTGAGATTTTCCTAGATTGAGCCCAGTATCAACTAGAATTTTCCCTGATCTGAAATTTCAGTAACTTAATCAAGAAAACTAAACCTTACACTAAGAGCAATCAGTGGCTTATAGTCTAATAGAATCAGTCTTAACTCTGTGCCGGGAAAGGGCTCCGAACTTCAGTACAGGTAAGATTTAAAGACCAAGCTCTCTTTCTCTGTTTCTCTCTCAGTCTCTTCCACCTTCTTTTCATTTTGTTAAAATTGCTGTTCCTACATAGTTGATAGTATGTTGATAGACAGTTTTCTAAAATGTCCAGGAAACCAAGGTAGAGAAATTTCAAAATGTGCTTTTCCATAGCTATCTTGGAGAGAAAAAGGGAACCAGGCAGAGCAATAATTAGAGATAATGGCTTAAAATGAAATAAAAGTAGCAGAGATTTTCTAGTTCAAGCAACATGGTAGACTAGGGCATCAACTACTTTCTCCCTCTATTACAGATTCTTTATAAAGAAATGTACCATAAGAAGGTACACTAAAGTATGACTGAGCTGAAAGGAAGGAAGGAAGAGAGGAAGGGAAGGAGGGAGGGAGGGAGGGAGGAAGGATGGATCCATCAGTGGGAACCCATTAGTACACTCAAAGCCAGAACAGTGAGCTCTGAGTGGTGCTTCTGCAGCCTGGGTGATATCATGCCTGGATATGGGCTGTGGAGTTTGAGCATATTCACGTTTGCTTGGGGAAAGGAGGCATGGACATAGCTAAAGACTGTTGAGCTGAGAGATCGGGAAACAGCCCCAGTCCTCCTATGAAAGGGACTAGAAGAAAGGCAATCCATAGAAAATGAAGCTCAAATATCCTTAGCCTCAGTATCAATGTGGGGAATGCAAATGAAACAATGAGTCACTCTATTATTCTCATTGTATTGGAAAAAGAATGTCTCAATACCACATATAATCTTGGTGTGGGGAAATGGGAGCTCTCGTACACTGCAGGCAGGCATTTAAATTGCTGGAACCACTTTGGAAGCTGCTTTGTAGTACTTTGTGCAGTGGAAGACGAACATGCCCTGAGACATACCGATTGCACTTCTAGATCAATACCCTGAATGTACTCTCGCTCAGGTGCATAAGAAGATGTTGTAAGAGATTATTCCTTGTGGCACTGTTTGTAATAGGGGCAAAAGGGAGAACTTCTGAATGTCTAGCAATAAAGGAATAGATATATCAGTTGTTATATGTTCATATGAACATACTAGTGTTTGAATGAACATGAACGAATCTGGAAAACAAAGTTGGGGGAAAAAAGCAAGTTGTCGAAAGATATGGTCAATATCATCCCATCTATGTAAGTTTTAAAAATCCAGAGACTATTACATTGGTAATGCTATACAGGTGTAGTAAAATATAAAAATATAAACTGGAAGCTCTGTACATACTTCTGGATATTACAGTATGATGAGGGAGGAAGTGGAATAGCATTGGAGTGGGGTGGTGGTTATGTTTGGTGGTTCCCTTTGGTTATTTTAGTTATGTTTGCAACATTTTCTTTATTTTAGAAAAGAAGGAGGATCAGGAATAAGTATGGTAAAATAATAGTATTTGTTAAGATTGAATGATGGATATATTGGTTTTCATTCAATATTTTCTAAGTTTTCTGAATGCTTGAAATATGTGTATGTTATAAAATTTATGTAAATGTATTGTTTTGTGCCGGTCTCAGTCTATTGATAACCGGTGTTGTGGCTGGACCAGCCCTTATGGTTCTTATTATGACTGCAAGATGCCCTCAGCAATAACCATCACCAAACTTGGAAAAAAAAAGGTTTATTACTTAAAGGTCCTGGAAATTACATGGCACACCTGGGGCCACACAACAAGGTTGCCGGTAGAGAAGAGAGAGAGCACGAGGCTGGGGTTCTGTTTTTTTGGGGATCGAGGGTGGGGGCCTAGGGTTTCACGGGCTCACTCTTTATTGGTGAATTTAAATGTAAGTGGAAATTTTAAGCACAGAAAGAGAAAAAAAAGCAGCCCAAGTGGTCAGTTATAGAAATCAACAAAGATCTCTAAAACAAAGGAGACTAAAGCGGGGTGGCAGTGGTGTCCTGGCTCTATTTCTGTGGCTGGCAATGTGTTTATTTGAGATAGCTTTCTTTGAGGGGGATGACGCTTTGTAGTGGATGACTCAGCAATCAAAGCTTAAGTCAGGCACTTGCATTACAAAAGAGAAAAAAAAAACCCATTTAGGGCTTATACTACATTTATAAAAATAAAAATAAATATAGCATGTTGTATATAACAAAAGCTGTGTGTGTGTGTGTGTGTGTGTGTGTGTGTGTGTGTGTGTGAAAAACATAGGCAAAGGAAAGGCAGGACAAACTTCTGAGTAGTATAAGCATGGAGAATCCTAGGGATAAGAAACTGGCTTAAATGCACAAACTTATTTGAGAATCCACATTCCCACATGACAATCTAGTACAATTTTCTGGTTTTAAAGTACAGGCATACCTCAGATATATTGCGGGTTTGGTTCCAGACCATCGCAATGAAGTGAATATCGCAATAATGTGAGTCACATAAATTTCTTGGTTTCGCAGTGCATGTAAAAGTTATTTTTATACTATACTGTAGTCTGTACAATAGCATTATGTCTAAAAGGTAATGTACACACCTTAGTTAAAAAATAGTTTAGCATTTTTTTAGCAAAAAAGTATTTTTTTTCTGAGCAGTATGTCTCAACAGTGGGCTTAAAATATCCAGTAAGCAATGTTGTAAATATAATCATCCAGTCTTTGTTGTTCCATTTCTAGAGTGTGGAGTAGACCGAGCATAATTCTTAAGGGCCCTAGGGTTTTTGGAATGGTAAATGAGCATTGACTTCAACTTAAAGTCACCAGCTGCATTAGCCCCTAACAAGAGAGTCAGCCTGTCCTTTGAAGCTTTGAAGCCAGGCATTGACTTTTCCTCTCTAGCTATAGAAGTCCTAGATGGCGTCTTCTTCCAGTATAAGGCTGTTTCGTCTACACTGAAAATCTCTTGTTTAGTGTAGCCACCTTCGTTAATGATCTTAGCTGGCTCTTCTGGATATCTTGCTGCAGCTTCTACATCAGCACTTGCTGCTTCACCTTGCACTTCTATGTTATGGAGATGACTTCTTTCCTTCAACCTCATGAACCAACCTCTGCTAGCTTCAGACTTTTCTTCTGCAGCTTCCTCGCATCTCTCAGCCTTCACAGAATTGCAGAGAGTTAGAGCCTATCTGTGGATTAGGCTTTGGCTTAAAGAAATTTTCTGGTTGGTTTGATCTTCTATCCAGACCACTAAAGCTTTCTCCATGTCAGCAATAAGGCTGTTTTGCTTTCCTATCATTTGTGTGTTCATTGGGTAGCACTTTTCATTTCCTTCAAGAACTTTTCCTTTGCATTCACAGCTTGGCTAACTGTTTTGTGCAAGACCTATCTTGGCTTTCAACATGCTTTCCTCACTAAGCTTAATCATTTCTAGCTTTTGATTTAAAGTGAGAGACATGTGGCTTTTCTTTTACTCGGACAGTTAGAGGTCATCGTATGGTTATTAATTGGCCTAATTTCAAGATTGTTGTGTCTTAGGGAATAGAGAGGCCAGAGGAGAGGGAGAGAGAACCACTGTCTTAAATGAGCGCAGTTTGTGGCACCCCAAAACAATTACAATAGTAACATCAAAGATCACTGATCACAGATCTCCATAACAAATACAATAACAGTGAAAAATTTGAAATATTGCAATAATTACCAATAATTACCAAAATGTGATATAGAGACAGGAAGTGAACAAACGCTGTTGGAAAAATTGCACCGATAGACTTGCTCAACACAGCGTTGTCACAAACCTTCAATGTGCAAAAAAAAAAAAAAAAAGCACTGTGAAGTGCAAAACAGTCAAACCTCAATAAAATGAGGTATGCCTGTAAGCCAGAGAAGTTTAGAGATTTGCCCAAGGTCACATGTATATTGGTGTAAAGCTGGGTCTAGAATCCAAGTGTTCTGAGTCCTGTCCCGTGTTCTTCCTAAACTGCCACAAATCCGTCATTAGTGTACAACTCATGATTTGTACTTTGGCTTCATAAGGTAGATCATGTTGTGAGCTGTATTTCATAGATTCCCTTTATTTTATATTCTCCTAGTTCTTTCTATAGTGAAAGGCATTTTGATGTATTAATAGTAGGAAGCCCGGAGTAACTCTGAGATGATACAATTTGCTTCCATGTGAGAATCTTCCAGTTGGCATCAAACTTGAGACTCAAGTAATAATTAGCTTTTAGGATTTTTTTACAATACAGAATCAATGACTTATTGACCTATCTCTGTTTGCCAAGCCAGGCTTAAAGTAGTAGTACAGGTGTGCTGCTGTCACACCAAAAGATCAGTTGTCTGAGAGTTCTGCTGGTATGTGTATTAACTAGCAATCTTTTGGATTAAAAGAAAAATATATTATTTATTTTCAACTCTAGTTAGTAAAAAAAAGAAAGTGTTCAATGATTATATTAGAGTCCAGATTGTCTTATCTTTTCTTGACAATCTAGATAAATAGACTGTGACTAGACACCATTTTTAGTGTTGTCAAATATTTTGTAGAACTACATAGATTTTGTGGAGAAGGAGTTATATTTTTAGCAAAGGAATTGTTTCCTTGGGGAAAAATACTGAACATGGAAGCATTAAAACAAGTGACAGGGAATGGAGGTCATTTATTGTACCTATCTTCTTTGTCCTATGTTTATAGCCACTAAGCATTCCCTGGGGAAGGAGCAAAGAGCTGGGTATCAGGAACTGGATTCTTGCTATTCTGATAAGTCCACCTTTATCAGTTATTTGCCATGTGTCATTTCTCCATCTGGAAATGGATTTTAATACTAAATAATACAGAGATACAGTGTGAGAAGGTATTAATTAATTCTTATTAAATATAGCCATTTACAGGGCTTCAGTATTAATGTTTGACTGTTTGAAAATGTTAAAACATCTGCAGCAGAGAGGCATTGGGCATGGGGGAAAGTAACAAAACATTTAATTTGGACCTTCTGCAGTGAGCAGTATGACAGCTTACATGATATGGTTTGGAGGTTACAAAGGCCTGTTGCAGGAGTGGTTTGTTTCTGCTCCACGATGCCCGGGATTTCACCTGGTAAAACTCAAGTGCTGGGAGTGACTCAACACCTACATTCTGGGATCATCTGGAGCCACCTTTACTCACATGTCTGGCAATTGATGCCAGCTGTTGGCTGGGATCTCAGCTGGAGCTAGCTGACTAAACTACATGCACTTGGCCTTTCTGTGTGACCTCGGCCTCCTCACAGCATAGAGGACTTAGAGTGGTCGGACTTTTTATGTGACGGCTCAGGGTTCCATAAGGGAGTGTCTAAAAAGAACTATTGGAGGCTGCATGACCTTTTCTGACTTAATCTCAGAAGTCCCATAGCATCACTTCCACTGTGACCAGTTATAAACCTACCAAGAATCAAGAGAAGGAGGCAGAGACCCCTCTTCCTGATGACAGGAATATAAAACTAATTTGGAATCATGTTTTAAAACTGACATAGGCACCTAAATGGGAAGGAAATCCAAAAAAGAGGGGAATATATGTATACGTACAGCTGATTCACTTTGCTGTACAGCAGAAACTAACACAACATTGTAAAGCAGCTATACTCCAATAAAAATTAAAAAAAAAAACAACAAAAAAAACTGACATAGGCTACATGACTTGAAGGCCTCTAAAATCAACAAAAGAGGACAACAAAAGGAAAATGGTGAGAAACTCTGCCCTCTTTGCCCAGATCAGGCTGCCTGTGGAAGGTTCAGCTCTAATCAAGCTGTGGCTGCTGCCAGCTCTCCAAGTGTTGCTTTAGTGATTACTCTGAGGTTCTCACGCGTCTTCTTTCAGGAAGCCCTCCACGCTAACACTGGATTAGCATGGACAGTAAGGACCCCTAGCCTCAGCCACATTAATTGGTCTCTGTTACCCACCAGGAGGGAGTAGCAAAACACGGCCGCTTCATCATGTCAGCCTACTTAAAGTATTCAGTGTTAGATTACTCACTCACAGATGTGTGAAAAGGTTTTTCAGGTTTCAACACTATTTTTAGTACAATTTCAAGGAATCTCCTTCCTTAATGTAGAGCTCCTCAATATACTATTGTCTCTCAGGAGTACTACCTGCCCTTACACCTACCACAGAACCTTGGCGGGACTTGGTTTCACGATTCCCGACACAGACCCCATGTCCTCTCTGACTCATGAGACAAGACATTTTTGAGAAGGAGCTGATTATCCCAGTCAAAAACTGGCCGTCCAAGTCTCACTGTGGTGCGGACTCCACAGTGCTTCCAAACATTTTTTTATATCACAGAGCCCAGAGAAATTTATATTTACTCAGCATCCTCTTTTAAATAGGAAGGGTCAATGTTTAATCAGCGGCAACTGGCTTATGTATATTCCTCCCATCCGTTTCTCCACGTGCCTGTGTAAAAGGAATCAATATTTGTATACCTGTAGCCCACTCTTGCCAGGCTGATTAGGAAACTGTGGGTAGAGAAAATCACTCTGGACTAGGGATCTAAAAATCTAAATTCCAAGCCTGTCTTTACCATGTGAGTAGTCTTATGCTCTTGGTCAAATCAACTGCCCTTATTATTTAGCGCTTCCTTTTGCCTCACTTTCCTTTCTCCATTTACTTGTTTCTTCTTCTACCATTCTTTTCCCCATAAAATAGTTCTTCATATTTTTCATTAATGATACTGACCTTACCTGTCCTTTCTGTGTCGATGAAACAGATCATCTTTGGGAGATGATCTCTTCTTGCATAAAAGATGCCTGTATATTCTAAGTGGCAATTTAGGTGACTCTGTTTTGTCTATCTGGCAATGTTTACCAGAAAAAGCTTTTTTTTGGCCATTGTAGAAGGAAGCATGTTAGCTGTTTGGAATGGTTTCACTGGTTGAAATCCGAATCTAGATAAGGAGACTGTAGCTGCTCAACTGGCATCCCAAATCCTACAGGAAATCTGAAGACACTTATAGTTTGACAGTGCTACGGAAAGGAAGCCTAAGAGAAACTTTTCTTTTGAGCAAACGTGTGACCCAAATGTGACATGATTCCACTTTGGTTATATCTTTCCCCACGTTTCCTTAGCTGAATATAGTTTTTTCCTTCGGGTGGTAGATAAAGATAAAGGAACCAAAAATCAATGTCTGAAGATGTAGTCCTCAGAGTAAAGGAATAAAAAATAAGGTATGAGAAAGAATGATGGGACTGAGTGTGGAGGTGGGTGTAGGGTTGTGGTGAGTGTGGGCGTCATGGTGAGTGGGTGGAATGGTGGCAGAAATCAGAGGGCTTCTCTTAATACAACATTCAAAGCAGAGCAAAAGCTTTCATTTCTGGGGTTGGGGGGAAGAAAGTGAAAAAACTTCCCTGACCAAATATACTCAGTGTGACTTGCTGATTTATAGAAGAAAAGAGGAGTGTTTCCTAGCTTTAGAAAAGGATGTAACAGAAAGAAACCACGACACAGATAAAGGCAGGTCATGGGCTTAGATGGTACGTCTTGGCTGGCAGGGTCCTTTCATGGTCCACCCTTGCAGGATTGCCACATGCTGGGTCTCTGCTCAAGAGCTATATGTCTTGAGGCGACAGCACTGGGAAGAGTCAGTCACTGGCTGCTGTGGTTGTGAGAGGAAGGAAGAGACAGAATGAATAAAGGGCCAGATAATGCTGTACAGGCAAAGGGAGCAAGACAGACCCTAGGGTGAGAGGTGCAAAGCCACAGACTAAAGAACCATTTGGTTAACTTTGCTATAACCATGATCCCCATCATTGACTTTGTCAATGTGGAATGAAGCACAAATACTATGAGAGGATTCATGACAATAACTTGCATGTTTGTTTATTCCACAAACACGTACTGCATATGATGGTGTGGGAAGCACTGAACTGATCATGGGGGAACCAAAGATAAGAAGTCAGACTCCACTTTCAAGGAGCAATCAAAGAGGAGTCAAAAGGAAAGACTGTATTTCCATGTATGGCTCATCTACCACAAAATAATAAAGACTTGTTGTCTCATCATTTCAGGCTCAACTTTTTCTCCAGACTGACCTAGTTGTGTCCAAAAAACAGTGTCACGAATTTTAAGAGCTGGTGGGAGTGGAGTGGTTGTAATAGTGTGTTAGTGGGGGTGGTAGGCTAGAAATAGCCCTCCAGTAGGTACCCACATTCTAATCCCTGGAGCCTGTGGATGTTCCCGTATTCGGAAAAAAGGCTCTTTGCTGACACCTTGATTTGAGTCCAGTGAAACTGATTTTGACCTCTTGGCCTCCACAACTGTGATGGAATAGATTTCTGTTATTTTAAGCCAGAAAGTTTGTGATAATTTGTTACAGTATCCACAGGAAACTAATGTAGTGAGGAATGGCTTGTAAAAATGTGGATATAGTCTTGCTGCTCTTAATTTTTTTGATGACACCATATTCCTCCCAGTGATGTTTGGGCATATGTATTTATACTATATATCAAAACATTATTCTTCCCCTCTCCTCTCTTCCTCCCTTCCCCATCCCTTTCTTCTTGTCCCCCCACCTTACCTCTCTCTCTCACACACATACTTGCATGTGCAGAAATAAAAATGAGGCAGTATCGGTGCAGAGAACCAAAATGCCTTGGTGATTCATCTAAACCAAGATAATTATTTACTTATAATGAGTTCCAAAATCCTGCTTTGAAGCATGTGCTTCTTCAAGAACTTGGGGTTGGAAACAAAGTGTTGAAAACCATAGCAAAATGTTGATTGTATTTACAGTAACTTTGCCATGTTCTCTGCTTTTGAATTTTGATGTTAGTCAAAATTAGAGGCAAATCCTAACAAGTAACAAAGAGCGGTAAGTGATAAGAATAAAGGAAGGCTGATCCCTTAGCAACATCCCTGGCTTGGAGGGTTGTTTGGACAACAGCCATAAGTAACAATTGTGTTGATTCCAATGGCCAGTCTATTCAAAATCAATTATGTTCTAAAAAGACACCATTTACATTATTGTCCACGAATCCAAAGGTAAAAATCCCCATGTTTATGTTGATTGCTGTAGCAATAACATTGGATGAGGTTAGTTGCACAATCACTGAGCACTTCCAGAAAAGTTCAGCAGCAATTTTGCCTAGATTATCAGAACAGTTGTTAGCTTCTGCATTGCAAGTTAATGATGCCAACAGTTGGAATCTCTTAAGACTCTGCATGGCCACTCCAATAATCTTTTGTCAACTGAGTTGTTTAATGACAGAAACAATGTTAGTGACCAGTTCAAATTGTGGCAGGCTAAGCTGAGTGGCGAATCAAGCATAGCATATCCACTTAGTCTCAAGGAAAAGGGAAGAAAAATATCTTAACGTCTGGTCACTTGGTCAACCAAAATAAAGCAAGGATTCAGGTTCTAAAAGGAGCATTCTATCATTGTCGTTGTAACTCCAGAGTAAATGCTGGAATTAAGATTTTGGAGTTATTTAGCTCCAGAGAAATGTGGGATGTGGTTGAAATCACTGGAGTCAAATAATAGAAGTAAAAATGTATTCATTTCCTTCATATCTCCTGAATCACTAATGAACCTTTCCACGGGGTGTTCTGCTGTTCTTAGTCTGAGGGTATTGCACCATCACTTGTGATTTTTCACATAATCCCCACATTTTATAAAATAGTTCCTTTATTAAACTATCATTAGTTGCCCAATTCAAGTGTGCATCTTTTTCTTCCTAGACCCTGATTAATTGATGGTTGGAATGTACACCAGATATAGAACATAGCCTTCTTGTTACTTTCATGCATTTATGTGAGGCCTTTCTTTAGTATGTAGTTTATATTTAAATTCCAGGATGTATTGCCCCCAAATGTAAACACTTTTCTTACATTATCACCATAAAATCTTTCAAATGAGTGATTTAACAATACGACACTATCATACAATCTATAAATCCCATTTGGATTTTACCAAACATCAAGCAAAGTCTTTTTCCTTCCTGGGTCAGGATCCAATTCTGAAACACATGTTGCATTTTGTTGTTAGGTGCTGTAGTTCTCCTTCAGTCTGAAACAATCCCTCACTTTCCCTGTCTCCTATTCCCTTGACAGTCATAAAGAGTACAGGTACCTCCCATCCTTGTCAACTACCACTATAACGGATGTCAAATACTGATTACCCATTTGTATGATTCGTTATTTACTTATTAAAAATGTTTAAAGTCTTATTTATTTATTTATTTTTATATCAGTATGGAATAATAGAATCCTAGAATGTTTTCTCCTACCTACTTATCTATCTATATCAATATGGAATCATAGGTCACTGTTTTATTCAATAGGTTGTAATTCTATATACTCATTTATATTAATGCTCAAATTAGATAAGTTTTGGCCTGTGAGCATCTCCTTATTTTATTGCTTAATTTATGTCCAGGCTTATTTTCTTCTTTCCCTGTTTCTCCCTTGAGCCAGCATGTCCCCAGGAAGCCTGTGTTCCTTTTGGTGGAGAGTGGTATTTGGAAACCAAGAGATGTATTCTCAGAGTACTTAGTGCTGCTGGAATTTTATTGCTTCTAAGCTTCTTTCATGGACAAAGCTAGGAAATATGTGTGTGTGTGTGTGTGTGTGTGTGCGTGTGTGTGTGTGTGTGGAGAGAGGGAGAGAAAGAGACAGAGATGTAAGTACATACCTTTATGACTATTTCTAAATCTGCCTCTGTTTATTTTTAAAAGTCCGAGTTCATACAGATACTTTTAGTTCTAATTCAACCTCTCAGGGTTTTTAAAAAATAGTCTTAAAAAGATAAGTTTTAAAAGGGTAAAAGTAGTGGCCAAGATGGCGAAGCAGGAAAACCCTGAGCTCAGCTCCTCCCTCAGGCACACCAAAATTACAGCTATTTACAGAGCAACTATCCATGAGAATGACTTGAAGACTAGCTGAAAAGATTTTCCACGACTATAGATATAAAGAAGGAACCACAACGAAATGGGTAGCAGGGGCAGAGATGTAGTATAGTCAAGACCCACACCCCTGGGTAGGCGACCCACAAAAGGCAGGATAATCACAATTGCAGAGGTTCTCCCCAAGGAGTGTGGGGTCTGAGCCCCGCATTGAGCTCCCCAGCCTGTGGGTCCTGCACTGTAAAGACGAGCCCTCAGAACATCTGGCTTTGAAGGCCAGCAGGGCTTGCATACGGGAGAGCTGGAGGGCTGTAGGAAGCAAAGATCCCACTCTCAAAAGGCACATACAAAATCTCACATACTCTGAGACCCAGCACAGAGGCAGTAATTTGAAAGGAACCTGGGTCAGACTCACGTGCTGATATTAGAGAGCCTCCCAGGGTGGCAGGAAGCAACTGGAACATCCCCTGGGGACACAGCTATTGGCAGTAGCAATTTTGGGGAGCTTGTTCTACAATGAGGACACCAAAGCTGACAAGCACCATTTTGGAGTCCTCCCTCTGCTTATTAGTGCCGGAGACTTACCCCCCTGCAACTGGTCTGCACCAGTCCTGGGACGCCCCAGTCCAAGTAGCTAGTCACAATTGGACCCAGCCCCACCTACCAGTGGGCTGGCACCAGCCCTGGGATCCCCCGGGCCAGGCATCCAGCTGAGCCAGGACATGGCCCCTTCCACCAGTGGCTGGCAGCCTCTGCGGGAGACAGGGCCTGGCAGTCAACTGCGCCAGGGGCTAGCCCCATCTACCAGCAAGCCCACAGTTGTCAGTCCCACCATAACAGAAGGGCCAATGAAGTTGACATAGGAGGCATCGCAGGAGAATATAGTTCTGGTGATCAGAGAGGAATGCACTGCTGCGCCCCATAGGGAATCTCCTACATCAGGCCTCTTCTCCAAGATCAGGAAATGTAACCAGCTCACCTAATACATAGAAATAAAAACAGAGAATTAGGCAAAATGAGGCAACAGAGAAATATGTTCCAAATGAAGGAATAAGATAAACCCCGGAAGAAGAACAAAGCAAAGTGGTCCATAGTTTCTCAATTTCTTACATTTGAATGAAAAAAAAATGAAACAGTACATCAGTAGGGAATCACAGAATTTTCTGTTGCTAAAATATACATTTTGATAGTTATGTATACAAGGATATGCCTTATTTTTAATCAGTGATAAGCCATGGATTAAGAAGTCAGTTATCTGGAGGGCCTTTCATACCTTGTATCTCCCCAAAGTTTTGAGACTACACCATCACTGAACTTGTCAGCTAGGTTGAAATCCTGCTGTATTAAGCTTTTGGTACCTGTTAGTGTGTTTCACATTTTCCAAATGTGAGAAGGAAACTGAAGTTTGTAAACTGCTGTTTCAACAGACCTTCATATGTGAAAATCTAGATTTAGACAATAGACAAATTGGAGGTAACAGCTTTAAGATATTCCAAACACTTCTCATGTTCTTCACATGTTCAGTGGCCATGTGTACCTAAAAAACTCTCAGGTTTCTTTCTACAGCCAGGAGTTTGCTCCTGATCACCACCTGGATGTCCCAAATATGCTCAAACTCCACATGCCCCAAACTGGACTCATTAGCCTCCTGTCGTTTTAAGTGTCCCCAAATCCATGGATTGGCACAACTGTTTACACAGTCTCCCATGTGGAAAGCTGGGAGTCATTTTTTACATCCATACTTTCCTTCCCATATCCAGTCAGTTACCAGGTGTTGAAAATTCCTAAAGATGTTTCCTTCTCGCCATTCATTTCTTCCCCTACCAATTCTGTCTTATTTCAGACCCTCATCACTCCTCATCTGGACAATTCCAAGGGTCTTCTAAAGCTCCTTGCCTCCAGTCTCACTGCTCTCTACTTAGCCTTCACAATGCAATCAGAAGGATACAAAGATTTCCCCCAGAATGAATGAAATCCATACTTCATAGCAAGACCTACAAGACCCCTGGTCACCTTTCTGGCCTGAAGTCCTGTCATTCTTCACTTTTTCAGTTTTAGCAATACTGAACAAGTTGCCTTTCACTAAATGCACTGAACTGATCCTGAACTCCTTGTCCTTATGTGACAAAGCTCCAGATTTACCTTTATATGTGAACCGCTTCTTGGCCCCTCCACACAGACTGAGGCTCACCGCCCATTTACTCCACACAGACTTCCATTATATCCCCATTGTATTGCATTTATTGTTCCTAGGTTCCTTGAGAGCATGGACTGTGTCTGTTCTTTGTTCAGGCTCTAGTACACAGTGCCTGGTACATTATAATTCTCAGTAAATATCTGGCTAATGAATGAATGCATCCCCCTGATTAGAACCCTCAACAAAAGCAATCAAAATATAATTTACTATGCAACAAAATTTGACTTACAAATTTTGGAGTTACAAATACATTGAATCTTCTACTGGCTTCACTCATAATCAATCAGAATATTTTAAGAATATAACTATCTGATTTGAATATGTTGACCTTTTGGGGAAAATATAGTTTGCAGCTACAGTGGATTCTCACATAAGTGCTGTAAAGTATAGACACCAGCACATTTATTATCTCTACTGTCTACTTTGTGTCTTTTCCTCCTTATGATCAGCAGAATGCTTTGTATATCATATTTGTTCTCTTTTGCAAGACACTGTGTGGGTGCTCTGATGTGTAATTTGCCCATGCAAAAAGGAAAATCACTGCTGGAGAAAACTGTAGGCGGTGTCTGTTCTTACCTTTGGGGAAAAAATATTGTTTCATAACTCGTCCCAAACTTTGAAGAAATTTTCTATCTTAAGACTTTTCTTCCATGTTATTGTGACTGCAGTTGGTCAAGGCTTCTGGCGTCATGTTCATTCATTCATTCATTCATTCATTCAATGAATGTTTATTGAGAACCTAGTACTTGCCAGATATTGTCCTAGAGGATAGGGTTACAAAAATGATTAAGACAGAATCCCTATGCTCATAGAGATTGTAGTATAGTAAGAAAAACAAGCCACTAAAGAGACAATTACAATAATGGTAAGTATTATAGTAGGTAACCTGAATACAGCTGAACTACCATGTAGCCCATTTCAACAGCATGGTGTCCTACGGGGTATGACATGCATGAGAAACTCAATCTAAAGATTGAAAATTAAATTATTTTTGTGTGTATTCTTGAAAAATGCCAAGAGTGATTGTCCCATGAAGCACAGCAAAATATCCTAAAAATCTGCGTTCCCAACCATCCCCCCAGCTGATAAACACAGTAAGGCTGCTGCCCTCAATTTTCTCTTCACCCCTTCCACAACTTTTAGTTTATTTGCTCTTTCCCCACTTCCTCTTTCATTGTCTCTCCTTCTTCAAATTCTCTCTCTAAAAATTCACACCACTCTTGGTCTTCTCTATTTCTTTCTCCTTTCCCTCCTTTGTTTCAAATCTACTCTTTTCTTTCAAGAATAGACTTTGCCTACCTTAAAGTAAGTAATCTAGTTGGGTTTGTTTGTTTGTTTTTTGGTTTTTTTGACTCTACCACTTGATACCTACACCATAATCTGGCCAACACAAGAATCAGTATAATAAATAGCTCAGAAGCCCAGCAAGGATAGGAGAGTGAAAGAAGATGTGACCATTCATGCATTAACATTTTTTCCCCATCACAATAAGAAATTATGACAACCCATCATACCTTCCTTACAGAGGTGGGAATTCTAGGAACAAATGCACACTTTCCAGTTTACACAAAACAAAATGGAACCATGATTATTAAACTCCCTAGACCTAGACACTTAAAATTATGAAAAGAAACATTTTGCTGCTAAAATGGAATGGATATTAAAATCAAACAAACAAAAAAGAAAATTCTAGATAACTTTTTAGAACAATTTGTCTTACGAAATCCTGAAATGAAAACTTTTGGTCCTTGCCTGAAAAGTGGTTGTCAACTTTGGAAATATACTAAATTCAAAATAGACTAGACTCTAGTTGTGTTGTGCCTTTGTATCAGTATAAAATCAGTTGTATGCTGACAATTTGCTCCTCCCAAGCTTGGAAACATTTTACTGAGTTATCACAAAGGACTTTTGAAATGATCTAGTTCAATTTTTAGCCCAGTGAAGAAATCTCTTCCATAAAGTGCTTGATAAACAGCCATTGACCTTCCTCAGGGTCAATCTGGAGGATGAGTTAAGGTGGGCCGTCTAGGAGAGGATTCCCCATGAAGGAAGTATTTGAGAATTATGTCTTAGAAGTGGGGTAAGAAGGCAGCAGATGGAGAAGGGAAGGAAGGACATCCCTAGGTAGAGGAATTGCATGATGAAATGAGAAAGGGATTGAAATATATATTGTGTTTGCAGAAAATCCAGTGGCTTGATATTGTTGTGGCATAAGAGTTTAGAAAAATGAGAAATAAAGATTGGAAATATATTTTGGGAAAAGTGATGAATTCTCTAAATGCCACTGCAAGGAGTTTGGAATTCATCCTGGAAGCAATGAAGAATTCAATCCAACTAATTGTGGGAAGCATTCTACAATTTTTTAAGTTGGAATAAATTCTTCTTCCCACTGGAGAGATAAAAATAAATGAATGAATAACTAAATGAATCACCCCCAAAGGGTGTTTTTTTTTTATGTAAAAGGAAAGTTTATTGTTTATTGTTTCCATTTAGTCCACACCTGGGAGGGGACTCTGGAATGAGGAAGGCCGCTGGGCTTGGAAGTCTCCTTGTCGGGCTTGGAGGTGAGCCTTTTGCCCAGTCCGTTCTGGGGCTGGCAGGCCTCTGGAGGTTGATCAGGTGGTTGCCCAGAGGTGGTTTACACCCTCCAGGACCACATCTTCATGGTGGAAATGGAAACACAGAGACGTAGGTGTAGGATGCCTGCATTTGCAGGTGGACCAGACAGTTGATGGTGGTTTTCACTTTGGTGGAATAATTCTGGCAGATCTGACAGCTCATGGTTGGTTGGCAATGAGGATTTAACCACAAAAAATAACGTTAGCTGATCTTGGAAGCTACGATCCTGCAGAGAAGTGGTCCTGGAGGATGGACTGGAGAGGTGGTTGGAGGGTGGTCTGAGTTTCTGGGTCCACTTGTCCAAACACTGGTAAAGCGAGCTGGCACCAGTGGGCGCTCTGTGCTTTTGCAAAGAAGGTAAATATGCCTTTAAGATTATGGTTCAACCCAATCAAGAGAAGAAGGAATAAATAAATAAGAGTATGATGGTACTTATTCTACTGAAGACTTCTCTCCCAGTTGTCAGAGTCATTGGCTAAGCATTTAGTGGGATAAGTGTTCAAACATCTGAGACTTCTATCAACAGTATGACCAGCAACACATTTTGTTTAATTATTTGAAAAGATCTTTTATTTCTAGGACTAAAGTCAGAGACAAAATAAACTACATCAGGACCAGAGATACTCTAGTAATACCATTTTTTTTTTTAATTCACATATATTACATCTGGGTTTTCCAGACATTTTATGGGATAATTATGGCAAGGATAATTATTGTAATTTTAGAAAAGAGGAAACTGAATCTAAGAGGTTAAATGATTTGCTTAAGGCCACATAGTTAGGGAGGGGAACCCTAGGGTGCAAACCTAGATATTTCCAGTTCTAAGGCTACTGATTTTTCTTAAACCTTACAATGAATCCAGATATACTTTAATAAAACATATAAAGTCAGCTTTATGAGGAGGACACAAAACGAGGCCCATTGGAATGACAAAAGAATGTAGTATACATTATGTAAATATACAAATTATTTTCTACATCTATATTGATAAATCAAGTGCATGCAGGTGACAAAGCAATCTACAATGTTAAGTACAGCCAGTGTGAGCAGAGATTAACTAATAATGCTAGGGAAATTATTATTTTACTATGAAACATTTCTTCACCTCTATTTGTCTTTGGAGATGTAGCACAGGAAATTTGCCTGAGGAGCAATTTTGAGAAACAAAAGATGTAGACAAATTTTAAGGAGGTCAGATGAGTGCTAGGGAAGAAAAATGCCCAAGGAAATGTTAATAGAACAAATGTATTTAATCTGCAAATGGTTATTTAAATGGAATTTTTCTTTTACTTTGAAGCTTTAACTAAGTTTTTAAAAACCTACCTTGATTATTCATAATGATGGGTGTCTTTAATTTCCCCCACCAGGTTTTGTTTGTTCAGTCTCTCCCTAATCCTTAACAACATCATTCCCTGGTTCACTTCTCCCCTCCTCCCCAACAGGGATATTCACAGTGCTATGCATGTAAGAGATACCGACTAAGTATGTGTGATTGATCTAAAGTCTGACTTAGCTTTGTTTTCCTGACAGCAACTATATACGCCATGAAATGGATGGAAAAGAGAAGCAATAAAAATCCCAGGTAATAAGTAGACTTTATAATTAGGCACTGAGTAATTGATAAATGTCTGTAGTTAAATGTAGTTGCTTATAAATAGTCAGCTAATTAGTTATAAATTTATAACGTCCAGAATTGTTAAACACCGTCCATAAGCAAGTTCTCTGTTATCTAATCTTTTCATTTTAAGAAGTTTAATCTTCCTTCCTTTCTCCCCCCACCCTTCTCTTTCTCTCTTTCTTTAACATAATATCAGCTACATATGAGGATAATAATAGCACGTACTTTTTGGTGGTGGTGTGAGGATTAAATGAAACAATCCATATAAGGTGCTTAGCACGTTCCCAGCAATGTCAGTTTATTTTGTGATAGGTTGTTTATACTGAACTCTTATTTTTGCCAGGCACTTGCCTAAGTGCCTTTGGTGAGTTATGTCTTTTTATCTTATCACTCTTACTTGGAAGATGGGGTCCATGGTCGCAGAGCCAGTAAATGCTAATGGCAATATTTGACCCTAGGTAGTCTTATTCTAGTTTCCCAATTCTTAGCCATGGTACTTCTCAGTCTGGACACCTGTAACTTGCTCTTATTTTTCCTCAATGTGCAGCAAGTGCAGCTCTGCCATATTTTTCAGCAGGATTTCCAGATATAGCAAAAGCTTAGGTCCTTTGAGTTAACTTGAGTGAAGTCCTTCTACAATAAATCAACAAGGAGAGATGTCACATTAATATTGAAATCACTGAGAGTTCCAAATTTAAATTAGAATTATGTTTATATTTATGTTATCAATAATAAAAGCTCTGTCAGGTATCAATAAATGAAATTTGAAATATTCTGGATATAAATGTTAAACATTTATTACTTAACAGTATAGAGGTCAAATACTCTTGTCCCTTCATGGCTGCAATAAGGACTCTTGATCTGGTGGAAAATTTCACAAAATTAGGAGTGTTTTGAATGAAACAATCAGAATCCCTCTGATTTTATTAATATACAGATCTCAAAATTTAGTACTTATGTCCAGTGCTATAAAATAGCAAGTATATATTTAAAAAAACCCTGCAATTAAAATTTCAGTAAAGCTCTTATATGAATTATAGATAATTAAAAACAAGGTGTTATACTGATAATAATTTAGGGGACAATATTGGATGTGTGTATTTTTCCCTTTAAAGGCTGTAGACTTATGCTTGACTAATTCTTTGGACAACATCCCTGGCAATGTTATTATTTTTCTTGAAGTAATTGGTGTTCACAATTTTTAATTCTCATTACCAGCATTTAAATATACATACCAACATTTACTGTTTTGGGGTGTGTATTTAAGTCAATAACTGTAAAGCACCCATAGGAAAACAGGAGCAACATGAAGTCTTTCACATTTTAAGTAGTGTAGCTGTATCCCAGGAAGGTCTGTGCCTTAAAAGACAATTGTCTTGTTCAGAGGACTACCTTAATTTAAAGACAGCGTGTGAATCTATTGAAATGTGTGTGGATTACATACATCTTGCCTCCTGGACCCAGCCCTGGACCCCAGCAGTTGACCCAGTGTCGAGCACATAGGTGGATCTTAATATTTGTTGGATGGGTAAATTCTGACTGATTAATGGAAACACTAGAAATGTGATTTTGTGTGTGTGTGTTGGGGGGAGGGGTGGTTTTTAGATGGGAGAGATTAGTTCATTCCTGCATAACAAGTGGAAAAAAGTTTGTAAAGAAAAGGTTTTAATGGCAAAGGCTTTGAAAGTAAAAGTTTATTAAAAATTCAGAATCCAAACTTGGGTGTGAATGGTAAGTTCATGCAGTGTAGCTGTCTTTTACTGTCTTCTTTTTGTATACTTTATTTTAGAGGCATTGACTGTGATCTCAAGATATGTCTTGGATAAATATGAATTAGTGGAACAGAAAAAAAGTGATAAGTAAACATTTTCAAAACAGGTTAGAATTAGAAAATATGTTATATAAGAATATATATTCTCCCTTAAATCTTCATGTATCTAGTGATTTTGCTATTTCTGTAGGAAACATCATCTTGCATGAGGAGAGAGGGCATTTTAAATTACATAAACAATTCCATCTAGTTATAAATAGATTGTGTTCTAGAAGTTCATTTGAAAGTTAATTTTTTAGAAGTTATAACCTATTTTCCTGAGGAAGCAATGTGAGAAATAGGACTTAGATTCTCAAGGTGCCAGAAGGTGTCATGACTTGTCCAAGCAATTTAATGTAAAAGCAAGTGCTCCGGGGTAAGAAAGAGCTGGATTCAAATTCCACCTCTCTAACTGATAGTTTCCTTCTCTATAAAATGGTGCTAATTATAACACTCACTTCATTGTGTCTATGTGGATTAAATGACGTGGTAGATTATTAAGTGCAGTGCATGCTTCCAAGAAAATATTGCTCAAAAATGGAGACATTGTTTCTCCCATTACAATAAAGCCTACAAAAATCCATGCTCTCACTGTATTTATACTATCTTTATTGTATCCCATTCCTTTTGGGGCCCCAGACATTGTTAGTATTTAAAAATTATCTATGTAATTCTGCTCTGCCTCATCAGGACAGACTTCCATACCTTTCTTCATTCTCTTTTCTCAGCTGGAAATGAATCCATATACTTTTTTTTTCTTTCAAGTTCCAGCTCAAATGCTACTTTCTCTAGAAAGGCTTTTTCCTCATTGGAGCCAGAATTAATGAAGAAAAACTCAAATGGTGAAGAAGGAGCTAAATGCTAAGCAGAACTAGTTCTAGAACCAGAACAGGCCAGTAGACATGTAGGTTTGCCTGCTTTTGAGGGTGGATAGGGCAGGTGGTTTAGTGTCCTGGATTAGGATAGGGCTCTTTTATTAGAAGTAGACTAGGTGAGAGCCCTAATCAAGGGTCTGCCAAAGTAAATCAGAAGGGACTGAAGTAGCACAGAAATCCAGCTGGAGCGGTACTGTATAAACTTAACAGTGAGCCATATAAAAGCAGGAGCATTGCTAGACTCTCACAATCTAACACAGGGTTAGTTAGGTGTTCGTTAACTGACTTGGTTATTTGATTAGAAAAGACAGATGGAAGAAAGAAGGAGCGTATACAAGCTAAGTTGTACAGAGGTTCAAAAGTCTATTAAGGCACATTCATTGAAGTAAAACGTCATTAAATGTGTAGTTTTCTATGCAGTAAAACAGCCTGCTGCTTTTAAATTTTTAATTAAAAATTTTAATTTTTGTTCTCATTCACCAATTCCCTTTTAAGAAGTAATTCCAGCTTTCATTTCAAACCATCACTAGGAATATCCATATCCCTCATGTGATGATTTAGAACAGAGCAGGGTGGTAGGGTGAGACAAAAGCCTTTAGTGGATATTAAAAACTATGATGCTTTAATTACGGGGCTTTTAAATTTGCACATACTCGGTAAACATGTTACCCTTATAAGTTTCATAGCTCAGGTGTACGCATTTATAGAAAGAGCGACTCCTTTGGGAGGAGGAGGATCAGATACACGTTAGCAGACTGAATTAAAACTTGTATCACCTTATCTTCTGTTTTTTTGGCTCACAAAATTATGTCAACAATTCCGACTTTTCTAAGGAAAGAATTTTACATTTTTGGTAAATGTCAGGTGTTTTTTGTTTTTGTTTTTTGTTTTTCCTTAAAGGGTAACAGTTACCAAAGGCTATGATACATTGGTACCTAGTATATTAGGAAGATAGTAGTTTCTGGCTTTATTCCAACTCTTTCATTCAGCACATGGCCTTCCCAAGGGGACTGTTCTACTTTATAATTATGCTGTTATGGGCAATCGTTTTAGCCAGGTGCAGTGGAAATTTTTATCCCTTTCATGAATGCTAAGCCAGCCACCCCTTGATGCATGAGGTTGCATGTGTTTCTATGAGTGCCTATTTGCATGTACACCTTCAGATTTTGTCCTTGACCTTCGTGTCTTTTATTTCTATTAAAGCTCTTTGGCTTATTTCCTTTCTTTCTATGGTTTTTAGTACAATCTCTGTATATACCAAAGATGCCCCATTTAAACTTCCAACCTATATCTCTGTCCGGAATATTCAGATACATATATCTAAATGCCCCCTGAACATCTCAACTTCTGGATCCAACAGACAGCTGTCATAGTGTGGTTTATAAAGAGAAATATATATTTGGTCTTTGTCCCCATTCGCGGCACAGAACTCCTGAGTCCTTGGGATTTCCTAAGTGATGAGAACAATGGGTGTCTTCTGTTATGCTCATGAAGTGACTTTTGAAAAACCCCTAGGTAACCTAAGGCTGAGGGCTGGTTTCTAGTGGAGCCAACCACGTGATTAGAGGGTTGGAACTTTCAGTACTCGCGCCTACTCCTACCCCGGCCCCAAGTCTGGGGAGGGGAGAGGGGCTGGAGATTGAGTCCAATCACTAATGGCCAATGATTTAATCAGTCATGCCTAAGAAATGAAGCCTCCAAGAAAAACCCAAAAGGACGAGCTTCCGAGAGTTTCCAGACTGGTGAACACATGGAGATCTGGAGAGAGTGGTACACTGGGAGAGGATGGAAGCTCCCCACCCCTTTCCCTAGACCAAACCCTATACATCTCTGCCATCTGGCTGTTCATCTCTATCCTTTATAATACCCTTTATAATGAACTGGTGATGTATTAAGTAAATGTTTCTCTAAATTCTGTGAGCTGCTGTAGTAAATTAATGGAACCGCAGGAGGCGGGTGTTGGAACCTCTGATCTATAGCCTGTAAATTAGAAGCACAGGTGACAACCTGGATTTGGGATTGGTGCTGAATTGGGAGGGGGGGGGGGAGAGGGGCAGTCTCGTGGGACTGAGCCCTTAACCTGTGGGATTTGATGGTTAACTCCAGATAGATAGTGTCAGAATTGAGCTAAATTTGTGAAATGCCTGGTCAGTGTCCACAGAGAACTGAGTTACTTGCCTGGTGGTGTGGAAAGAACACACATATTGGACAGTTCAAAGTCAATATGTTAGAATCTTAACACATAATATTTTCTCTCCTTCTTACACATTTTCACAACAACATGGTCCTTTTACTATATCCTTATTTCAGTGAAAGTCACCTTTATTTATATAGCTACCTAAGACTGTAATCTAAGATCAAAACTCAACATCTTCCTCGTTTCTTACAGACAATTAATTCACCCTCCTTAATATCTTTAGGATCAGTTTCTTTTTCTTTCCTTATATCACCACCTTACTTTGGAGCCTCATAATTTTTTGTTTGCTTTACTGTGATAGTCTCCAAAGTACTTAGCCTACATTCAGTCCAGCTCTTTTCCAATCCATTTGCATACTTTACCCTTCCACAGTGATCTTTCTAAAACACAAACCTTGGATATTAAACTTGTCTAACATTCTTCTGGCTCGGTAAGTTCCGTGAGTTTACCACGTCTGATTCAACTTTGCATCTCTACTGTTTAGGTGAATACTAGATACAGGATATTTACTAATTCATTCTCTTATTCATTCCTTCACTTTAAAGGAAGTGAAGGTATTTAAAACCTTCTGTGATCCAGGGACTGGGTCTACAAATGTAAACAAGACAGCTGAAGTTTCTGTTCTATGCAAAAAAAAGTGGTGTGATATGATAGAAAGTAGACAGAAGTGGATATTTTATATAGAGTTCTCAGAGAAGGCCTCGCTAAGGGGCCTTGGAATCTTCAAGGGTGAGAAGGATTCAGCCTTGAGAAACAAAAAGGTGACTGTATATCTGGAGCAGGGTAGGCTAAAGGGAAATTGCAGCGAGGTAAGATTGCCCAGCTGGGAAAGAGCCAGAAGACAGAAGTGGTCAGTACACTTTCCTTCACTGTCTGAGTGAATATAAAGAAGTAGGTGGGGAGCTTCTTTATTCTTTGACTTGGCCAGACACTAGAAGAGTTGCTTTGCAATCTTTCCATGCTATTGCCTTTACATTTCCATCAGATACTGAAATCTGCAATCTGTTTAAAAGTAGTCAGTGGGGATTAGTGAGCTCTGTTGGCCTTTAGACTGCTGATTGAGGACATGCAAGTGCCAACAATGAATAAGCCCGCAAGTCCCTGTAATATTTAAAATGGATCCATTTTGTGACATATTTTCCCCAAGTCTTTTAAAAGCCTTAAGCGGAGACTCAGAAGGATGACTCCAGAGTGAATTAGCATCAAGAAAAAGCGGAAATTATTCCTTTGTTTTGATTCATGCTAATGGGCCTGCCTTCACATCAGAGCAGGAAGTCCTCTGATTCTTTTTTAAAACACTATCAAATTCAAATATGCTTTCTGTTGTCTGCATAAATTTCCAGAAGTGTCTAAAATTCAAATAGTTCAGTTTACTAACTGCATCTTCAACTCCTTCTTATATGCAGAGGCAAGACAGTTCTATTGAAGAAAAGTCAGGATAACGAGGACAGAATTTCAAATTGTAATTCCACATACAAGAGTGTTGCATTTCACAATAATGTAAATAACCAGTACCAAGCTGCATGGTATACTGAACTGAATTTGATTAGTTGGTTATGGCACTGGATGGAATTTGGAAGTGGGTGGTAATGGGGTTCTATCTGATGTAGTAAAATATTAGGGGCTTTGGAACCAAACAAATCTCTCTTCTTGCCTCTGACCTTTAGGAAGAACATGGAATCCTCTGAGCTTTATACTTCAGAGCCAATTTCCTTTAATGCAGTACATGCCAAACTTGCCTGGCGGTAAAAATTACCTCAGGTAATCCTATCATTTTACATTCCATAGTCCCTACTGACTGCTGACTCTCTTAAGGGAGGAGCTGGGAAAGACATATATTAAACTGATAAGAACAGATACTACACTTGATCTTAGCCAAAAAGCCAAGAAGCGATGGGAAAGACATATATAATGCCTCAGATGATCAGGAAAATTTGGGACTCACAGGCCTCATGTGACTAATTAGACATTTTCTTATTAGTCCCTGAAAATTCCAAGGTTCACCAGTTTGAGAAACACTAACTTGGAAAACTAAAGGCTTATACTTTTAAAATGTCTCTCACATGGTAATTATCACTGAAAAAGAGTGGTTAACCTTTAATCTTGTCAAAATTAGTTTTAAGGCTTACCTTTAAATGAAAAAGTAAAATTTTTAAATTCTCAGAGAACTCATAAACCCCCAAGAGAATGTGGGATGATCCTTAGTTGGAGAGACTCAGTTTTACTACAGAGCCAACTATGACAGTTGTCACTTCATGAATTTATTGTCACTTCATTACTTCCTAACTTTTCCTTATGCAGTATCTCAATTTCTCATTCTAAAGGCATCTGAGTTGTTCTGACACAGAATTTGCATTTTGGAATACCTAATATATGCCAGTTGGTAAGATGTTTAGGTCTAGCTCTGTATGTGTTATCACATTAGTTCAAAAAAACTATTTCAATAACTGATTTTATTTTCTGTATTCCTCTTTGAGGGTAAGAAGCAAGTCATCTGAAAATGAGGTATGTCGAGAATGTGCGTGTGTGGTAAAACAACTTCTGGATCCCATCTTGTAGTTAGAAATCCACGAGCTCAATCTCCTTCAATTTCTATACTCAAAAGGAAAAATGGTTATTTATGTTCAACATGAAGATTCCTAGACTGTGAAGCTCTTAACCATAAAAGCAAGCCTCACCATACAGAATTTAGCTGATTACTCTGATCCAGATATTGCTAAAACATTTTCAAAGATTATTGAAATATTTCCGTGCAGTCTTTAATTTTTCTGTATGTATTTTTCATATAGTTTAAATCTATCTAGATATCTAGTTTTCTCTCCCATTTTTCTTTCTGTCCCCCTACCCTGACCCACACCCCAACATACACACACACACACACACACACACACAGCAGTGTATTTTCCCTTGGAGTGCATCAGTGTTTTTCTGATTAAGTTTGTATATATTTCTGAGACTGCATTTGATCAGAAAATCTAGGACATGGAGGAGGAGAATTGAAACTTTGATTAGAAAATGTGACTTTAGGTCATTATAAGAAATTAAATTATGTACTAACTAGTATTCTCTCCAAAAATAATTATGATAAATAATATTTTGCTTTGAGATGTCATCAAGAGTATCAAAAGATGAATTGTCCTAGGCTACATACTATGTATTTTGCAGCACACTCCTTATTTTAGATCTATTACTATAAATAAATCAAACATATACTTAAATAAATATGAACTCTAAGTCCTCAAATAAGAATAAGATATACCTTTCCCCCTCTTTTAGCAATCTCTATCACAAAATAGGCCAAGATGTGCCACATTCAGTTCATGGGAAATTTGCTTTATTCTGAAAGTGCTACTCTAGCTTTCCCGTATGAAATAATTTGCATTGAATTTGTCTCGTACTTTGGAATAGGCCATCAACTGAGTAAACTATTTGGAAAGTTCAGTCGAATCTTTGTTATCCCAGAAAATCTTTGTATGCTATTAAGAATTGATATATGGTTTGTCAGTCCTTTTATTATTGTTATTTTTTTTTTAGTTGTAAGTTATGGTCATGAGTATTGGAAATGGCTAAGATAGATTAAAAATGGTAGGTAATTATACTATATTATTTCTCAGATGGTTAAATTAAGAGCTCACATGATATTAGGTATCATATGTTCTACATGGAAGAAGACCCTAAGACGTATTTTAAAGGGTAGTTTCTCAAATAGTGATTATTAAAGAAATAGTAAATTTCAAAAAGCAATAACTGTGCTATGATAATGCTTTTATTTTTTAATACCAGTGAAATTTAACAAATACACCAAATTACAGTTCTATAAATAACTTATTCCCTATGTGATTCATTAAATATATAAATGATCCCTTGTTTAGTCCTTGCTTAGCTAAACCTGTTGTATTTCCATCTAACAATATTGGAAATTACTTTTTTCACAAACATGTCTTCTTTTTCATTTGGTAGTTTGTCACTTTGGAAAAAAAATGATTTCAAAGTAACACTTCATGCTACACACATGCTATCTACCATGTTGGATTTAAATAAAAAATGACAGGACTTCCAAGTTTTACCTTTTTTGTGTGTTACCTTTAGATTATTGGTGAAGAATGAAGAATTCAAAATCATACATAATTTAAAACAAATGAACATTGATTTTTGAATTTGCTTTCCCATTTTGTGAGGTTATTTCCCAGATCAGAAAATGTCACTGTTATAAAGTAATAAAGCCATACTGGGGCGATCCAACTGAAAGAAAGGAGAAAAAAACTGTACAGTTTCTTATTTAAAAAATGTTTTCCTTTCTTATTAGAGAAAATTTAGAAAATACAAAAAGGAGAAATAAGAGAAAAAAACCCACTTTAAATATTATCATTCAAAGGTTGTGTCTTTTAACCTTTAGTATATTTTCTTCTAATGTTTTATCTATGTTCACCTTTAGGGATTTTCATAGGTGTATATAAGCAATATCAACTTCTATTTAGTTTTCTTTTTACCAGTACACATCATATTTTCCTGTATTATTATAAATTTCTCAGAGATACAGTTATGAATATCTGCAGAATATTTCATTGGTTTGATATCCCATAATTCATTCCATTATTCCTCTATGGTTAGACAGTTAAAGAACCTCTAATCTTTTGTTATTTTTTGTACAGCTTTGTATTTCTATCATTGACATGTTGCATTTCTCTATGATTCTATCTATCTTTAGGAAAATAAACCCTATCAATAAACTTGTAAACAAATTTTTCTCAAATGAAGTTCAGTGGAGTTTTCCAGAGATGGCAATGGAAATTGACAAAAATTCTTATTATTGAATGTGGAGCTATATGGTTTAGAGAAATCATATTAGATATAATTGATTTAGTACTTTAAGAGTTGATATTTTTCAGGAATTCCCTTGTGGTCCAGTGGTTAGGGGGGCCTGGGTTCGATCCCTGGCTGGAGAACTAAGATCTCAATGTTTATCAATACCCAATTTCAAAATCATTATCTGGAAAGTTATATATAAAGCAATGTAACTTTAACTAATGACAAACATTACATGAAAACAGTACATTTCCTAACTTAAAAAATATATGTGATTATATTTTTGCTAGATGCCTGATGTTGAATATTGTCATGTGAGGAATAAAGTAAATTCCAGCAAAAAGAATACTGGAAACCAATTCTGTCCCTCACCCGCTCTGCAATCTCTCCACGAAAGGACCAGTCTGTGACACGATGTCGATGAAAGGTAGACTGATGAACTGCATTTCCTTTTGTGTCTGGGGCACTGAATCCAAGCAAGGTTACACTGTTATTTGTTGAAATAATAGCTGGAAACAGAGAAAGTGCTATTGATCCTTTCATCAATAAACCACGAGTAAACAATGCAATCTCCTTGAGCTGCTAGGGGAAAATTATATCTCATTTCCTGTTTGCCTCCTCAAGTAGAGCAGGATCATTCACTAAATAGGCAAAAGAGAAGTTTCAATTACAAGTTGACTTCTAACATCTTCTTCAGAGAAAATTCTCTGTCTATGAGTTCACCTCTCATGACAAGCAGCCTTTAATATAACTCTTCCTTTTCATTTCTCCTCCTCTTGTTTCTTTTCTTCCTCTTCCATCCCCTCCTCCTCCTTTTCTGCTTCATTCTTCTTCTTTATTCTTCATTGAACACTGCTTTCTTTGGAGGAATACAAGGAGACATTTCTGAGAATAAAAATCAGTTTTTAAAAGGAAAAAAAAAAAAACCCCAAAAAACAAACCCAACCCTCTCCCCTGTGCTGTCTTCCCTGACAATGCAGATTGAATCGACTTCTGAATGTCAGCACTGGGTCTCAGGTGGTATTGGAGTTGCTAAGGCCTGGCGAGTAGACAGCACTACCACGGCAGATGAAGGATCCAGGACAGACTTTAACAGTAGCCAGTGAGGGGCAGGTAGACATTGCAGGTTGTCGAGGAGGATCTGCCTGTTCAGTAAATGCAGCAGGTGATTCAGGCAACAGTACCTGAGTGCTTGTCATGGTCTAAAGATGTCACATATGATAGGCCACTGGTTTTGACATGTTACAAGACACAGGTAGGAAGGGAATTTAAGAGCAAGTAGAGGAAGCCGACTCACCGGAACTGCGGTGCAGCCAAAAGACTCCTGCATACAGGGAAATAGAGCAAGGCAAGTCCAAGTCTAGAGAAAATCCTTAGAGAAATATACACTTATGGATGTGTTTAGTGCCCAATATTGTTATGCAAATTGTGCTATAATTGCATAAAGTTCTGCTACCTATTTAGAATTTTTAGCAGATTTTAAAGTGATTGGGTCCTCAATATGATTAAAATGAAAATCTAATTAGAAATAAATGTGTGCACACTGATTTGGCAAAATATTTATTTTAGTATAAATGTAATAAACAAGTCACAGTTAGTTTAAGTTATATGTGTGTCCTTCTGTACAAGAGTAATAAAAAAAAGTAAGTTAAAAAGTTAGCAAGCTTTAGATAGACTCTATTATACCATTACAGTGTCAACCAATTTCAAAATGCGATTATATCTGCAAATGGCAATAAACATTAGAGGGTGATTAAATTAAGTGTAGTTACGCATCTTTTGGTTATACAAAAATCAATTATGGAAGGTACGATAGTTGAATGGTGCACTGAAGTTTTATTTTCATACCAGTCTAATGTGTAACTGTAGATAAATTATGTCCCCAACATAAGTTATTGTTTTTGTGAAATGATCCACCAACCAACCGAGCACCAACTTGCCAGAATCAAGGCAATGGTACTTTCATTGCAAGGAATCACTTCCTAAAGAATATGGGCATTGGTAATTGCTAACACAGGTCTGAGTGATAATGAAAACTCTTGGTTACTTTGACAACATATTTTCTTTTATTCAATCAAATACTGACTATGTGAAAGAATCTAAGTATGCTTGGGGAGAACTGGGGAAAGTTTGTGGATGGTTAGAAAAGGCTGGATATTTCCTACCATCAGAATTTACCTATGTCCTTTATTTTTTAGATAGAAATGTGACTATAAATGAAATGTTACTGATACTTCGGACTACGAATTTTGTTGGAATAGTGCTTAGTTTGTAATAAGAATTTTCCTCTACAAGATAGTCTTTCTTCCCCCTCTGCACCTTTAAAATAGAAGCAGTTCCTTGTTAATGTTCAAGAGTCAGTTAATATTTTCTAGTGGAGGAAAATAAAAATTGCCAGTGTCTGCAGAAAAGAGCAGTATTATTTGTCTGAAGAGCTTTTGTTTTATTTATAGGCTGAGCAAAGAAAAGATCAAGCTAGAGTCTTTCTTTTGGTAATTTATAAGTAAATATAAGTCATCTTTTAATAGTACGGCTAAATATTGAAAATGTTTCAGGCAAGCTTGAAAAGATTATTATTTGTTGGGTGTAGGATTCTCAATTATATATCTGTGTAATTGAGTTTATTGTGTTCTTTAAATCCTCTCTGTTGTCAGTAATTGACTCTATCCATGTATAAAAGAAATAGATTTAAATCTCCAATTATATTTGTGACTTTTATCAATATCTTATAATTCCATAATGTTTACTTTACATATTTTAAGGCAATGCATTTATGTGTTTACATATAAATGATTATCTTTTCCATTTTTATTATGTTATTTACTATCATTTGTTTATTGGTTATTATATTCTTGGAGACTATTTATCAATCTTCACTGTTAAATTTCCCACTTCATATTTAAGGAGTATATTGGAGCAAGCATCTAGCTAGATTTTGTTTGTGTTTACTGATTTTTTTAACTTACATATGTCATTTTACATTTTTACTTTATTCTTCATTTTCTGGAATTATGGTTATGTGTATGCTGGAGTCTCCCAAGCTATAATTTTTAACCTTGTTTTTAAAGTTTCTATTTTGTTATCTTTTTAGTCTACATTTTGGATGAAGTTTTCTACATCATCTTTGAATTTACTAATTTTCTTTTTACAATACTTCAGATTGGAGTTTACCTTATTTTAAGTTTTCAGTTTCAATGAATTTATTTGATCATTTCTTAGGATTTCCATTTTGTTCTTTAAATTCACCCATTCTTGCATAATTTCTTCATGCTGGTTTCATAATTTCTTGTTCGTTTTGATGAGTGCTATCTCTTCTTTGTGCTCGGTAAGGATGCTAAACATTCATATTTCTAAAAATATTTTCAGATTGCCTTGTTTTCATTTTATCTAGAGTAAATTTATCAGATATTTTTTAAGGTTGTAGGTTATCTCCCTATTCATTATTTAGAGGCTTATAATGAGTGGAAGATTTTATTTCTATCTCACCTGCTTTTACCCCCTTCTTATTGGCAGTTTTATAATTTTCTCCATCCAAACTCACCAGAACTCTCAGACCTGAACTAGGTCTTGTATTTGTGACTCAGGGCTCCTGTTCCTCAGAGATTCAGGAGACCTGGAAACTAGTCACTAAGCTAGATGTAAATATGGCCCATGTCCTGACCTCTAGGCTGCATTTGCTTGCTTCTACTTTCCTTGCTTAATCTAAGTTTTAACCTCTGGCTGAGTTTGGTCACAGACTGGGTCAATTGACCATACCTTGAGTAGGATGAAATTTGTTTTATTGCCTAAGCTGGAGTGGATCACTTTAAGTTTCTCATACTTGCCGAGTTGGGAATTCCCATCTGGCCCTGCCTTCTTACAGATGCTAAACTTGGCTGGCCCATGGTTGTGTTTTGACTCCATACCTATGCTACAGAGATGGTTGTCTTATTTCAGATCTCAACTGTTTCTTTTAATTTTCTTTTTTTTTTAAATTGGTATCTTCCATTGCTGTACATTAGAAGAAACAGCTCTCAAAACATAGAGCTATAACACTATATTGTCTATAGCTGCACTGTACAATATAGTGGCCATCAACCACATGTGGCATGTTAAATTAAAATTAAATAAAACAAAAAATTCAGTTCCTCCATCATATTAGCCACATTTCAAGTTCTCAATAGTCCCATGGGGGTATTGGCTACCATTTTGGATAGTGCAGATGTAGACTATTTCCATCGTTGTAGACAGTTCTCTTGGGTGCTCTGTCTACAGTATGAAGCTAAATATTGAAAAGAAGACAAAAAAGGCTGCAGATATTTAACCTGTTATGAGGTTGTTGGAAGCCCTGAAGCTTACTAAATTATTGCAACAAGACATACGTAGACTCTTCAGTAATAGGATTCTGAGACCAAGTGCTTTATTGTCAACAACATGTCTGTAGTTGCCCACTATGAATTTTTCTCTGAAGTATAATCTTATGATTTTGGAACCTGAAGACCTGGGTGCAAGTTCCAGTCCTGCCCCTTGCTAAGAATGTGATCTATGATTATACACCTAACTTCTCTGAACTTCCATTTTCTCATTTGAAAATTAGGATAATAGTTATTTTGCCAACTCTGTGTGATTTTTGTAGTATGTTATATTAAGGTGTATCTCAGAATTAATTAATAAGTGACCTTTTTATATTTAAAATTTTGCATTTCTTTAAATCTTGCTTTTTATTGTTTCTTCTCAAGTAACATAATGTTTATTCTGATTTTATTTTTATATTAGAAGTATCCATGTCTAATTATATTAATAGAGACGATTTTGAGTAATGAGAAAAGCATAATAACTTCCTTCCCAAACAGGTACACCTATGGATTAGAGAGTGCTAATGATGGCATTCTACTGAAGAATCTTCCACTTCAGGCCTAGTGAATGAGGTATATATATTTCTGAACCTTAATGTAATAAATTTCAATCTGTAGTGTTATAGCAATTTTAGCACCTATTACACAATGTGACTCACTTTTATTAAACATAATCAGGCAAACCATGAAGCTGAGTGCTGAAACCATAAATAAGATTTGACTCTAATACTTGTATCTATCTCCATAATCAAAGAGTAATCTTCATATGTGTGCAGTTTAGTCAGTTTTTTTTTTTTTTTGGTAGAACATCTTAAGAGAAACATTTTTATCAAGACCCTTAAGTTTTAATATAACAGATTTTCAATTTTGAGATCTATATAATTGTAAAATTTCTATATTAATTCCTGAATCATTTCACTTACTTGTAGGAAAGGCAATCTCTAATTGTATAATAAAACACATGTTGAGGGGATATAAGTAGTTAAATAACAGCAATTTTTTAACTGTTCTATTTTTTCTACTTAAAAGAAAATATGTCTATTCTTATAATTGTTTGGTCTAAATTAAACAATATTTATTTCTCATATATGAAATTGAGACATGCATGTTCTAATATTCATCATTTGTAGCCTATTTTAACCGTCACAGAAACTCTTCAAGGTAAGTGTTTATAACAAATGAGGTGACTGAAATGCAGAAAGTTTACTTTTCTGAAACTGGGTTTTCAATTCAAGCTCTACTCTGTATCTGTTGTCTTTCTTGTAATGAGGCCAAAAACAGAGTCCTAATTATAATATTGGTTATCTGGTTCTTACCCCACAATGAAGGTTTCTAATGTTTACATTGACTGAATTTTTTATTAGCCCTTTTGGAAACCTATTTTATAATCTTTGTTAATGTGACACCAAGTAACTATTTTTTGGAAACAACCTATGGACACTGAATCCTTCCCAGAAGGCCTAAATATTCTCTGTTAAAGTAACCTGTAGCCTTTTCTGGACTATGACACATTTGCTGTAGAATCTCATTTTATAATCCAGTTTTAACCTGTGTTCTGTAATTGTCCATTCATTAATGATGTCTGTATCATAAAATTATAATTATGAAGTTAACATCTAAATTTTAGCTTGACAGGGAGCTAATTATTATTTATGTGTAAATAATAGTGGAATAAAGGAAAATACAAACTAAACATAGATATCTATAGTAAAATGTTGCAATATATGCAGAGATAAGAAATATGACCTATTTGTTTCATTTACTGGAAACTACTAAATCAGTAAAACCTTGGGAAATTTAGTTTTCTATAAAAATGATTTTACAAGTTTTCCGGGCCACTGACAATGTGTAAGGTGCACTTGCACATTCATTTTGAATGTATGACCCAAGTTGTTCCTTTGAACTCAGATTGTAGTAATGGGGCGTCTACATGGAAGATTCATGCAACTGTAATGTGAGGCTGAAATGAATTTTAAAAGATTATCTATTCCTATTCCCTTTTCTTCTCATTTTGGCTGGATCTTTCCAGGTGCATAAAGTTTTAAGGCTATCAGAGAAGGAAGCTCACAGCCTTTTACTAACTCTAGTAAACTTTTATCTTGCTCTATGCTCTATTTTAAACTTATATCAGCCCTACTGGTGACAGCTCATAGGCGAATTATGAGAACAGTAAGAAAACTTGAAACTATATCAAACGAGGAGAGTTGGAGGAATTTTTAGCTAACTAGCGGCATAAGCAATTTCTTAAGCATTTGAACAGATGTGAAAGAGAGAAGGAGAGGACTCTTGTCTTTTAAGAGTTACCTATGCTAATGGATAAAAATTGCAGAAAGACAGATTTCAGTGATATATTGAAAATAATTTTATAGCAATCATTGAGTGTTTTCCATATTTGAAGATGATATTGTAGAAGGAATTAAAGCACTAAATGGGTGTTGGAAGATGGCTCCCATATTGTAGACAATACATTGAACCTCCAGGAACTTAATTTGTATGACCTAATAATTATGTCAGAGATGGAACTTAAAACTAGGTCTATTTGAAGTCCAATGAGTATGGCATTGCATCCAGTTTCTGATGCTCAGAATTTTAGTCAACCACCATCCCTTCATTTTTGCATAGGAGACAACTGAGTCCCAGATTGAGGTGAGAACTTGCCTAAATTTACATGTAAACAAAGTTTATATTTGGGTATGGCTCGTATAAATGGCAAGTTATTAATATGAATTTGTTTGCAAAGATGGGCTGAATTATAGATGGAAAATCTCAAATATAGAAGCGAGAAGACCTGCAGAGGTCATGTGTCCCATGTAAAGCTCCCTTCTATAGCTTGCTTGACAAATGGTTATTCAGCTAGAGCTTAAAAACTCAACTTTGTGAATATTCCTTTTCATGTTTGACAGAGAGCATTGTTATACTGAACTGAAAAACTGTCTTCTTTTCTGGTCCAACTTCTATACTTAGAAACAATAAAGAATAAATTAGCGGGCTTCCCTGGTGGCGCAGTGGTTAAGAATCTGCCTGCCAGTGCAGGGGACATGGGTTCAAGCCCTGGTCCAGAAAGATCCCACATGCCACGGAGCAACTAAGCCCGTGAGCCACAACTACTGAGCCCACGTGCCACAACTACTGAAGCCCACACACCTAGAGCCCGTGCTCCGCAACAAGAGAAGCCATGGCAATGAGAAGCCTGCGCACTGCAACGAAGAGTAACCCCTGCTCGCTGCAACTAGAGAAAGCCTGAGTGCAGCAACAAAGACCCAATGCAGCCAAAAGTAAATAAATAAAATAAGTATCTTCACTATGATTAACTGTTTGGGTTTTTGTTGTTCTTGTTGGTGTTTTTGTTCACTCAATTTATAGTTGAAAAAGTTAAGACTCAAGTAATAGAACAGAAGTACATATCTTGGGAAACTTTATTAGTTTTTGAATTATTCCTGTGCAAAGCAGAAATTAAATAACAGAAAGTGCACCAAGGGAAATTTAACTTCGTGAATTGTGAAGTAGGAGGTGAACAATGCTTCCTTTTTACCACCAGAGGTCTTCAAAAGATCTATAATAGCTGCATTTCCTCCGACTGAGGAAGAAAAATCTCTAATGACGAAGCTGACAGAGTCTTAGCAAATAATATACTCAAGAACTTAAGTAATGATTAGTGTTCTCTAGCCTTAAGGCTAAACATTTCCTCTAGGTAGAATTCAGTCCAAGAAAACAAAAACTAATAACCAAACCCTCAAATGCAGAACAATTAAAATGTATTATTTTATATTTTAGTTTGATTTATTGCTTAATCATCTCAGTTCCTGTTGGGGAACTTCTGATGCTAATTGCAATGATTAAAAACAATATTACATGATTATCAATATTACATGAAAGTGGAAACCCACTATTATTTACATATGTTTAAGAATGTATTATATATTACAAATGTGAAAACATCCTAACTTTGCTTTTCAATTTAAAGGTTAAGGGACAATGTGGCTTAATTCCTTTGACTTATCCTAAACCACTGGGAAGCAAAGCTAGGCAAAGATTTTTGTATCAACTTAGAAAAACAGCTCCCTGTTTGGATTTTAAAAGAAAGAAAATGACTTTAGATGAACTAATGGATCCTGTAATATGCATAATAATTTGAGTAACAGTTGTCTAATTTCATTGGTACTTTGTATTTCTTATGGTGATTACTATTTAATTCAATATTTATTGAGAGCTTATTATGTGGCTGCCATTTTACTAGTGATGGCATATATAAAAATTGCAATCACACATGATCTTGTTCTCAAGAAATTCACAGCTTAGTGCAGGAAAATAGGCAAAGAATTACAATTCAACTTTCTAAATGCCACATTAGAAAGATGATCATAAGGGCAATGAGAACCAAAAGGTGGGCACCTAACTCAGGGAGAATCAGAAGATTTCAACAAAAAGCAGATACACGAACTAGGTATTGAAAGATGAAAGGCAGTCATGTTGTCTAAAGTGGGGGGAAGGAGAGCAGTGCTTCATGGAAGAGAAAAAATATGAGCAAAGCAAAGTGAAGGCAGAAGAGAATATAACATATTAAGGAATGATGGGAAGTGGATGAAGAAATATGCCTCGATCTGTAACCCAGGCTAAGCTTTTTGCTTCCTACACGTCAAATGAAATCAAGAAATACATCCTCGATTATTTTATTTTGAGGGTAAAGCAAGGGCTAAGGTGAAAACATTCTTAATTCTTGTTTGCAATTTTAATCATTAACCATATAAAAATAAAGAGGTTCCCCAATCAGTGTCCAAACAAAATTTAAAACATAAACTCACACAATGATCTGAAAAACAATTTAAAAGTTGTTTTTCTTTTTATATTCTAGCCCTGCATCTCCTGATTTTTGTTTTCTCATGAACGTTTTCATCTCCCCCTTCCCCCTTGCCACAGGTTGGCATGCTTCATTTTTTTTTCTTTTTTTAAATCTAGTGAGACGGGGGCAGTGGAGAATGAGGCATGTCTGACTTGGAGGAGAGGGAACACTAGATAATGTGGGTGTGTGTTCAAGGAAATGTTTGTGTGTTTAATGTTTTTGTGAGGGAGGAAACAGGAAGCATAATAAAACCATTCAAAATAGAAAGAAAGCAATACATTTTAATTATAATTTATGGTCATAACAGTACTGCCCCAAAGAGACTTAATTCAACCATCATGTTCACAGACATTGGTTAGTCTTGTAGTAACATAGCTGCTGTTGTCTTTGGTTTTGATAGAGTACAACTGTTAAAGAAAAGGCTGGATTCTAGAGTTTGAGGGTTTAGATTCCTGCCCTTTGCAGGATTCAATACAAATCTCTCTATTTACATTTGAATAGGAAACAAAACAGACCGGAAACTCCTAACCAGTCTCCTTGCCTTGCATTTAATCTTCCTCTGCCCAATTCGTTTGTTTTGTGGACTCCTCTTTGTTTCACTCCTGTGCAGGATCTCCACGAGACCTCTCATGATGGTTTGCCATCTATCTCCCTTTCCTTTCCTGGCTCCACTCTGCTCCAGTTGTACCAAATTTCTGTCATTTTCACATGTTGACATTTTAGGGAAGCTTCTGGGCTTTTGCACAAGTTGTTCCACAGCTTGGCCATCATCTTTCTTTTCACCCATCCTGTCTGTCTATACAATAAGACAATGATGAACTGAAGAAACTACAGTATAACAAAAAGACTCCTTTCTTTTATAGTAGTTGTCTCTTCGCACATCAAATTCTTCCTAAACTATGAAGGGCAAGGCTCTTATGTTTTCACCATGATATCACCTGCCTTGGTGAGTATATTTGTGTTGAATAAATGAATGAAGGAAGAGCTGTAGGGAGATAAATGGATACTGAAATAATGACATAAATTATGGAACTATTTGGATCAATTTTTTAAAACTTGATAACAGGTTAATTTCAAATCATAGTGTTTCAATATAAATAATCTGTGTATCATTTGGTTACTATTACCTTATGTTTTAATTTTTAAATACCAAAGAAATAGATTTCTCACACTTTTCCAAGGTAGTCTGTTATGGCATTTGAATACAAATCTTCCCTACGATTTACTTAAGCCTGTTTGTTTCATCTTCGTGCACTCACTTTTTCAAAGGGAAATATATTTTGTTATTTATTACTAGATTAAGTACCTGTTGAACGGAGAGTAATGGATATCTCTGGCAAGCTCTTGAGTCTTGTTAATGCTTGAGACAGGAAACAAAGGAAAAGATCCATTTTTTTCCTAATATGCTTCAAGCAATGAAAATGCATTAATACAGGCTTTACACGTTTGATCTCAACTGTCAATGCTTCTTTCCCGGGAAGCCACCTCTACTCATTTTGTTCTTGGGGAACAGCAATGGGTGAATACTTGGACTAAACATTCCACAGAGAAGTTAAAGACCTCTGTGATGCTAATTTTCACTTCTGGACTTTGTTATAGAGACATGCTTTCTTTTTAGTATCACTTTACTTATTAACCAGTATTTGTGAAGAATCTCACTTGTAGACTTTATGCATTTGGAATGTTGCTTTTGAATAAGGAGGCTGAAACCTTTATATTAGCCAAACAGTAAGTTGGTGTGGTATCAGCCTCTTCTAGTTCTTCCTTTACACCTAACCTGGCATTTGATAAGGACACATTTAAACATGTTGCAGAAGCATTTAAACTTGGGAAAACATACCAGGAAAAACATACCAGGAAGAACTGCAAGCAAATGAACCAGTACCATGTTGCGCTTCATTGTTACTAAAGCAAAACTTTAAATTTGAACTTCTTTCCTACTGTTTATACCATGATTTAATTTTTGAAAAATTTGCTACAAGCTGATTTTTAGTTATATATGTCCGGAATTTGCAAACTACTACTGGCACCACCGAATCCAGACTGTCCCTTGTTTTTGTCAATACCCTTTATTAGAATACAGCCACTCTCATTTACTGTCTATGGCTGCTTTTGTGCTATAACAGAATTGGGTAGTAGCGATAGAGTCTAAAATATTTATTGTCTTACTTTATCCAGAAAAAGTTTACTGACCCCTGATCGTAGTTTATGATACTTAGTACAATTTTCTTGGTCAGTACGATGTTATTTTTTACCACTTGTTCTTCCTGGGTAATGCTGTAGCAAGATTTATGTTATACATTAAAACTTTACAACATACATTAAAAAGTGGAGATATAAATTTGTGTGCATTGAATAAAAAATAGGTTAAAATATATATAGGAATTTTTATAAGGTAAAGGCAAAATTGATAAAAGAGATGAAATAAAGAAATTATGAGCAGAATGAATATAAATATCATTACAAATATCTATCTGTCAAATAACCTGTTTTTAAGAAGCTTTCTTACTCTGACATTGTTTACTATCCATTTCTCAGGAAATAAAGTTTCTAATTAGAACAGAGTTAATACTACCTGTGAAAATTGATATACTTCATCTATTTTAGGGCAGAGAAATTCTACCAAGGTCAATTAAGATAATTTCCCCTTCTTAAGCTCTAACATTGTTATTTGTGTCATTTGTACTGCAGTTCCCAGTAATTAAAACAGCAGGTTACAGATGGGTTATTTTGGCATGGGCACACTCATTTTCTTGCCCTCAGGTTAGATGGGCATTGTCTTCTGTAGGCACTGCCCATTGTCCCTCGGCAAGACTCCGTCAGATTGTCCTTGGACAAGAAAATCAGCCTAAATAGATCTCTTTTATTTGTCTCATAAGTCTTTCAAACAAACTGTATTAGTGACTGCCAGCTGAGTTGTTCGAAACAGGAAAAACAATCTTATGCTTTTGATGTCAACCCGACAGAAAGTTAAAAAGAAAGAGATTCTGTTATTTAAGAGAAGATTTTAAAAGAGTTTCTTTGAAGTCCATATTTATCTGTAAACTTTTGTTTTTAGGTTGACAAAGAAATCGCATTCCTCTGAAAACTCTCTAGTTAATGTATTCCATAGCAATACCTGCCTAAAGAGTGGTAGTTAGGAAAAATTTAAGGAAGAAAGATGAACGATGAGAAAGTTTCAAAACAATATACTCATATGTTTTTGGGATGAGAAGGCAGAGTATCAAATGCCCATTTACTCACTTACTTAAGGTTGTGTGGAAAGATCTTAATACATACTGCTTATGTCCCTTAGATGATCTAATGTTTCTGCTCCCTTCCATAATCAGAAACCATTTCTTTTTTCTCCCCGCAAGCCGTTGAGTAGAAACTCAAATAGGATTTTCCAATGCATGATGGAAAATTCTATTTTAAATCTTATGATTTCTATGTGTTAAATGTGTAGTTTAAATTACACGTCAGTATGTTTGAGTTGCCACAAATGCATGGCACTGACCCAAGTTCCTTTAGACAGGTTTCTTTGTTGAGAATTCCTGAAGTTCTAATTAATCGGCTGCCTTGGTTTTAGATGTTATATATAGAATATATAGGAATATATTCCTCCTTTGAAACAATACCCAATTGTGAGAAAAATCCTGTTTGTATCTAGAAAAGATGGGGAAATATCCAGATCAATATATCTATGTCTCAAAATCAGAGTATTAAAATCAATGTAGTAATAAATACCTGGATGTTGTATGATATTGTTTTGAGTAATAAAAGGGAGGGCAGTAGAAAAATTTTTTTGGTTTAGCTCTAAACTTATCAGTGTTTTGAAATTTAATTTCTGGAATTATTTTTGAAGAACTCAAGTTAGGCCTCATCTGAAGAGTTACCATTAATTTAGACTGGAGCCTAATGCAGCACGTTGGAAAGCGTGGTATGCAGATGTCAACTAGCACATATTGTGTCCACCCCCTTCCAGGTGTTCAGATAATTAACTCCATGAGGTGGTTCAACATTTTTATCCCATTGCTGCCTATCAAGGAACCGAGGCCTAGGAAGAGGGTGTAGTGTTTGCCCGAGGTCATGCAACTGAGAAATCATGGAGCTAGGACAGAAAGGCAGGTGCATCTGATTTCAAAGCCAATGCCTCTTCTGTCCTGTGTTGCCTTTTACAAGAACGTGTTATCAATATCTAGAAATCTTGCTTATAAAAATCCCCCCAGAGAGTTTAGAGCAGATACATATATTCTCTACATATACATAAGTAGGTGAAAAGGAAATTTGCAAATATACTTCAAATTACCGTCAATAAACTTTCTACATGCAGCCTTTGGAAAAAGCAGGATCTACCATTTAACAGAAATTGTTGACTTTTAAAAGAGTATGGCATTTTCAACTCATATTCAGTGTGTTCTCCATCTGACCTCTGAATCCTTGCCTGTTGTATTTTCGCTTAACTTGCCTTTCTCCTTTTTAGAAAAACAATTTCCCTCTAATGGATTTTCTTTTAGGGCTGAAACTCAGTTCAATAGGAATCAGACTCTCAGAGCTGCAAGAGACCTTAAGGCAAAATTGAACCTCAACCATCATTTTACTGATGAGTAAAAAGCTGACAGTCAGTGAAGTGAAATGATTTATCTAGTCTACAAGAGGGATCCAGGTCTCCTGATTCTCAACTTAGTGGAATTCTGTGACACACTGCATCTTAATGAGATGCTCAGAAATCAAATAATTTTGAAGTTGATCGACCCTTTTTTTTTTTGGTATTTATTGACCAGGTTGATTTAAAGGCATCATTACTAATTCATTGTTTGAAATGCTATTTTTAATCTAAAGGCCATGGAAAATTGAAAGATGGCATATAATGTAGGAAAGTAGATATTATTATACTTCAATATAGGCTTTAAGCTGCCTTTCCAGCCTCACCTTTCACCCATTTTCCCCTGGTTTATTCTAGAATTTGTCATATACTTCATACCTCCATGATTTAGCCCCTTGTGCTCCTGCATCTGGAATTCCCTTCCATATCTTGACTGTCTGGAGAAATTCTACTTATTTTTCCTTTTGCATACCTTAACGTTAGCCACATCTTCCCTTGACCTTGGCAGAATTAATTTTTTACTTGTCTGTGCTATCATATCAGTTTGTGCCTTTATTGTAGTATTTATCCTTATTTTATTGCCATTATTTCTTCACTTATCTTTCCTCCTCCAGGCTGGAAGCTCCTTGAGGGCAAGATTTTGTTCTAATCACCTTAGTATCCCCATAACAACATAATGCTAGGCACACAGTGGGAGCTGCAAATACATTTCTCTTGAATGAATTACTTGCAAATCATGGTCTTTCAAAAACAATACCCTAAAAGAAAAAGTAAAAGTCTAAAAGTTAGGGCTGTACGTGAGGTCACTTGATCTGATAATTATCACAAATTTTGCTGTCATTTTTACAAGTTGAATTCTGTCTAGTCACAAGGTTTGAAGCTATTGCTTTATTTTCAGTGGTCTGTGTTTTCGGTTCCTTTTTTTAGTAATAGAGATTTATATGTCCCCAATCATAATTTCTTGCCTGGTTGTCATTATTGCTAATGACATTAATTTAGCCATCTGTTGACTCAAGAATAAGCTTCTGACCGCTCCTTCTAATTTGATATAAGAAATTAAGTCAATGACAAGCATAAGTTACAGGCCTTCACATCACTTCAATTTTGGTAGAACTGAGGTTTAATATATTACACACATACATAGAACAAATCTATTATAAATAAAATGTAACTGCTCATTTTTTTTTAATTAATTTATTTATTTTTGACTGTGTTGGGTCTTTGTTTCTGTATGAGGGCTTTCTCTAGTTGCGGCAAGCGGGGACCACTCTTCATCGCGGTGCACGGGCCTCTCACTATCGCGGCCTCTCTTGTTGCGGAGCACAGGCTCCAGTCGCGCAGGCTCAGTAGTTGTGGCTCACGGGCCTAGTTGCTCCGCGGCATGTGGGATCTTCCCAGACCAGGGCTCGAACCCATGTCCCCTGCATTTCCAGGCAGATTCTCATCCACTGCGCCACCAGGGAAGCCCTAACTGCTCATATTTATAGAATAAATTCACATACAAATGATTTGCAGAAAGATATGTTTTTCTCTTCAATATCAATAAGAATGAAAGAAAGCTAAACTTCAGCTCTAGGACATTAATTCAATAGATTATATTTGTTTATTAGCACAAATGCATTCATCAATATACCCCCGCAACCCTAAGCATGATTAACAAGACACTGGGCTCCTGAAGATGGTGTCTTCTGGTTCATATATAGCGTTACATAATACACAGCTGTTGGTGATTAATCACAGTTTGTAATGGCTAGTGAGTTCATTCTGTACTCCTTAGAAAAGAAAAAATGCAATTTTTTTTTGTGTGTGTGTGATCTAAGTAAACAAATTTTGAACAAATGTAATGCTGATTTATCAGTTTCCAGTTCATTAATGGGGAGCTTTTGCTTTCCCAACAATTGAAATCAGTGAAACATCTGTCAAATTATAGTTGCATAATCTATGAGTGAAACAATGCTTAGGTGGTATAAATGAGCTACTTCCTTAGAGATTCTCAAATTGTGCAAGAGGCAGGTGCTCAAGTGTCCCAGAATTCAGGATTCTTTAAATGAAATATCTAATAGACCTGCTATTTTTCTTTGCCATTTCAGTGAGTACAAATATGATCTACCATTTCAATAGCCCTAGTGGAAACCAGATTGTGGACTTTTAGGTTTAATTTAACTCTCCTTATCTTCACCCTACTTCACTGCCAGCACCCAGATTATGTATTTGTGCATTACATATAGCTAAGTTAGAGGTATCCTACCTAAATGTTTTGATTAATATACTAATATTAATACTGTATTTCTTTCCTCTTTTTCTTAATGATGAAGTAGTTCTCTGACAAATCATCACTTTTATTCAGGGGAAATGCATACCCTTTAGTTAATTAAATGCTACTACAAAATGCATCATCTTCCAGTTAATTCAAGGAATTGTTACAGTCTTTTAGTAGAAATTTTATCCTCTGTTTTGAGAAAAGTTTCTGTGAGTGCCTGAAACAGGTTCCTGCTGATAACTGAAAATGTGTTTCTAAATGTCCCCAGCTTGCCAGACTAGGGTACCTAGGTCATTCAGTTCTTTCTTTCTAGCTACTTCTATTCACTGTGAAATTTTTTCCTGTAGAAAATGAGATGTTATGCTGCTTTCACTGAAACATCATATAAGTCAAGGGAAACTAGTGCCATAGGGTAGGTTCCCCAAGGAACAGACCCTGAGCCTCTGAGATTTATGTGCAGGGGATTGCTCTGGGGAATAAATAGGAAAAATGATTGAAGAGATGTTGAGCAGGTTAAGAACATGAGCTATGATGCAGTTGCAACACTGGCTTCGGACCATCTTACAGAAAGCCCTCCACCTGGGATGGTCCTTCAGAGTTTTGTGTTTTGAGGCAAGGAGCCAGATTTTATGCTCCCGTATCCATCAGCCATTGAATGCAGGCCACCTTTGGGGAGGGGGTTGATTTTGAGCCAACCTGCTCTTTTTGGCTGAGGCTGATTCCTGGAGAGAGATTAATCAGAGAGCTGTTGGCCACCAACATTCCCAGCAATGGATGAAATGAGTGTTTCAGTCCCAAGGAGGAGTCTGGGCAACACACCACAGTATCCACTATAATGAGATGCCTAACTTTGGTACCACATTTGTAATGCCAGTTGTGAGTGATGATTAACTTGCGTGTTGTATAGAACATTAAAACCATTTAAGTAAACTATGGGTTGTAAGCAGTGGATAACATCCAAATTATTCTATAGCATGGTTATCTTTAGATAACTTTAGAAATGCCAGCCTCTAATTTCCTACTGAGACCCTAGGGAAGTTATAGTCAAGATTATCATTAGCTTTAATGAGAATAATTTGTACAGAATCCCCTGTGTTAGACAAAGATAAAAACATCTCTGCATGTGAAGCTTTGAATATCCCTTTGTTTATTTTAGCCTTTAACTGAATACAGAGTTGTTTTGTTTTCAGAGGTTTTATCAAAATGACATTGAAAATTTTCACATTTTTGTTGCTTTATTTCTAATAGATTTTCAACTGTATTAGTACCAGATATGGGTGTTTTAAAATATTTCTATTAATCTGGGTTAAAAATTATAAGTAAAGAATTACTCTGGCTACTAAATAAAATACTATGGTTAAATTCTGAGGGTTAAAAAGATCAATTTTGAAGCTATGCTTAGAGTGAAAAGGATGATAGAAGCTAAATGATGTAAATTTTGATATGTATTGACACAATTATTGCCATAGCAAAAATAAATCCAGATGTGTGGTGATTATAAAGGAGTGGCAAAGTGGCATAATTGAATCAAGTACATAAAATTTGCTAGTTGAATGAACAGGTCAATTTCCATTTAACACTAAGGGATCAACTGGTATTTGGAATGAGTGTTGGTGACAGATGGTGTAGTTACATAGTCCTATTTCAGTCAATTAACAAGTAATTGACAGATATACTCATGGTGCTGAACAATTATTTGAATAAAAATATTTAGGACTGTTTCCTAAGCTTCAAGGTTTACCAAATGTAATTATAGTTAATTCTTTACATAAATTGCACTAAATAAGTTAGGATATTCACCAACTTAGAATGCCAGTATTGTTTTAACCATATAATTAACTCATTCTCATGGTTTGTTTGCTTAATGGAATAATCCATCTGATCTTGGTCTCTATTAATACTATTTCTTTGTCCATCAAAATGATGACCCTAACAAAATGAATACTTCTATAAAGTAAACATCAATTTTATATAGTAAAAGACCCAGCTAAATAAGACATTGGATAAAGAGAAATGGCAAAATAATCATACTCAGCTTAAAGTTTTGATTATCAGTGGACACTGCCCTCATAGAATTTTGTACTAACATGTTTAGGTTAACTTATTATTTAAGCTCAGGATATAAAATTTCATCTGCTTTATGTTTTCCTAGAGAAAAATGGTTCCTAGGCCATATATTATACCCCTATACTCAGAATAGGAATCAGGTAACTATAGATAGATAGATAGATAGATAGATAGATAGATAGATAGATAGATCAGGTAACTATAGATAGATAGATAGATAGATAGATAGATAGATAGATAGATAGATAGATGATAGATAGATAGATAGATAAAGATACATTCTTATGAAAAAATATGGATGACTGATAGAGAAAGAAAAATATCTTAAAGCCTATGTGGGTAAAATTTTGTTAAATTTAGCTGACAAAGACATTGAGATATGTCCCCCTTCCTCCACCCACAAAACACATAGAAAAGTTGAATAAAATATCAGAGCATTAAAAAAGTTAAACTCAAAGTTACCAAGTGGCAGAAATGTTGAGGGTGCTTATAGCTGAAAAAATGAGTTGTAGACAAACTGTTTCAGCCCATGGGGATATTTGAAGCATGTATTCTTAAGAGATGGTTGGTGTTTAAATGTCAGTGAGCATTGATCATTCAGGGCCACAGGACTGACAACTTTGAATTCTAAAAAAGAGAAGTGTACAAAAAAGTAAAAGACAAAAATTCTAGAGACTATACATACGTACACATAAGGAAATAAAAACCTCATGTGGGTTAAACAATACATACCTGCAGAAAATACTAGTCAAATACAAGCCATATTTAATGAAATCACTCAGAAGAAAGGAATTATACTGTATTATCCATCATTCATCAAATTCAAACTCAGACAAGAGAGAATTGAAAAGAGACACTATTCTAATATTGATGAAAAATGTTCCAGGTTGAAGAGAAATGTAAATTTTCAGATTGGAAGAAAACATCTCAAGTCCCTAAAACCAGACACTGTGCTCTGAAACTATAAGGTATCAAAGATTAAAAAAAAGATGTGAAGAACCTGGAGAGAAATGACAAATTATTTATAAAGAGACATGATTCAATTGCTATAATATTTCTCATTAGGAAAAATAGATGTGTGAATACAATGAAATATTTTCAAATTGCTGGGGAGACATAGACATTCATAAACATAAAAACAAAATTAAAATGGTGTCCATAGACCCTCACTGAAAGACATACTAAAGGATATACTTCAGCAAGAAAAAAATTTAATTCATAAGAAAAGTTTGTAAAGCAAGAAAAAATAGTGACCAGACCAATTGACTTAACAAATTTAAAAATACTGAAATACTAAGATGACTAACAATAACTACTTTTGGAGGGTTTAAAAACAAGGTGGAACTTAAATACCAAATAGTAATTTAAATGACTAAAGAGGAGTACCTGAAAGGAATATACTTTGTTACATATATTTGAAAGAAAATAGTGGTATTGATTTACTTTAGATTTTATTAGGAAGAAATAAAGTTAAATATGTATGTAAAAGTTTTAAAGGAAATAGAATTACTGCAACAATAGAAATAGAATGTTTAATTTCCCAACAAGGAAGGAAATTTCTATCAAGTCAATAGAACATAAAAGAAGAAAAAAAACCACAAGATACTAACAAAAGCATAGTAAATTTAAAAATTCTGAAAAAGATGTAGAAATAAATCCAAATATATTAGTAATCAGAAGTATAATAAATTAATCATCCTATTAAAAGACCAAGACTGTCAAATTGGATTAAAAACTTTAAAAAATGTTGTTGTTCTATATAAATACTAATCAAAGGAGGCAAGGAATAGTTTTATCAGAAATATGTAGACTTAATTCTACTTCTTCCTTTCTAACATGGATACCGATTTTTTTTTTTTTTTTTTTTTTTTTTTTTTTTTTGGCCTATTTGCTCTGGCTAAGACTTCCAGTACTGTGTTGAATAAATATGGTGAGAGTGAGCATCACTGTCTTGTTCCTTATCTTAAAGGAGAAGCTTTCAGCTTTTCACCATTGAGTATATGTTAACTGTGAGCTTGTCATATATGGCCTTTATTATGTTCAGGTACATTCCTTCTACACCTAATTTGTTGAGATTTCTTATCATGAAAGGATATTGATTTTTTAATTGCTTCTTCTCTACTGACATGATCATATGATTTTATCCTTTATTCTGTTAATATTATATATCATATTTATTGATTTGCAAATGTTGAATCATCTTTGCATCCCAAAAATGTCTCACTTGATCATAGTATATGATCCTTTTAATGTGCTGTTGAGTTCAGTTTGCTAGTGTTTTGTTGAGGATTTTTACATCTATGTTCATCAGGAATACTGGCCTGTATTTGCTTTCCTTGTAGCATCCTTGTCTATGTGCTGGCCTTATAAAATGAGTTTGGGAGTGTTCCCTCTTCTTCTATGTTTTAGAAGAGTTTGAAAAGAATTTGTATGAATTCTTTAAATGTTTGCTAGAATTCATCAGTGAAGCCATCTGGTTCTGGCCTTTTCTTTGTCTCTGTTTACAGGTGACACAATCTTGTATATAGGAAATCCTGAAGACTCCAGAAAAAAATTGTTAGAACTAATAAATTCAGTAAAGCTTCAGGACACAAAGTCAACATGTTGTGTTTCTACACACTGACAGTAAACTATCCAAAAAAGACAGTACAAAAACAATCTCCTCTACAATAGCATCAAAAAGAGTAAAATACTTAGGAATAAATTTAACCAAGGAGAAGAAAGATCTGTTACTGAAAACTGTAAAATATTGATGAAAGAAATTGAAGAAGGTACAGGTATATGGAAAAATATCCAATCTACATTAATTAAAATAATTAACATTTTTTAAATCTCCATACTACTCAAACCTCTATATAGATTCAAGGTAATCCCTGTCAAAACTCCAATGGCGTTTTTCACAGAAATAGAAAAAACAATCCTAAAATTTGTATGGAATCACAAAATGCTTCAGATAGCCTAAGCAATCTTGAGCAAGAAGAACAAAGCTGGAGGCATCACATTTTCTGATTTCAAACTATATTACTAAGCTACAGTAATCAAAACAGTATGGTACTGGCATAAAAACAGCCACATAGACTAAATGGAAGAGAATAGAAAGCCCAGAGATAAGACTACACATATATGGTCAACTACTCTTTTACAAAGTTACCAAAAACAGACAATGAGGAAAGGATAATCACTTCAGTAAATCGTGTTGGGAAAACTAGATAGCCATATACAAAAGATGTGGGGTGATAATAAAATATACCTAAATAATTGTAGTTACATCTTATGTTTATTTAATATTGTCAAGTTCAGAGAGCAGTGTCCTATAAGTCATTGTGGTATTTATTGAACATCTGTTACATGCCAGGTGTTATGATAATTTCTGGAGATAGCAAAAATATGTGTCAGTCCCTGTTTTAAAGAAGTCAATCTACTCAGTGGTACAGACACACAAAGAATTCCACAGGTTGGAAGAAAAAGAGGGCTAAGAAAGGAATTTGAAAACACAGAGAATTTCAGAGATCTTTGAAGGAACAGTTTTGAGTTATGTTGAGAAGAGGGATGAACAACATAGCGGTTTTAAGCAAGGAAACAAGTGGTTGCAGACCCAAAAAGGAAATTTCCACATCCTAGTTACATAAAGTTGGTTCAGTATTAGGAAATTTAACTTACTTCACGGAAAAAAGAAAAAAAAATTATTATATTAGTGCCTGCCAAAGTCTTAAATACCCTTAACAGTTTGTTTCAGGAAGTAACAGCAAATATATGTGGTGAAATATTAAAGACTTTCTATTAAAATTAAGAACACAGCAAGCATTCTAATGGCCACTGCGATTATTCAATACTCTTTTGGTAATTTTAGGTAATGCAAAAAGACCCAGTGTGGAATAAATGTAGTAAGAAAAAGTTTTGTTTTCAGATGATATAATTGAATACCTAAGAATATCACGAAATTCAACCAACAATCTTTTTGAACAGAAAAAAAAAATTTATTAAGATGGCTGGCTACAAAAAGTCAAAACTTTCTTTTTATACTAGAGTAACAGGATGTTAAGTTGGAGGCTTTGACTGAACTCCAAGTTACAATGTGTTATGAGTCAGACTGACAGGCTGAAATTTCAAAGAAAGTGTCTGGGAACCTGCTGGATGAGTCATCTTCAATAAGGATCTAAAATGGTCAGGTTGCTGGAGATTCAGCAGGATTTGGTGAGAACCAGTTTGAAAAAAATCTACACTCTAGTCACATCTCCCACTCAAGGGCAGGGAAGGAAATAATTGATCCTCTTGCTCAAATCTAGGGAGAAGCCTTCACTAAGTGGGGAGTGAGCAAAGGGGGCATGAGAGGGGATCCTGAGTTGTTGGAAATGGTCTGTGTCTTTATCTAGGCAGTTTTCACACTAGTGTGTGCACTATGTGAAAACTCATTGAGCTTTACACTTATGACATATGCCTCCCCCCTTCTCTTTTAACATTTTTATTGGAGTATAATTGCTTTACAAAGTTGTGTTAGTTGCTGCTGTATGCCCTTTAATGTGTATTATACTTTAAAAATTTTACTTAAAAAAAAGAAAAAGTCTTTCTTTGGCTTGTTGAAGTTAGACACTATAGACACTATACAGCTAACTGGGCCTTTTCATATCCTCCAGTCTTAAACTGATTGGAAATCTTTAAAATAAAAGTAATATATTTTCTCAGGGATTATTGAGAGATGATCCTACATAATTGAAGCTTGCAGGACTGCTATCATCATTATTTTTTACATAACCATTTTCTTTAACTTTTGTAGAACTAAAGCAGGGATCCCAAATTGAATACAAAGACTCAGACAGGTCTGGATGATTGGTGGGATGGGTGTGGAAGTCTAATAGCGTCCCAAGAAGGTGATAAAATCCTTGTCTAACACTGAGACTCCATTGCACTGTGCCTGGCTCATAGAATTTTCTCAATAAATATTTGTTGAATACATAGGTTAATGGAAGGATAGATGGATGGGTGGATAAAACAGAGGGAAAGCTTATCATAAATGACAGAGCGAATAGAGATGACTAAGAAATCAATTTCGGGATTATCAGAAGGTGGATCACTCTAATTAGCAGATGATCCCTCCCTGGTATTTGTTTCCTGTCCTGATTGATTGCACTGACTTCATGTCCAAGTCCAGAGGCTATCAGGAGTGCTGTGAATGATGTCTATAAAAGTGGTTTCATTAAACCTCAGTAAGACTTGAAGCACAAGTAACAATGCTCAGAAACACTGAGTGAACCCTTCTTCCCCACATTACAAGAAAGCATGGTGAAATTTTGAGAGCTGTCCCTGTAGCAGTGAGTTTATCCTTGACCACTTATAGCACATCTCCTGGGATTATCAACAGTAATTGATGGACATTTGTCATGTGGCTACAACCTGTACTGACAGGTGTTGGAGATAATAACCAATATCATTTGAATTTTTCTGCTAATGTGACTTAATTACAGAGCCAGGACCCTGAATGTAACTGCCTCCTTGACTTTTGTACTCTAGGTACTTTTCCTGCTTCACGCTAGTTCTGGCCTTGCTTGATAACCATTAACTGATAATAACTAGAGAATCTCAGGTTAAAAATATGTATTTCACTGTCTCCCATATCCACTGATGAAGCTTCTTAACAAGCAAATAAGCAAAATGGTAAAGCTAACAATACTGACCTTAGGTAATTGCTTTTAGTGGAAAATGACAATAAATGTGAATTCTACATCCCAGACAAATGTCAGTTATTACAATTTCTACTCGATTAACTTCCTTACACATTGATTGAGGTCCTTCCCTAAGAGTAAGTAGACAACCAAAGATGATGACAGCACAATCATGGCACTTGGGAGCCTAACGCTGATTTATTTTACGAGAATATTTTTCCCCTTAACAATGGTAGTACGTATACAATGACCAGTCTCCAGTCTCTTATCTTATATTGTGGCTAAGCAAGACATTTTCTAAAAAAAGTTTTAAAACCATTTAAAAATTAGGAAAGCTTTCAAATTATATATGATGTATAGCATGCTGACAGGCAAACTTGTATGCTCTGAAGCACCACTCAGCAAAGCTGTAGTTTTATTTCTACAGAGAATGATGTCAAAAAGCTAGGACCAATTCTGGTGAATGTAGGCTGGTGTGGGACCTAATTTTAAAAATAGAAGTGTCCTGACTAATCTGTTATGCTGGCAACAGATCTAAAGACTATAGACTGATATTTTTGAAGATCTGAGAAAATGAAGACAAGCAAAGACAGATTTGCCTTCACCATAGTGGTTAAGATAAATACTTCATTCAGTTAGTACCGCAAGGAAATTTCATTTAGATTTTTAACTTTTTGATATATAATTCACAAAGGGAATTTGTCTCACTTCGAAAATAACTCTTCAAGTGTCAAACAACAGAATAAATGTTTTTTTACACTGGAAAAACATTTGAGATTTTTCTGACAATGCCCTAGATTCTGGGAAAAGAAAAAGCAAAATCAAACTTTGTTTTCTAGAGGTTTCCTAACAAAATTCTTGCCTTTGTCTCTGTGGAAACAGTCAAATTGTTCTGGGTAATTTTGCCACCATATGTTGTCAGAAATTTAACATTTTTTTAAAGGTTAGATTGTATACTTCTATTTATTTCATTAATCTCGAATGAGGGTTAGTCATATAAAACATTTTAAATTGTTGTGAATTGACCAATCTACTATAAGAGCTTACATCCTGAATGAAAGGAAGACAATTGCCCATCGTGTTCCCAATGGTCTGACCTGCAAATGTAGACCTGGATGTTGAGAAGCAAACGAAACAACTTTGCCATATGGTGGCCCATATGCAGCTTCCATCCAGTGCACTGAAAAAGGGCGTTCACAGAGTCTGAGCAAGTTCAAGGTGACTTCTGTAGGAGGAGAAGATCCAACTATTGAGAGAGAAGGAGAAGGGAGGAGGAGGAAGAAAGGGAAAAAGAAGGAGAAAAGGGAAGGCAGGACGGGATGAGGGAAGACAGATCTAAATGAATTTTTGCATTTAATATCTGAGCTCAGATTTGAGTGAACACAGTGGTGTGCTAGAGCTGGCTGGTACTGGCCCAGAGCAGATTGTGGGCATCTCTTCCCAACTCTGTGCTCAGTAATATCATATAGGTTGCTTCAAACAGACCATGGCGGAAGTATTACACTGCAAAAATAAGCAAATGCTACAAATCAGGGCATCATCCGTTGCTCCCCTCCCCCCAACTCCAGGAGCTAAACATTTACGGGCTTACTCTGGTAGACCTGGAAACTCTCAAGGGCCACTGTGATAAAGAAAAGCAATGTAAGGAAATAGAAACAACTCTTGAGCTAGGATGAACGGATCAAGGAGGAAAGAAGGAGAGAAACTCAGGGTGGTCATGAAAATAATTTAATCACTGAGGTGATCATGCCTACTGGAAAAGCACACCCAGTTACTGAGCTGACTGGGAAAAGAACACTGGCTTTTTCTCTGGTGGAACATTACTAATGTATGATCCAGGCAGACACTAGAAATAGGTCAGGTAGTTTTCCTGGGGGTTTCTTGGATTAGCAGGAAGTAGTCCATTTTTAGGGTGTTAAATAAGATTTGGAGGTAAAACATAATTAAAATGTGACATACATTTGGAACAAAATGAGATAAATACAGGCACTTTTCATGAAGATTTGAGGAAGATTATGAGTAAAAAACCTTTTTAATCTCTTGATTCAAATCATTTTGGTATAATCTATTGCCAGTGCTGCTCATAATAGCTGACTTCTTCAAGGTTCCTAGAATGTGCCAGAATGTCCAGAATGTCCTAGAATTGGTTATTGACTTTATATACATTATCTGATTTGATACTCATGGAAATCATATTAAATAAGTACTATTATTATCCTCATTTTACAAATAAACTAAACAAAATTTAGAAGTGTGAAAACACTTGCCCAAGGTCTGGTCCAGACTCTCAGCTGTTAGCTGCTTTAGCATGTTTTGCTGTGCCATTCCAGGAGTTGCAAAATCTATTTGAAATGGAAAATTCTGCATTAAACTGAGTAACTGAGGAATGATTCTCAAGTAAGAAAAAGTACCAGTGAGCTTGATTTTTCTGTTATAACTGTGGTCTAAATTGGTAACTTTTACAGTACCCTTAATATAGAATATATACTTCTCATACATATCCATTATATATAAAGTATTATTTTATTAGTACAAAAAATATGAACAAACCTGATTCACTGTGTAGTGTCTATCTGGAAACTTCAACAAGCTAAAGAAATAATTTTTCTTTTTTTAAGTAAATTTTTGAAGTATAATACACATAAAAGGGCCTATGTCATAAATGTAAAGCTCAATGAATTTTCTTATAGTGTATATACAAGTGTAAAAACTGCTTCAGTAAAGAAATAGACCATCTCCAATAATCCAGGAGCCCCTCTCTTGCCCTCCTTGGTCACCCCTCACCCCATACACAATACAACTACTACTATCCTGACTTTTACCACCAAAGATTACTTTCGCCTATTTTTGAATTTATGGAAATGGAACGATAAAGCATGAAAATTGTATTTGACTTTTTGTTTGTTCAATATTATATTTGTGAGGTCCATCCATGCTATTGTGTGTCGTTGTAGATCATTATCATTGCTGCAAGATATTTCATTTTTTATTTACTTATTCGACTACTAATGGAAATATGGATTGAGAAATATCATTAAACCATATTTCCTCCTTTACTCTTCCATCTTATGTTAAATCTTTTTAGCTGCAGGAGAAGGTCTTGGGAGTTGGAAGGACTTCTTAAAAGAATTTGCCAGCAAATACACTAATATAAGTTAATCTCCATCTTTGTTCAAACTTAGCTTTATATAAGTTGTCTTATTTACTGAATTCCTAAAATTTTAAACATTCCCAAAGCACTTCAGAGACAGAAGAGTTTCTTATTACCTATTCCATTCAGAGACCTCAAAGGCCTTTGTAAATTTACATGTGATCCAAAGTTCCCCACATACAACCAATATGGATGTAAAGATCTCTAGAAATCCTGCCAGCTACTTTGAGGCTAAAACTTGTACTAACAGTATAAACCCTCTCACAAAAACTCTTGTTCTAAGAAAGCTCTTTAAGACAATGTTCCACTTTCTTTACATGTACTATAGCCATTTTCACAGAATCAATGCTCAACAAATTTTGAAGATCTAAATTGAATTTGGTTATTTCAACAAATGAAAATGGAAGCTATTATATAAAATTCATTAAGTCAATCAATGCCTAAAACATTTCCAGTCCTGTAGAAAATAAACAATTATATCCAGCATACAAATGTCCCTTTTCCTATTGTTCTAAAACCAGTACTTCTTAATTTCTTTAATATAGTGAAATCTGTGGACCTTCTCAGGATAGTTCTTTTTTTTTTCTTTTAATTGGTTTATTTTTGTACTATGTTGAGCTCTAAGTGGTCTTTTTGTATTTTGCATGTAAGTCCTTTTTCTCAAATATATGTTTCAAGTATTTTCTCTCAAGTCCCTGGATTGTCCCTTCATTTTCTTGATGGCATCTTTCAAAAAGCAAACTGAGGGCAAAACAGTTGATTTGACTTACTTAAAATTACCTGGCTTATAAATGTTATGTCTGAAATTTGAACTCAAGTCTTCATTTTCCAAATCCTAGCTCTTAGCCATTGTGCTATGTTGCTAAAGAGTATTGAAATAATTCATTTATTTAGATATTTTAATGAATGGCTACAATTTTTTTATGAATTTTAAATTTGTTTTATTTCTGTATATATGAATTGGATCTCTAAGTGTTAAAGTTTAAAATTAAAGTAATTGATATACATTTGATAAAAACAGTATAAATGCATTACTCATTTGAATAACTTTTAAACAAATGTATTGGAAATGCTTTCTTTTTTTGTTTGTTTGTTTTAACTTATTTTATATTGGAGTATAGCTGATTAACAATGTTGTGATAGTTTCAGGTGCACAGCAAAGCGACTCAGCCATACATATACATGTATCCATTCTCCCCCAGACTCCCTTCCCATCCAGGCTGCCACATAACATTGAGCAGTTTCCTGTGCTATACAGTAGGTCCTTTTTGGTTATCCTTTTTAAATATAGCAGTGTGTACATGTCAATCTCCAACTCCCTAACTACCCCTTCCCTCCACCCTTCTCCCCCTGGTAACCATAAGATCATTCTCTAAGTCTGTGAGTCCGTTTCTGTTTTGTAAATACGTTCATTTGTATAATTTCTTTTTATATTCCACATATAAGTGATATCATATGATATTTCTCTTTCTCTGTCTGACTTACTTCACTCAGTATGACAATCTCTAGGTCCATTCATGTTGCTGCAGATGGCATTATTTCTCAGAATAGTTCTTGATGAACAATTTTTTTCCATATGATTTTGGTGGGCCTACCCAGGAGTCTATGAGGTTTCTGTGGACATCATATTAAGAAACTCTCTTCTAAATATTTGACATCAAACATTTGTTGTGTGGCTACATGCCAAGCAATGTGCTATTTGTCACTCTGTAGCATGCATTTTCTGTGGGGTAATATCACCCTCAAGGGGATAAAAATTTGTTCTTGAGAGGTGAAAATAATCTTACTATATTTTATGTGCAACATGTAGCTATAGATACAGTACTACATTAACTGATTTACAATATATCTGTGGTATTAAAATTTCTTGGGGTAGAAACAAATAGAAAAAGAAAAAGGTATAAAATATCTTCTTAAGGGGGCAATGGAATTGCATTGGGAATGGGAAGGGCTGAGGAAGAAATACTGAGTAAGAGAGGTTTGACTTTAAGCCTTTTAAGTATACATTGTAACTCACCCTAGTTTCAATTAAACATCTCCTTTTAAATATCTCTGAATATATGTTATTTTAATCAAGCCAAAATGTGTTGGTAAGAATATTCAATTCTGGGAGGCATAACTATGGGTGTTTCCCACAGTAAGCAATAAAATAAGTCATTTGTTCTTCAAAGCTAAATTTTAGCAATTTTTTCATGTATTTAAAAAATCTCTGAAGATAGTTTTACATACTTTATTGGTTCTGACACACTATAGATGTAATTACTTCTAATTTCTTTAATGATATATCTTGGAAAGTTACAAATTATATATAATCTTTTAGTTTTGTACTTAGTGATATGATTTGGGAAGAAATGATTATTCTCTGAAATAAGAAATATCATCATTTAACATAATTTTGAGTAAATTTATACTTTTAAAGCTTATAGAATACTGAAATCTTGGGACCCAGTTTTAAAACAATCAGTAAATTATCTTATAGAAAGAATGAACTAATTGTTTTGTTCCTACAGAACATTCCTGGTGGGTGATTATTTTCTAGGTATAAATAGTATGTAATTTACTACCCAGTGGCATATTTCCTTGCGTGTTTTCTTGTCTTTTATGTTATTCACTTACTCCTTCAGTACAATTACAGTGAGTTTCACCATCTACTAAGAGGTAAAAATCAAATACCTAGAAAAACACAATGACTAACCTTGGCATTTTAAAAATGAATTTTAGACATCATCCAGAAAAATATATCAGCTCTCTCTTATTAATCTGATGCAGGAAATCGCCCTATCAAACAATAATTTTAGCAAAAAAAGCAAAAACAAAACAAACAAAGCAAAACCCACCAAAGCAACAAAAACAAAACAAAACAAAAAAATGAAAGCAAACCCTTGTTTGTGTTACTATCAATAGCTTTTTATAATGTGGGTCAACTTTCTCAAAGACTTGTATAATTTTGTTATGGAAGGAGGACCTGCCCCTAAGCAAATGAGACTAAAGATCTTATTAAACTTGGTAGATTGTCTTTGGGCAACTTTGTTAAATATTAAATTTTTTCCATTGGGTTTTAGTTGGAAAGCTAGAAATAACATAGAGAAATTGTAATAATAATTCTTACTTCAAATATTTCAGGCTTTTTGTATTTGGCTGAGTGTTATGGGCTGACTTATGCCCTGCCCCTAATTCAGATTTTGAAATTCTAACCCCAGTACCTTAGAATGTGACAGCATTTGGAAACAGAGTTTTTATGGTGGTAATTAAGTTAAAGGGAGGTCAGCAGGATGGGCTCTAATCCAATACGGCAAAGTGCTTTTAGAAGAAGAGGAAATTTGGACATAGATGCATACAGAGGGAAAATGATGTGGAAATACAGAGAAAAGATGGCCATCTACAGGTCAAGGAGAGAGGCCTGAGAAGGAAACAACCCTGATGACCTGTGGATCTCAGACTTGCAGCCTCCAGAAGTGGAGAAAATATAAATGTCTGGTGTTTAAGCTCTCCAGTCTGTGGTACTTTGCTATGACAGCCCTAGAAAACTAATATGCCGGGTTGACATTTGTAAAAAGTTCTTTACAATTTTTTGATATAATACACAGTTGGCCCTTGATCAACCTGGTTAGGGACACCGATCCTCCATGCAGTGGAAAATGCATGTATAGCTTATAGTCGACCCTCCATATGCATGGTTCCTCCATGTGCATAGATTCAACAACTGTGGATTGTGCAGTACTGTAGGACATAATTAGCAAAAAAAATCTGCATATAAGTGGACCCGTGCAGTTCAAGCCCTTGTTTTTCAAGGATCAACTGTATTATTTTCTGTGTTATTTTCTATCCATTTCCATCTCTTTGTTATATAGTTGTCTCTTAGCTAGAATGGTTGGGTAGCTATAGGTAGAATTCTGTGGGATAAAGGAGGTTTCTTTTAAGAGAGAACTAAGACTATAGAGTTAGGAAGATACAGGTTTCTTTCTACCTGCATCTTAAATTCTGTCATCTACTTAGTCATTTCTTTCACTTTGAAAAGGCTAATTATACTTCCTTCTGCTTCATAATTATACTTGCTGCCACAATGAGGATAGAGTGATGGGACTAAATATTCCATAAAACTGAGATGATACATGCATGATTCTAGCAAAGTGCCTGGATAGAAGAGTGATAATAAATACTGGTTCTCTTTCCATCTTTGTTCTCTGCTCTCTTAAAGAAATGCCATACAAAATATAAAATTATCAATAACTTAAATTTGAATAAACATATCATCTAACTAATTATGAAACTAGTAGTGATAAAGCATTTGTTTATTTAAAATTAATTTTGTCTAATAAATACAGGGATTCTTTTCCAGACATTTATTTTTCACATGGAATTTTTATAGAAGCCATCAAATGATATTGTAGACAGCATAGAAACAAACACCATGGCTGATTTGATTAGAGGTAATAATTAATTTCAGAAAAAGTACCTACTATGAGTGATCTTTGTTGAGATATAGGTTTTCATCCAGCTGCATCTTCAAATTTCTTAGTCATTACTCTTGAAATGTATAGAAATTTGTTCTAGGCAGTTCTGATTACAACTGTCTTTGATCATTGTACAGGTTTTTTTTTTCCTGTAACAAGGAAATCTTCACTTCTATTTTTTATTTCTATGGCCAAAAGAGAGTATTTTGAGGGCTACTTTGAAACATGCCTCTCCATTTCTACAAAACCAAAGTCTAACATTGTCAAATGTTTTAGAAGTGCCAAAACTTGTTACAGAAGATTTCTTTATTTTTAACCCACGGGTACTCTTTGTTATTGCCGTTCATGGTAACATACTCACTAATGGTGGAATTTGTGTGTATCATAATTTGCAGATTTTATTATTTTGGTCAGATATCTTTCTGATACCCGAAATGCAATATGATTTTAAAAAATAAATTTCTAGGGACTTCCTTGGTGGCACAGTGGTTGAGAATCCACCTGCCAATGCAGGGGACACAGGTTCGATCCCTGGGCCGGGAAGATCCTGCATTCTGCGGAGCAGCTAAGCCCGTGCGCCACAACTACTGAGCCTGCGCTCTAGAGCCTGCGAGCCACAACTACTGAGCCCACATGCTGCAACTACTGAAGCCTGCGCATCTAGAGCCTGTGCTGTGCAACAAGAGAAGCCACCGCAATGAGAAGCCCACGCACCGCAACGAAGAGTAGCCCCCGCTCACCGCAACTAGAGAAAGCCCGCACGCAGCAACGAGGACCCAACACAGCCAAAAATAATAAAATAAAGTAAAGAAATAAATAAATAAATTTCTAGTCTTTTCATTCTACATCAGTTCACTTCACTAACCTTCCCATAAATCTGGCAGTATTATCATCCTGTCTGCTTTCCAGTTAAACACACACAGAGGTTAAGGACTCTCATTCTTATAATCCTTTGTTCAAACCATTGCCATATCCTACTGCTGCTTTTTTGTATCATCTATTGAGTGAGTTCTTTCTGCTCTAACCACTTTAAAAGTTTTGTGCAAATAATGAATTCGAGGCTGGACAGCAGCAACATTCTTTACAGGGACTTTCAATGTTCAGTCATCCCATCTACATTAATCCAATTTTCAAGAATGGTTAGAGAGGCACATCAATGCTGATTGATGACATGAAACACAGTCACAAGCTGCAGAGATGCAAGAGAATTTCTAATGATGAAAATAATCATCTTCATAATGTGATATTCCTTTAATAAATATTTAATGAGTACCTACTATGTGCCAGGTACTATTCTAAGTTATATGTATTTTACTAAGTTCCTCAAACTTCATAATCATGGAATCAGAAGTGAAGGTAAACATCACTTTATAGTATAAAACTGTATACTGTGCAGAGACATTTATAAACCTTAATATGGATGGAAGTTAGTGTATTTAAGTGAGATTAAGGGAAAGAATAGGAAAGGTAATTCTGGTATGGCAAAAACTTACCGCTATCTGTCCAGTTAGAGGAAATCAGTTGGTGATGTGTATGTTACACAATCACAAAACTGTTATAATGGAATCTACAGAAGTGACACAGAAACTTCAGCAATCTGTTCATCTTCTGGAAGTCTATTCCACATGAGCAGAACAACTGGCGAAGTCTTGCCTGGTCTTATTGACATTTTCATGCCCTGGAGGGTAAAGGAAGTGATTATACGAACTATCATTTCTGGCCCAATTTTGATCAGCAAGGATAATTTAGTTCATAAAAGGCCAGTAACACGAGACTGGAAAAACTGGCCATGTCATTTTTAAGAATTTGGAGTACCTTGGGAGGGACATTCATTAGATGGGTACTCTAGACTTTAAGAAGAAAGGCTTCAAAAATTTCAGATATGAAAAACTTAGAAGGAAGCTCAGAAAGGTAGCAAAAGGTGCTAATGATATAACTCTGACAATGCAAATCTCAAATTATTTAAATGAGAAAGAAAATAAGGCTGATAGTGGAAGAAAATGACATAATTATGCAGAGAACTTATATATATTATGTCTACAGATCATAAAAAGACATGTACAGAAGAGGAAAAGGAAGATGGATAACCAAAAGGAAGAAAAATAATTTTAAATATAGGAATGTAGCGTGGATTGGCAAGAATAGTGCAGGAAGGTCAACATCCACAATGAGCTGAGGTTTGCAAAATTTGCTACCGACCATTGAGTTTGGCCTCAAATGGAAATGAGTAGGGCTATTTTGGGTGAAAAGTCAAGACTGTTCTGGTTGATATATTTCCCCCCTTGCTCTCTTGCACTTTGCTATTTCTTTCTCTATTAATAAACAAAGACATTATCTAATATTAAAACAAATTTCCTTTACTTTCCAGCATTTTCCCTAAGCCTTTCTCAGTCCAATATGTAGGATTCACAGTTTAAAAACTAATTTTCTAATCTACCAATGTAGGAAATGGAAGGGCCCAAGGCAAAGATGTTAAGCTGAATGTATTGAGGCCACAAGCTCATAGGTAGAAGATACAAGGAGACCTCAGGATACACATCTTAAATGAAGGGCAAAGATAGTACTCACAAGAGGGTATTTTCCTGCCTTCTCGAGATATTTCTCTAGCAAATTGTGGTAGGATTATTATTATTTTTTAAATTTATTTAATTAATTTATTTATTTTTGGCTGCATTGGGTCTTCTTTGCTGTGCGTGGGCTTTCTCTAGTTGCGGCGAGCAGGGGCTACTCTTTGTTAAGGTGTGCGGGTTTCTCATTGCAGTGGCCTCTCTTGTTGAGGAGCACGGGCTCTAGGTGTGCGGGCTTCAGTAGTTGCAGCTCACAGGCTCTAGAGCTCAGGCTCAGTAGTTGTGGTGCACAGGCTTAGTTGCTCCGCGGCATGTGGAATCTTACCGGGCCAGGACTCGAACCCGTGTTCCCTGCATTGGCAGGCGATTCTTAACCACTGCACCACCAGGGAAGTCCCAGGATTATTATTAAAATAGTCAATGAGAGAGAAAACTGGGGGCAGAAATGAGGGATGAGCTTTCTTTGGCTTGACTCTTTTGAAGATGGTCTGGAAATCTCAAACTTTCCAGTGTACTCTCCTGGCATGCAAAACGTCAAAGCCAGCCCTGATCAGATTCCTGAGGGACCCCAGAAACACCAAAGATTAATGGAAGATATTATGGTGTGAGAAATACAACAAAAAGGGGAATTTAAAATTTATATTGCAATTGGAAGAAAAAGGAAAATATGGAATGATTTAAGAAAAGTTGAAATTGTTGACTGTTAGGTAGCTATTAGAATTTTTGTCAAGGAAAATACTTTTCAGGATCATTATAGAAGAAACTAATAATGGAGAGGAGACTAATTAAACCCAAGATATTTCATAAAACAAATAATCGACTAGGTCAATCTCCTGCTTAAAAAACTTTATGGTTTCTCATTGTACTTAGGGTAATAGTCCCTCTGACTGTTTCCTCCATCAAATCTCTTTTATTCTCCCCTTTTCTCTCCTGACAACACATCATTTAAAAACATTTTTTGTTTTGAGATAATTGTAGGTTCACACACAGGTGTAAGAAATATTACAAGAGGTTTTTATATACATCGCCTGTTTTCCCCCAATGGTGACATATTGCATAATTATAGTACAGTGCTACAACCAGACACAACAACAGTAAGATCTTACTGTGACTTACAAGTCCTAAGTGAACCGGCTGGCCCCTACTCTCACGCCACCACATGACCACAGCAATCTGTTTTCCTCCTGTATCAGTTTTCTGTTGTTGCATAACAAATTATCACACAATTAGTAGCTTAAAACCACGCATGAAATATCTTAGTTTTTGTGGGTAAGGCGTCTGAATACAACTTAGCTGGGCCCTTTGCTCAGGGTCCCACAGGGCTGCAATCAGGGTGTCAGCCATGTTGCATTCTCATCTGGAGGCTTGTCTGGGGAAGAATCCACTTCCAACTTCCCTTGGGTCAGTGGCAGAATTCACCTCCTTGTGCTTATAGGACTGAGTTCCCTGCTTTCTTACTGGCTGTTAGCTGAGAGCCACTCCAACTGCAAGAAGCAGCCATGGTTCCTTTCCATGTGGTCCTCTCACAGCATGATACCTTACATTTCCAAAGCCAGTGAGGGGAGTCTCTCACTCCAGTCTACTGTGATGAAGCTCATACAATGCCACTTAATCATGTGAGAGGCAGCTCAACATCTTTGCCACATAGTGTGAACTAATCAAGGCAATGATGTGCCTTCTCCTTTGCTATATTCTTTTATTAAATGTGATACCAAGTAGGGCCCTGTGGGGTTCCTGGACACAAAAGCCCTTCTGTGTCCCCCTTTTCTTTGATTACAGGAAATAGGCTTCATTCGGCCTCCATGACTTTCCCTGAGTTCCAATGGCAGATTCAAGCAGTTGTTAATTAGGGAAGGGAAGGGATATGAGACAAGGGAGAAACAGTCATGGGAAACAATAGTGGAGCCTTGGGACAAGGTCCTAGTTCCCCATCAAGGGATACACACAACATCTTTGAAACCCCCATCAGGCAGGAGAAGTTAATGGTAATGACGGTACGCTGCCCAGAAGCACATAGACCCCAGATGGGTTGAAATCTGAAGGTGGATGATGCTGACTCCTACTTACCTCACCACCAACCAATCAGAAGAGTGTCCATGAGCTGGTCACGCCTTCTTTGAACTATTACTATAAAACTTCTCACTACCCTCTCCAAGCTGGGACACACAGTTTCGAGGGCATTAACCTGCTGTGGCCCCCTTTACCTGGCAAAGCAATAAAGCTATCCTTTTCTACTTCACCCAAAACTCTGTCTCCGAGATTTAATTCAGTGTCAGGGTACAGAGGCTGGATTTGGCTTCGAAGGGAGGGAACTTTACTGGTGTAATACCAGGGTGCTGAGATTTGGGAAGCCATCTTAGAATTCTGCGTACCAGACCTCCAAATGTTCCCATCACTCACTCTGCTCCAGCCCCTTGGACCTACCTTCCTTCTACTTCTTTCTGTCTCTTCGTAAAGGTAACTGTAGTAGAGAGGCCTTCCTTCATGACCATCTTATTTAAAATAGCATTTCCATTTATATCCCCTATATTCCTGCGTCCATCATCTTGCTTTATCTAGCTCCATAGCACTTTACACTGTCTGGCTTAGTATATTCTTGTTTGTTTATTGTCTGTTTACCTTCACTAAAATGAAAATTTCATGAGGCAGGGATTTGATCTCTTTTGTTTTCTATCTCTAGCACTTAGAATGGTGCCTGGTATAAAATTGGTCCACAAATATTTGTTGAATGAACAAATAAATACTTTATTTGGTGAATATGGACAATATGGTTACATGATAGAAATAATTCAGTGCCTGGATTTTTAAAATGAAATAATTTTGTTTGAAGGAACATAGTGGTTAAGCTCTCAAGCTTGGGATAATACTGCTTGTGTTCAAATCCTGTTCTCTGACTTAATGTGTCTTTGTGCAGATAATTTTACCTCTTTATGCCTCAATTTTCTCAGCTATGTAATGGCTAAAATAATAGTATTTCTTCTTTGGGTTTATAAGGAATTCTGGAATAAGACATGGAAAATATTTATTAAATCATCTTATAAACAGGAAATTCTCTACCATATCAACAAATGTAATTGCCAGTGGTAGTTTATTCAGACACAGTGCATTAGATGATTGCCAACTCATCTCTATTTCATATTTTGTGGGCATGTCTGTTTCAATGAATTCTTCCTGCATAATAAATTACCTCAAAACTCAGTGGATAAAAATAACTATTTTTAAAAATTTATTTTATTTTATTTATTTTTGGCCACATTAGGTCTTCGTTGCTGTGCGTGGGTTTTTGCTAGTTGTGGTGAGCGGGAGCTACTCTTCGTCGTGATGCGTGGGCTTCTCATTGCAGGGGCTTCTCTTGTTGCAGAGCACGGGCTCTAGGCACGCGGGCTTCAGTAGTTGTGGCACATGGGCTCAGTAGTTGTGGCTTGCGGGCTCTAGAGCGCAGTCTCATTAGTCGTGGTGCACTGGCTTAGTTGCTCCGCAGCATATGGGATCTTCTGGGACCAGGGCTCGAACCTGTGTCCCCTGCATTGGCAGGCAGATTCTTAACCACTGCACCACCAGGGAAGCCCCTAACTATTTTATTACTTCTTATTCTGTGGATCAGAAATTCAGGCAGGGTTCAGTGGGGATGGCTCCTCTGCTTCACATGGTATTAGCTAGGGCAACTCCACTGGAGTTAATGGTTTATGATGGCCTCTATCGTTTGTCCAGAGCCTCATCCTGGGTGGCGTTATCTGAGATGGCTGAACCTCTCTCTTTTCATGGAGTCTCCAGACTCAGTTACATGTATTGTCATTTTTCCTTGTGTGACCTCTCTGTCTACATGAAGTTTCATCCACCAAGGCTTAGCTCTCCTGTCAGGTTATCCAACTTTACCACGCAGCTGGCTTCTCAGACAGTGGAAAGGAGAAGCTGATGGCCCTCTTGATGCTGAGGCACAGAGCTGGTCCTGAATCAATTCCACTGTCCTCTGTTGCTCAAATCTCCTCACAGACCAGTCAAGATTTGACAGGAAGGAAATAGACTCCAGCTCTTAATGGAACAAGTGACAGGAGTGTACAGAGATGGAAGGAATTTTTGGCAGCCATTTAGCAGATGATCTAGCACGAAAACCTAAGAAAATGTTTATTTCTGAAAACTTATAGCAGAGGTTAGAATGTGGATAAAGTAGTGAAAATTATATTTTTCAAGCTACTTCCTTGTATCTAACCTAAAATGGAATGAGATCAACAAACTAACACACACACACATACACACACACACACACACACCCATATTAACAACAAGAAGTATTGAGAGTTTGACACATTAGATTGAAGAAAAATAAGTCTAGACCACTCAGTGAAGCAATAATTTAAGAGAAAGACAACCAGTGCAAAATGTTAAAGTGTGCCAAGGAGACAAGCAAATTATAAGAGCTAAAACTCATGGTTGAGAGCAATTTGATGATACCTTACAAAATGAATCTGAGTGTTTAGACTATGAGGAAAATATCTACATATTGGAAATAGGACTGTTATTTTAAAAACAAATTGGCTGTCCTATATTTAATTTACATAAAAATTAGATTTCTCAGGACTTGTTTTTCTAGCCCTGATGCAGAAATAAAAATAATATATATCCACCTCTTGGTGAGGGAATTAAATTTTTTTCCAGTTATAAAAATCATAAAACTGCAAATTATCTGCAAAAATAAATATTTTTAAAGAGCTAAATCACTAGGGATGCCAAACTAATTCAAACTGGAATTATAACACTGTTGTATGTGGTCTGTAAGGGCAGATACAAATTAAAAATAAGAGGCTTAATACTCCCTGTTGAAAATAAGGAAAGAGACGCTCCTCTCTTTTCTTAGAGCATTTCCTTTAGAAAATTCCTAAGTTCTATCTCTGTCTCTTTGAAATATACATAAATCTCTTGAAAAACTAAATAAGCCTCTTGCACTTTATGACTCAGGAATGTCTTTCTCAAGGACCTAGGAGTCATTTCTTTAAAATGCAATCCAGGAAGATGGTGGCCCCATGTCCTAGTGTCTGTGGAAGGGTGGGAGCCTTACTTCGGTGGGTGCCTTATCACCTGTCGAAAAGATGAGTTTATTTTTCCTTTGGCTAAAGCCAATTAGCTAACACAGGCAGTCACTCCAATTACCAGATGAGTTTAGGATGAACGTGTGACAAATGGTTCTGTCAAGTCCTCTTACTCGTGGACTATTTACTGTTTATCTTGAGAACACGTGTGTAACAAGTTGTATCTGCTTGGTTATACACGAGGGTGAGATTTCTTTCTGTCTTGCAATCTCTGAGCAGCTTGCGGGCCTAATATTTATTCAATAACGAAGTTTTCTTTTTCTTCTACCTTTGAGGACAGATTTTCTGGGTTGAGAGGAGATTTGGGTTTTAATTATATTTCCGTAACAAGGTACAGTTCATGAAAAACACAAATTGATTATAAAAGGAACACAATGTACTAGAATAGTTTTAAGTTAGTTTCGACGACTGAGAAATCTGATAGACTTGATCCCATGGCAACTAAAACCGTGGAGTAGAGAGGCAGCAATGGAGAACGGAACAGCCTGGACCCAGGGAATCCACGATTCTACTCTTGGTTTCACCATTTTGGTATTTGTATTTAATCTTATGAGGAATCATTTTTCTCATTCGTAAAGTGAGGTTAAATTGGACTGGTGGCCTGTTGGCAATATCCATCTTTATATGTGTTTTATTTATTATACATTTTGCTTAGGTTATTTTCAAAATAGAGAGACTACACATAAAAATTGAACTTCTGGATAAAAAGAAGAAGGAAAAGGAGAAGGGGAGGAAGAAGAAGAAGAAGGAGAGAAAAAAGGATGGTTTTGCTATACTGGGCTCATAATAATGTTAGCTGGAGCTGAGAAGTGACTGACTCCTTGATCTGGACACATGCACTTGAGTGGCCCACAGTCTTCATCATTCCCTGTTGCATATTAGTTGGTTTGTTCATCTACTTATATTTCCTGTATACATGTATGCAAGATATAGGTCACTGAACAAACCACTTAAAGTAGATGTGCATGATAAGAGCAAGAAGGGAAGGACTATCTGAATGGTACTTTTCTACTCTCTTTTAGTAGAAAAGTAACACTCACATGTGTATGTACATGGGCAAGGCAAACAATGGAAGGTTTCCAAGCTGTGCTCCAGTAGGGGATCAATCCTTTGTATCTTGACAGGCAGTTATTGGTGATGTAATCCAAGCATGTCATTACCACCTGTGCCTTAACTGGCCAGAGTAGTTTCAACATAGAGCAAAACACACAGAACAAACAAAAGTTGATGACTGATTCAAAATCTTGCAGTGAATTCTAAAATGCCACCAAAGCTCCTTGGTAAAGTGTATCATTATTGATTAGATGCCAATTTTTAATCTTGGTTATATGTACATTTTAAATATAGATTTGAAACTGCTATTCCCTTTAAACGTCTATTCACTTTTTTTTTTTAAACAGAATTGCTCTTTCTCTTTTCCGTCAAACCTAAAGGTACCTAGTTCCTAAGATAGGCAAATGATCACTACATCAAGACATGTTATTTCTTCTTCAGCCTTCTAATGGGCATTAGTTTTATATCTAGTTTACCAAACTGTGGCAGATCTGTGGGCTTTCACTTTGTAACATGAATGAACATCTGATGAGGCATGTATGGTATGGTATATAAACTATCTATGGTATATGGTATAGTATATAAACTAATGTATGGTATAGTATATAAACTATAAATATATCATGATTTTTAAAAATCAGAAAATAGCCATATTTCAATGAAAAAAATCTTAGAATATCTACTTGACTTAAAGTTCTATTGAACAATGCCATAAATAGTTTCCAAATGATTTACAATTAGCTCTTCTTCCAAAGAATAATAAATAAATAATAAATGAAGCTTAAAAATAAGCTTCTCATTTTTTTAGAAAGTTTCCTCATCAAAGAAATCAATATTGTTAATAATAGGAAATGTCACAAATGTCCAGGTCTGCTAAAAATAAATCTGTCTAAAGTGAAAAAAACTCAAAGAAAGGTAAAATAATCTCTTTTATTTTTAGCTTGTAATGTGTTTTGGAGGACTAATTGCTTATATACTGAATATCCTGTCCAGGCAAATTAAAATGGAAGTGAAATTATCATGCTTGGAATTTGCCCGCGTCACACATTCAACCATCCAGATTTCAAACACAATGACCTCAGCAATTCTCTTGCTAAATCCATCACCCTCACATTCTTTATACATATTCCATTTCCAGTCTTTCACCCTGAAGAGCTGGCTGAAAATTGTGTTTAGCCTTGAAGTATTGGCAGCCATCCAGCTAATCTTCAAGACTGCATAATGAAATGAAGGGGGTGGAGACCGAGCATACAGCGTGCCAGCCTTAAGCACATTCCTTGTCATTGGGCCTCATTCCATGACTATTAAATTATAATTTTAAATGATTTAATTTTTAAATTATTTTTCATAGCCTGAAGCAATTTATGTGGGTGATATTAGGACCTCAGGGAATTAGCTTCTCCTTTAAGTAAATATTAAGTAGTCAAAAAGTTTAGAACACATCAACTTGTTATATGTTAGTCTCAATCCAACAAACAGTGGTATATAGGGTGATGTTTAACATTTTTAGAACAAAGAATGCGATTGATTGTTTATGGAATTCAAGTCAGACCTTTACATATGGTGTGGAAATGCCTAAAATCTTCTTTCAGTTCCGGAACTATCCAACATAGGTTAAAAATAAAACCATGGGGCTTCCCTGGTGGCGCAGTTGTTGGGAATCTGCCTGCCAATGCAGGGGACACGGGTTCGAGCCCTGGTCTGGGAGGATCCCACATGCCGCGGAGCAACTAGGCCCGTGAGCCACAACTACTGAGCCTGCGCGTCTGGAGCCTGTGCTCCGTAACAAGAGAGGCCGCGATAGTGAGAGGCCCGCGCACCGCAATGAAGAGGCGCCTCCGCTTGCCGCAACTAGAGAAAGCGCTCGCACAGAAACGAAGACCCAACACAGCCATTAATTAATTAATTAATTAATTAAAAATAAATAAAACCATGTGTATGGCACTAGCAGCTAGGTATTTAAAATATATTCTAATTTACAAGATTGGAAATTTCTCTTTGCTTCATTGACTTATGACTTCTTTGATTTGAAAAATAGCCACAACTTAGAGAATAGGAAAATAGCAGATACGGATACATTGCTAGAAGATAGCTACTTCACTACAATTTTTTATGACAGTTCAGACTCAGGATTTTATGGCTCACTAAAATTGAGTTCAAAGCCTACAGTATGCATTTTAGCAACACACAATTCTTCACCACCTACTGAGAAAGTTTTAGTGTTTAAAGACTTAACAGCTGGGAATATAGGATCATATTTGGTTACATAGTTCTATGGACAATAAAAATTGATTATTAATAATCACTGAATAGCATCCTGATTGATTTTTTATTTTCAATTTTTAATTTACGTCTTTACTTGCAAAACCCAGAGACCCATGGCCTGGGATTTTCTGTAGAAAGATCTTACAAAGGTAACAGTCTTAGCTTTATTGCTCTTGAGACTTGTGTCAACACCAGTAAAAAATCAGTTGTTTCTTGCCATGAAATAATGCTGCTACTTAAATTTGTATTTACTTGAAGAATTGAGAAAGTAGGTTGGAAATTAAAGAAACCAACAGAAATGATTAAATCTAGAGAATATTTTACATTTCAAAAGCAAATAATATGCTTCCTTCAGGCAAACAGTTTCCAAATTTCATGGAATCCTCATTATGACCCTCCCTCTTCCTGCATCCCAGGCCACTTTTTTTTTTTCTTTTTATTGGAGTAAAATTGCTTTACAATGTTGTGTTAGTTTCTGCTGTACAATGGAGTGAACCAGCTATAGGTATACTTATAGCCCCTCCTTCTTGGGCCTCCCTCCCTCCCTTACCCCCCCATCTAGGTCATCACAGAGCAGCAAGCTGACCTCCCTGTGCTATATACAGCAGGTTCCCACTTTGGGAGTGGTGTACTTAATTGACCTTATTCTGTTTATGCTGTTACTTCACAATGGTGTTATTCTGGTGATTCCAGATTTTCTTAGAACTATTATTGTAGTCTTCATGGATTTCAAGGACTGTAATGCTTTAACAGGACAATAATTTTATAAGTTCCAAAGTTGTTGGATAACACCAGTTTTCAACAATTTCCCAGGCATGCACAGTGGTTTATTTTTACTGAAGAACAAACTGATGTACAGCTAACTGTAAAATATTGGAAATAGCGATTCCCAAAGTACATCAGAGAAGGTTAAAAGGTCACAGGACTTCTTACAAAGTTAACATTTGAATTATTTTTCAGGTTAGCAAGCTGAATAAAGGGTACTCTAGATTCTTCAGATAAACTAAAACAACTAAAAATACAAAAACTTTTTCTTCAGTCAAATCAAGACAAGTTAACTTAGAGTGGACTGGTGTGCAGGGCCACAGAAATCACTGTATGACTGAAAAGGGAACTCAACAATCACTGAACATTTGAACAAAATTATGGCCCTATTCTTCAGAAATAACTAAAGAAAAAAACTTTTAAGGGTTGTTACTTCTTTCTAAGTGAAAGTGAAACGCACTATTAGGAAAAAGAAATCCGTAGAGTCTACATTAATGAATTTATAACCTGTTTGGCACTTAGAGGGGTGCCTGGATATAGTGCTCAATAAAGGTCAGCATCCTCATCATCACCTTCAGTCCTTGTTGTAAGTGGTCGGTAGCTGATAACAAGCAAGACATAGATTGCTTGTTATCAAGATTCCTGCTTCAAAGGTCGTTGACCGTACTTCTCTTCAGGGAGTAAGGAATGGGTGTTGGGGTCAGAAAGCCTTCCTTAATTTGAACTATGTTTCTGCTACTTATTAGCAATGGAAACTTGGGCTTTTTTTTAAGTTTGGTGAATCAATTTCTGTTCTATAAAATAAGGCCAATAATTGCTACCTCACACGTTGGGCTAACAGTGTAGTCTCTGACACATAGTAGGTGCTTCTTTCGTATGTGCTAGTGTTCCCTCTTCTCTTTGAAACAAGTATTCAGTTGAAATGTTTTTCTGTGCACACCCTATGTAAGAGGAGATTTCTAGTAGTACCACATATCCATTCTCCACTTTGTCCTTAGAACAGAACCTCTGAATGTTCACTGGTCACATTGCTTTCCCGGATATGCTTCATTTCCCAGATATCTTTGCAGCTAAGTGTGGCCATTTGAGTTCTGACAGATATGAAAGTGAAAATAGAATGGTCAACTTCCTGAAAGTGTGCTAAATAGGTAGCCTGGCCCACTCCTTCCCTTTCCTAATTTTTGCTGACTGGAATGTAAAAGTAATAACTGGAGCAACAGCAGCCATTTTGAGTCATGCAGAAGAGGGTCACACCCTAGGAATGGATCATTAGAAGCTAGGAAAAATGTGTGTGTCTCTAATGAAATATTGTTCTAATTAAGGTATGTCATCTGACCCCAGAGCCTTAGACTGTCAAATTCCAGGATAAAAATTTTATGCATTTTAGTCACTGTTAATTTCAGTTTTCTATCACAAGTAGCAAAAGCTAATCCTAACTAACACTATCCCAAAATATATTTGGGAGTACAAGCAGAATTGACATATTATTCATGTGTTCTTATGGTTTATTATTTTTGATAGCACTTTTGTTAGGGTTATCTTTTTATGCAAGTTTCTCAGAAATACTTGAATTATATTTATAACACAGAAAAAAATTCTGTATGAGCCAGAGAAGTTGGTATGGCATAGGGCTACAAATAATAACATTTAAAGACAGGGATCTACTCCCTTTGACTAAGCTTTGGGTTCCATACAATCCACACAGTGGGACTGAAAAAAGTGATTGGTGTCTGATCATCTGTTCTGGTTACTATCGCTATACTACAGAACACCCAAAACTTAGTGGCTGAAAACCACCATTTTATTATGTGCAAGAATTCTGGAGTCAAGAATTGGGACAGGATATAGAAAAGTTGCTAGTCTCTATGTTATGGTGTCTGGGCCTCAAATGAGATCAGCTGAAAGCTGGGGTGACTCAAGAGTCAAGGGCTAGAATTATCTGAAGTTCACTCCTTACAAGTATGTCTGCTGTTGTCCTATAAGGACTAGAAGACTAGCATTGCCAATTGGCATAACTTATACGTGGCTTCTCCCTGTGTTTTGTCTTCCTCATGGCATAGTGGCCTCAAGGTACTTATTCTTATATCTTACAGAGTGGCACAGGGCTCCAAATACATGTGTTTTCAATCAACGTGATAGAAGCTGCGTCATCCTTTACTAACTATCCCCACTTATGCTGGTCTGTAGTTGAGGAAGCAGTTCCATGCCTGCTGAGATATAAGAGGAGGGGACATAGACTCTACCTCTTGTTGGAAGGAATGTCAAAGAACTTGGAGGAAGGAATGATTTAAAATAGCCACATCTTTGTGTACTGAAGGAGAAGTAAGTAGCTCTGAGTTTTGTCATGGCTAGGCCTGGTATGGCCCAATGATACATTAAGGAATAGAGCAAGGACTTAATGTGACTTGTATTAGTAGGCAAATTCTTGAATGTTGCTGTGGTCCTTCCAGCCCAACTAATAGATAAAACACAGGGAACCCAGAGATGTGAGTAATTCTGACCTAGTAGGATGATTCTCCTACACAGGTTGCACTGACCTCTGAAATTTGAATGAACTTTATGAGGAACTAACATCTAGGTAAGTAGCAAGAGTGAAGCATTGGGGAGCTGCTTCCACTCACTTTTATCATTATCTGGTTGATTTCTTTGCATTGCTTAGGTCTGTGTCAAACCAAACACAGCAACCCTGTGTTTGAGTTTCTATTCTCACCAGTCTTCATACTTCGTGGTCTAGTGTCTTAACCTGATTTGGATGAACAAGAACCTTTTATACTTGGAGATATTAAAACTTGATAGTGGTGACACTATTAATATTTCAGGTTCAATAACTTTTCTAATTATAACCAGACAGAAATAAACATCAAGGTATTCTTGCTTATTGGGTGACAAATAATTTCTCTTACCAAGAATTTGTAAACTGAGAGACTAATATTAGAAAAAAAAATTTAGTTTAACTGTTAAAATTCTGTGTCTCAATTTGCTTGTCATGCAACAAATGAAAATTCTACCTAACTTGGGGAAGTTTGGTGGGAATTAAAAATATGGGCGTGAACAGCTCCTGGCACAGAGCAGGCACTTAGCAAATGCTGGCTTCCTCTTCCCCATGTGGCCTCCTGTAGACTCTGTCACACTCCAGGGCAGTGTCTCATTTCCTAAAGTGAGTCTGCAACTTGGAAATTCAATTTCTGATTCACTGAAAAGGAAATTACAACAAGACTCAAAATCACCACTGTTTCAAAAGCTCTACCTTTCTAAAAATTAACAAAAGAGCTGATACTTATATTTCTAAGTCATCTTTTATGATCAGAAAATATGCTATTCCAGAGTACTATCATTTCAGTGAGAAATAAGGAGGTTATGGCTTAGAGAGTTTCAAACTTGAAAAAAACAAATTTACATTTCTTACAGTAATTTTAATAATTAAGTTGTCATTCATAGCCATAATTGTAGGCTTATAAATCTAACCGTCTCTGAGCCTAAGGAGTTGGCTGTTTACAACTAGCTTTTGCCCACGAACATTGGCCTTATTTCTCTGCTCACATAAATTAGTCACTAGTGCGTCACACATTTTATCATCATTATCATACAGCTTTATAACAGAGCGCAACGGGGCTCCAGTGGAGCAGCTGTGTGTGTGGCTTGTGTATTCCCTAGTCTAGAACAGTCACAGCCTGTAATGGATGGGATAATAGAAAGTGATCCCTACCCAGTGGATTTCATTATACACTGTCTGCCTTATGCAAACCTGTGCTTTGGGAAACATCAATTTTATTTATTTATTTTTAACATCTTTATTGGAGTATAATTGCTTTACAACAGTGTGTTAGTTTCTGTTTTATAACAAAGTGAATCAGTTATACATATACATATATCAATCACCATATCTCCTCCCTCTTGCATCTCCCTCCCACCCTCCCTATCCCACCCCTGTAGGTGGGCACAAAGCACCGAGCTGATCTCCCTGTGCTATGCGGCTGCTTCCCACTAGCTATCTATTTTACGTTTGGTAGTGTATAGATCAATTTTAAACTGAGATATGAGAACATTTGGCTACAGCTGTTAAAATACATGAGTGATTTTAAAAATAAAAATATTCATGTTACTAAACAGAAAGTAAGAGGTAGAAAGTTCCAGGATTGGACCAGCAAAGTAAAGATTTCAGAATGGGCTCTGGCTGTTTCCACCTTCTGTTCTGCCATTCTCAGCATGTTGGTGATGCCTTCTCTAGCTGCACCAGGCACTACAATCTTATAGGGCATTGTCCAAAAACAGAGAGGTAGGAGCGGATCTTCTTTTTGACTTTTGTCAGCAAGATAATTTTCCCAGAATCCCCCTATAGACTTCTTTCATTTCATTGGCCAGAACTTGGTCACATGGCCACACTGACTGCAAAGGGGGCAGGAGATGGAGTGTCTGTCACTTTCACCCTCTGTCATGGGAAGCAGACTCTGCTAATGAATAAGACTAGAAAAAGAGTGACTGTAGGGTACCTATGGAAGATCTCCTGTCAACCCTGATAACTGGTAATCGCTGTAAAGTTACAACTAAGGTCATGGATATTTTAGAGGAATAGTTAAATAAAAATAAGAAAATAATGATACAAGCGGCTGGCATTTGTTGAGGGCTTCCTGTGTGCCAAGTGTGGTGCTAAATGATTTACATTTACCATCTCATTTTACTTTCAAAATCAGCCTATGAGGACAGTATTATTACATCCTCTCTATAAAGGAGGAAACTAAGATTTAGAGAGATAAAGTAACTTTCCCCAGGACATGCAGCTGTTGAGAGTGGGGTCAGTATTTGAAGGCAGCTACCCTGACCCTAGAGTTTATGTTCCTTATCAAATTCAAAATATAATTCTTGAGTCCCTACTACATTTTAATCAGTGTCTTACTACACCAAGAGTCTTAGCAACACGCAAGGCAATATGTTTCTCTTTTTCATTGGAATCATAGTCTTAAGGGGTGAACGCTAAGGTGATTATACATGTGCATATTCTCAAAGGGGATAAAGTATTTAGAGATTGCAATAAAGGGATTTAACCTGTTTTAAGATGTGAGAGCAGGCTTCTTTGAATAAGTCATCAGTATTAGTCTGGGTTCTCCAGAGATACAGAAGCAATAGTGTGTGTGTGTGTGTGTGTGTGTGTGTGTGTGTGTGTACAGAGAGAGAGACTGTAAGGAATTGCTTGCTCACCTGTGGGAGTTTGCAAGTTTGAAATTTGCAGGGCAGGCTGGGAGTTCCCACAAGAGCTGATATCACAGTCTCAAATTCGAAGGCTGTTCTGAGGCAGAATTATTTCCTTTTCAGGGGATCTCAGTCTTTCACGGCCCTCAGCTGATTGGATGAGTCCCACTCACATTATAGAGGGTAATCTGCTTATTTAAAATTTACTTATTTAAATGTTAGTCACATCTAAAAAATAAACACCTGCAGAGCAACATCTCCGCTGGTGTTTGCCCCAACGACTGAGCACCATAGCTGTGGTAGGCTGACAGAACTAACCATCACATCATCTTTAGTCTCAAACTCCAAGAATGAGTAGAAATTATCCAAGAGCTGGGGAGAGAGAACTCTAAGAATAAAGAACTGAGTGAATAGAGGCATGAGTCAGGATAGAGTTTGGTACATTTAAGGAAATGAAAGAAATTTATAATGGCTGCATCAGATAAACAAGAGTAGTGATGGCTTGAAATGAGACTGGAGATAAGGAAAGGATCTCTATCATGAAAAGCCTTTGAAGTGAACACTTAAAAGTTCTTCAGCACTCACATCTTTGTGTTTTAGTGCATTTTGAGTTTTATTTTTTTAAGGTATAACTCAAAAGCTACAATTTCTAATATCCCTTAAGTTAAGGTGCAGACATGTCACTTATGTTCAGCCAATCAAATATAAAACGATTTGATAAGTGAGCCACCTGGGAAAATGGGCTGGGTACTGGACATCCATCTAACTCATGTGAGTGGTTGAAATGGCAACCAGGTTTTGGGGGTGGTGGCAGGTTCCTGGTTGAATTATATGGATTTGAGGGGAATTTATAAGATGAAATCAGAAAGACTGGAAGATTAGGTGAGTGCTGGAGATGAGAATGAGGAAAGGATTAGCTTCTATCCATTTTTCAATGTTATCTATAATCTATTTTTACTAAACTTTATCTATATTCCATCCACAGAATCTCACTTATATATTTATGGTTAATACACATCAATATTCACCTCTTAAAAATAATTTGCTCTTTTATCTAAACTGCTCTCAAGATACCACCATTGTATTATTTATTATCTTTCATAAAGCCATATGCAACGCAGTCCTCTATAACTTAATGATAGAAAAAAAGCTTACCTATTATTACGCTTTTTTAAAATAAAATGTTTAAGTGATTCACTATACTTAATATTTGGTTTTCATAGCAAGGAACTTCAAAATCAAATTTTGCACTTATTTGCAACAAATTTAGTGTAAGTTTCTTGAACAAAATTTTCCCTTAAGTTATGATATACTTCTTCTTTTGTTTTTACTTTGAAGGTCGTACTTTAGGCTTTTTTTTGGGGGGGTGGTATAATCAAGGTGGAAGCTATGATGAGAATAAGTGTGGAATGTGCCAAAATAGAAAGCAAGATTTTTCTGGCATTTTTTTTTTACCTTCAAAATTATTCTTTAGCATAAGGGATTCACATCTTATTACTTGAGTCCTTACAAAGGGCACTCCCTCACAATTATTTTGAGTTTGAAGTACTGTTAGAGGAAGCTACCTTAGTCTGAAATAAACTCAATCAATGTTTCTTTGAGATGCTTAAAAAGTTCACCTGAAGATTTGTAACACAGAAGTCAAGGAAATATAATTTTCTCCGCAGATTTTGACCTCACAATTGGAAGTATCGAAGGAAGTGGTAAAAAAAGGTTTTTAAAGCTTTTGGATGAATGGAAAGCATAATCGCATGGACTCTGTTTTCCAAGAACACCAAAAAACAAAAACGTTGAATTCAGGTATGTGTCTTAGCTCAGCATCTGGTCCAAAGTGCAGAGGGGATAAGACTTGGGGCTTATATCTCTCTCTTTCCCCTAAGATGCATTTTTATAAAGAAAAATCTAGTTTTCATAAGAATCAAGGCTACATTTCATGTTTACAGTTTTCTATTTTTTCCTCATGGAATTTCTCTTGAACATTTTTTTCACACTTTAGATTAGGGACTATTTTGTCATACAAATTTGTTCAACATGAGATAATTCGTATATTAAAAACTAAATTAAATTATATTAAGTAAAGGAAATTAGTAAATTGCCACTAAATTTCTCAGGTCCCTTCATTGTATTATTAGCTTTTCATTGTTTTAAGCAAATGTGTGTAAACATGATTAGTATATTCCAGTGAAATATTTTAGTAAATAGATTTGAAATTATAGCTTTTGAGTGATATGCACAAGTGGTATAATAGAGTATAATTTAAAGCAATTTGTTCACATTTTTTTGAGTTTTTTAATTGAAATTTGTATCAAGATAATTGGAGATTCATATGCAGTTGTAAGAAATAACACAGATAGATACCCTATACCCTTTACCGCAATGGTAATATCTGCCAAAACTATAATATAGTATCACAACCTGGGTTTGACATTGAATGCAATCACATATTTTCACAGATTTTCTCAGTTTTGCTTATATTCATTTGTGTGCATGTATGTGTGTGTGTGTATCTAGTTCTATCACATTTTATCACATGTATAGGTTTGCATATCCATAATCACAGTCAAAACATGTAATAATTCTCATAACTAGGCTCCTTCATGTTGCCCTTTTATAACCATACTCACTACCTTCACCTTCTCCCATCCCCAACCCTGGCAACCCACTCATCTCCTTTCATTTTTAAAAATTTGTCATTTCAAAAATATTATATAAATGGAGCCATATAGTATTTTGCCCATTGGGACTGGGTTTTTTCATTCAGCATAATTCTCTGGTGATGCACAGGTTGTTGTGTGTAGCAATAGTTTGTTCTTTTTTATTACAGGGTAGTATCCATGGTATGAATGTACCATAGTTTATCCATTCACCCATTGAATAATATCTGAATTAGTTCTAGTTTTTGGCTATTACAGCTATGTATAGGATTTTGTGTGAATGTAAGTTTTCATTTCTCTGGGATAAATACTCAGGAGTGTAATTGTTGGGAAATTTGATAGCTTTATACCTAGATTTTTAAGAAAATGCCAATTTTTTTTCAAAAGTAAATGTACAGTTTTACATACCTACTAGCAAGGTACGAGTTACCTAGTTTTTCCATATCCATGCCAGCATTTGGTGTTCACACTATTTTCTTTTTGAATTTCGAGATAAGTATCTGCTGATAACTCATAGTAGTTTTAATTTGCATTACTCTGATGAGTAATAATGTAGAACATCTTTTCAAGTGCTTATTTGCCATGTATATATCCTCTTTGGTGAAATGTTTTGGTGAAAATTTGCCAATTTTCTAACTGGATTTTTTTAAACTATTGAGTTTTAAGATATGTATATATAGATATATATATACACTCTGTAGTGTGTATTTTTATCCATTTAACAGCATCTTTTGCAGATAAAATTTTTAATTTAATGAGGTCAACTTTTTCTTTTATGGATCATGCTTTTGGTGTCAAGTCTAAAAATTCTGTCTTATTCTATATGTTAAAGATTTTTTCCAATGTTTTATTTCCTAGAAGTTTTATAATTTTATAATATAAGTCTCTGATTTATTTTGTATAAGGTGTGAGGTTTAGTTCGAGGTTCATAATTTTGCTGATGTAGGGTCAGTTGCTCTGGCACCATTTATTGAAAATGCTAGTCTTCCTCCATTAAATTGCTTTTATGCCTTGGTCAACAGTCAGTTGAGCATATTTGTGTGGGCCTGTCTGACTTCTCTGTACTGTTTCACTGATCTATGTCTCTGTCCCTCAACCAATACCATACTACCTTGATTACTGTAACTAATAGTAAGCCTTAATATTGATTAAGTGATTGCTCCCGATTTATTCTTCTGTGTTAAGGTTGTTTTACCTATTATAGGGCCTGCACCTTTCCATATAAATTTTAGAATCAGCTTGTTGATGTCCAAAAAGCCTTGCCAGTCCAGGATGCCATTTTTTTCTCCATGGACCTAAGATGCCTCTTCACTGTATTAACTTTTAAATAATTTGGAAGTTCAAATGTAAGATTTTAGAAAAGCTAAATCAGGTGAAAAAACATCTTGCACTGACTAGATAAGTGAATAGTCTACGTACACAGAATGTGTCATAATTTCTTTTTTTGTATTATAAGATAATACATTTGAAATAAAATACTTTCTCTGAAATGAAAAACCTTGGGAAACATTAAGAAGTATACTCTTCATATTGGTGTACAGACAGTTCTGTAGTTTAAAAGGAGTACTGGGCTTTAAGGTCATCAAAATGAGGATGAGTTATTATTTTTGTGGTGAAACTCCAAGGTTCTGGTTAATAGAAAGTTTGAGAACTTTGAGTGTTAGATTAAGTGATTTTTATACAATTAATTAATTAGTGAAGACTATGCCTTAATAAGATATCATATCTCATTTACATTCAACAATTGAAGAGAAATAGAGCAACTTGGGAAGTAAATAAGATAAAGGTTTTAAAATGAAACTTTGTGTTGGATATGATTAATTAGCACCCAATATTTATTTTTTTACCCATTTCTTGGGGACCTTCTTGTTTTGTGTGGCCTGGAAAGCTAAATACTCCATTTCCTTGTCATTAGCTTTCTAGATATAAATCATTTTCTGCCTATTGAATGCACTGTGTGAGATTTAGAAGATAGAAATGAGACGAACATCATCTTCCTTCTACTGCTGTCTGTTTCCTGCTGTAACCAATGGGATGGAGAAATAATTGTTTTGTTTTTGTTTTCTGCAGCAGAATTCCATATCTAGTCACCAGCTTTGGTATTGAGAAGGAGTTAGTTAACAGTGGTGGTGCAGCAGCTTCTCAATCCTGGTTTCTTGATCGTCAGTGTGCTACCGAGAAGTGTGGTTCTTGAACCTAAAACTTCCTTTGGCATCCTTCAGGTTCCTAACCCTTCTGGAGTGCGGTTGAGGTAGTAGCTACTCTGGTGGTCTGTTCTTTGGCCTTCTGTGGTACAGGTCTCAATGAGATCCCTTTGCTCCAGCCCTTTAAACATTCTGCAGGTGCCGTTTTTCCATATTAAAACTCTTTCTGCTCAAAATACCTGGAGGGTTTCTATTTACTGAATAGAATCCAAATTGATACATAGTTCTGCAGAAACATTATAAAAGTAAGCACCAATAAACGTGGAGAAAATCGAGGAATGATTTAATAACTGACTTTTTAAAGAGGTAGTGAACAGGCTTCTCAATACACTGTTCTTACTGACACGATGGCAGTTGTAATTGGACACCTCACCCACCAGCAATATTTGCTAGAAGCAGCTCTGATATGCTGCTCCTTAAGTCAGATGTTTTTGAAGTTTAAGAAAATGAAAGTAAGAAAGTTACCCTGTGTTTTTACTTCTGCCTGAGCTATCTTCAGTGAGAGACAAATAGATGGTTTTAAGACTAGTTTTTAAAAATGCAACTCAGTAGATCCACCTTCTAAATGACAGCATAAAGAGCTCTGTGTATCTGTTCCCCAGCAAAACAACCATAGTGGTTTTCGTCCCCTCAAAATTCATATGGTGAAACAATCCCCAATGTGACAGTATTTGGAAGTGTGGCCTCTGGGAGGTGATTAGGTCATTAGGGTGGAACACTCATGAATAGGGTTAGTGCCCTTATAAAATAGACCCAGGAGAGCTCCTTTGTCCCTTCCTCTACATGAGGACACAGAGAGATGATATCAACCTATGGATCAGGCAGTGGGCCTTGACCAGACACAGAATCTGCTGGCACCTTGATCATGGACTTCCCAGGCTCCAGAACAGTCAGAAGTAAATGTTTATTGAGATGCCCAGTCTATTTTTGTTATTAGTAGCCTGAATGAATTAAGAGAAGCAGTTAATCTGTATTTCTCTTAGACTCTCTTTCAAGAGAATCAGGCTTAAGTTTCAATGAAATTAATTAATGGTAAATGAGAAGAATGACTATTACTCTGGAAATATATTATTAGTCTCTGAAGTTTATTTTTCCCAGTACAAATTTCTGGCGCTTTTTAGCTGTAAAATGCCTAGCAAAGTATTTGTGGTTTTATTATTATTTTAAATGATTAAAGAAGACAATACAAATACACTTTAACCCTTCATAAAGTGGGCAGTTTCTATTCCCAAGGGTACAGAGAACTGCAAAATGGAGTGAAAGGCAGAGAGCTCTTATAAGATAAGGAATAAAGAACAAGGAAGAGAGAAATAGAAAATAAATAAAGAACAAGGAAATAAGTACAGGGCCCAGAGTTGGCTTGGCTTTTGGGAATTGGCTGGTTGGATAGACTACATTTCTGGTCAAGCAGAGCATTTACAGAGACACAAACGCTGTATAAATTTCAGTTTGCTGAGTGGCACCCCAGGAGGAGCAGTTCCATCTTGAGTCTACAAATTTATTTCAACATTATCCATAATCACCTTTCTTTCTACATTTTTTCTTTCACAGCAGTTTTATACCCTCAGTCTCCTCGTCATTCATATACAAAAATTAGAATTTATCTTTGACTCATTCATGTCTGTCCTTTCATATCAAGTTAATCACTAAAATTTATTGACAATTATTTTCAATTAATCTCTCCCTTTTTGTTGTCATTACCATGTTCTAGTTTCAGATCATTATTATCACCTGCTTGTACTAAAGAAATAAATATCTATATGTTTCTCTATTGTCTATCCTCCTTCTCCTAACAATTATACACATTACTGCCAGAGGAATTTTTCATACGTTCATTCTCAGAGTGTCTCTTTTCTGCCCCAAAGTATTCAATGACTTCTGGTTGGCTACTGAATTTATTTCAAACTTCCTGGCCTGGTATGTGAAACCTTTCTTAGTGTGTTCAAGCCTACCATTTCAATGCAAAAGAGATGAACAGTTCTCTGACCATGAATTAATGTATTCTCTCACACATATTAATGTCTCTTACAGAAAAAAAAATTAAATGGAATCACTGCTTTATAAACGTGGAGCAGTGTGTTGAATCTGAGTGAACAGCTCCGTTTACCATATAACAAAACCAGGCTGTATTTTCAAAGTAAAGCAGAACATTTACATTAGCAAATTATGATGTGGGTCTCTTTTGGTCACAAAACAGGAAAGAGAGAGGGATTTGTATTTTTGTAATAAAATTGATTACTAGGACCTTGTATTAATTTCTTATTGCTGCTAAAACAAATTACTACTACAAACTTGGTGTCCTTAAACAACACAAATTTGTTATTTTACAGTTCTAGAGGTCAGAAATCTGAAATGGGTATCTTTGGACTAAAATCAAGGTGTCTGCAGGGCTACATTCCTTCTGGAGTCTCTAAGGGAGAATCTGTTTCCTTGCCTTTTCCAGTTTCTAGAGGCTGCCTATATTCCTTGCCTCATGATCCCTTTCCATTTTCAAAGCCAGCAGTGGCCGGTCAACTCCCTCACATCGCATCACTCTGACACTTACTCTTCTGCTTCCCTTGTCCACATTTAATGACCCTTGTGATTGCATTGGGTCCACCTGGATAATCCATCGGGATAATGTCTTTATCTTTAGTCCAGCTGATTAGTAAGCTTAAATTCATCTGCTTCCTTAATTTCTCTTTGTCATGGGATACAACATTTTCATAGGTCCAAGAGAGTAGGACATGGACATCTTTGGGAGGCCATTATTCTATCTACCACTGGACTATTCAAAATAGAACTGAAAACAGTAGACTCCAGAACTTTGTCCAGGGTTTATTTAAAGTATCTATATCAGCTTGGCTACTCTCAACCACTTTCTGAATCCTTCTCTCCCTTCCCAACCCTTAGAAAATTCATTGCATTCAGAAAATCCTGAGTCTTCTACCTGAGGAAGGATTTTTTTTTAATTTATTTTATTGACGTATAGCTGATTTACAATGTTGTGTTGATTTCTACTGTACAGCAAAGTGATTCAGTTATACATATATATACATTCTTTTTCATATTCTTTTCCATTATGGTTTCCATTATGGTTACAGTAGGACCTTGTTGTTTATCTACTCTAAATATGATAGTTTGCATCTGCTAACCCCAAACTCCCAATCCATCCCTCCCCCACGCCCCTTCCCCCTTGTCAACCACAAGTCTGTTTTCTATGCCTGTGAGTCTGTTTCTGTTTTGTGGATAAGTTCATTTATGTCATATTTTAGATTCCACATATAAGTGATATCATATGGTATGAGGAAGGATGTTTTGACATCCTTTCCTTTTCCTCCTGTCAAGCCAACTGGGGAATAGCTCCAAAAGAATCAATAGAATCAAGAGGAGAAGGTAAGATTGGCAACTCATTTCCTGGATGGACTTCTTTGTATGCAGCAGATTGACATTTTGCCATCTGGGAAGATCTAGCTGGGGCAAGACTAGAATTAGAGGGAGATAAGGGAGTAGAGAGATAAGCTGTAGTCAAACACTGGGACATCTGCAGGGTATTAAGGCTGAAGGTCAAGTTGGCACTGCAAAAATTGGAAAGTTGTACCACCTGACTGCCCCCACCCCCCCTAGGAGTGCTCCACGAGGGGGTCGCTGGCATTACTGCCCCTCAATGGCACAGTCGGTTGATGTCAGCCAGAGAAGCCACAAAAGGCAGACAAGAACTACATTAGCCCAGTTAAGTAAAAAGTCTTTGCCCCTTTGCTCTAAACACTAATCGTGGTCTTTAAAATTCTGGAGGAAATGGACCCAGAAAAGGGAAGGAAGGGGGATATGCGAGAGCTGACCATGCCTCTTCCAAATCTGAGCCATAAATTGCATACGAGCTTGACGTTTTAAATTGGATTAGAGTGGATTGGAATTTAAAATCTAAAACTGGCAAAGAATTGTAGAATTTACTCAATAAATCTTTAAAGGACAGTGAAGAAAGATTTAACTGCAAATGTTTGAAGGTAATAATGGAAGAAAAATAAAATTATTTCTTGTCTATACCCTTTCAGTTTAATACTGGTCCATTTCAGTTTACAGATACAATTTTTCTTCTTTAATTATCTTTATCAAAGATTCAGGCATATTATAATACAATTGATAAACACTCTAGCTTCCTTGATTAAATATGGGAGCTTTTTACAAAAAAATAATTTGGGACTAACTTGAGAGACTCCATAAGCTTATCTATTAATCACCTTCTCATATGGGTGATGCCGAAGACACACTGTTTGCATCTGAGAAGGTGATGTTTTCTGATTTTGCCTGGTGAGATGTGATTGGACCCTCATGCATCTAGCCTATTTAACCCTATGAGATAGTTATAATCTCCTTTTACATCTGAGGAAACAGAGGCAGAGAGAGGTTGTATAACTTTGTCCAATGTCTCAGAGTTAGGAAATGCTAGATCCAGATTTTACTTTAGAATTCTGTCTCCAGAGCTGGCTCCAGAGGCTAGGCTCACGGCCTAGCAAAACAAAGTAGTTGTTCATGAGTATTTGCTGAATTGAATTGACTACTAGAGTTTGTCATGATTATCACCAACTTTGTAACCTAAACTAGCTCTCAGTATTTCACGAAATAGGGCAGGATAAATTGTTCTCCAGAATGGGTAGTTAGTGATTCATACTGTTAAATTGCCTAATTTTCCAACTGTCAATTGTTAAATTGCCTTATACATTCTCTCAATGGTATTTTGTTTCCCTTGAAGAAATAAGCAAACAGGAAAACTCTTTCATCTCACCCATTATGGAATAAAGCTCCTCTCTCAGCAATGCTTTGCATGGGTTATGGATGACGTTAAATCATCTTTAAGCATTTAAAAGGCAAATTGGTTCATCCATGGCAATTTTATTGTGCTAGAAAACCTTAATTATAGAATAAGGTCCTTTCTCTCTGAACTTTGATGTCTTTGGTAAGCTAGAATTCAAGCATTTGTGTTAACTAGAATCAAAGAATGGTGTTCATCCTTTAGCAGAAATGTTTGTATTATCAATACAATACAAAATGAGGTTGTTAATGTTATTATTTATGGCTAAATGTTTGCTTGCTGCAAAATCTCTATAGGGAGGTGGATTTCAGAGAAAAATTTTTATGAAGAAAAAAGTTACACACATATACACACACGCACATATAAAACATTTTCCAGTTAGAAAGTAGATCATGCTTAATACCTGAAACTTTAAAAAGCATATGGAGAAATGAAGCCAGTTAACCATAATTCCACAACCTAATAATAAACCACTATTACAATTTTGATGTGTATCTTAACAAATATTTGGTTCCATGTTTGTGTGTATATCTCTATATTTCTCTTTATAAAAATATAGACCCAATATATCAACAGCATTCAATAAATGTATGTTTTGAGGAATTTTTCACTTATAAATATTTCATTAAGGTCTTTCTACATTCATAAATATACTTTCATAATATAGATTTATTGGATGCACAGGAATCTAATGACAGCAGCATTGTGTATTAAAGCAACAGTCTTCAAACTGAAGATACTTTGACCCATCTAAAAATCGTTTCTTATGTCTTCAGCTTTTAAGAACTGAATACTGTGCAAAGTAGGCATTTTAACTCACATCAGTTGTGATAAATTGAAAAAAGAATGCATCCTAAATACTAAACCAGGACAAATGCATCTATTTATAAATTTTATATGTATCTGAGTCTACCAAATAAAAATATTGCCAACTCCACTCTGTCCTCTAAGATTTGGCCAATGTGCAGAATTGTTCATGATTAGTACAGAACAACTTGACTGAGGTCATCTATCAACATTCTGAAACAGAATCTGAATGGATTATCTGTTTATTTAAAACTGACACTGGTAAAAATTCTGGGTCCAAGTCAGAAGAGATCATGGACAATTGTATGTGTTAAATGAAGAAATTCTCAGAAGCCATTCAGAAAGCACTGATCTTGGATGCTTTCATGGCTGTTACATTTTCAAGATTGAATGGTATTATATGTTTCTGCGCTTGTAATTGAATATATAGCTGTTTCCCCCTTTATGTTAGGAGGTGATAAATCTTTAAAAAATAAAAATGTTAATAAAAATTTGTGAAAGGATCAGCCTAAAATGATCTTGACTCCATTTTGGATTTTTTTCTAACACAAATAATGCATGCATATTTAACTTTGCTTTTTTCATTATAACTGTAAAGCTTTGAGATGCCCTTTTGTTCACATCCCTTGAAAAAAACAAAATCAAATTGACTGTGTTGAAAACTGTTTATAATTTGAAAATTATAGCAAGATCATATACTTTTGCTGAGTATATTTTCAGAGGTCAGAATTCTGGTTATATTTTTCAAAGAGAGAACTTTAAAGATAAAAATTATCTGAGGACATGGGCACTTTTATGCACTATGGTTTGGTTGTTTTGTTTGTTTTTAATATTACTCTTTGGAGTTTAGATGCTTATTAGCAACCAAAAGTACTCCTTGATTTTTCTTGCAATTTGATGGATTTTGGAAGTTAATTTTCTTTAACCTAATCAGGAAGGGGCTTTTGCAAGAGGTAGGTTTTAGGAGAGAAAAAACAATTCTTATAAATTGGAAGGTAGATTTATTCTTGCATAAAACACCACTGGCTTTCAAGAAGATGCGAAAATTATTGATACTCCTTCTCTAGTCCTTAGGGACATTGTCATGAAAATAAAGATGATAATGATGATGAGGAGGTAAAAGAAGAGGTGGAGGAGTGGAAGAAGGAGGAGGAGGGGGAGGATGGTGTCTCTGAAGCATCAAAACACATCTCCAGAGGAGTATGAAATGATCACATTTTATTTCTTGGAAGCATATTAACAGCAACAAACAAATAAACACAAAACAAGAGACAGCTGTTTTTCTTGGACATTTTGTTTGCTATCTTACCTGAAAATTAATATGAATATCATACGTAAGTACTCTGTAAACTTCAAAGTAATTTACAAGGGTAAGATGTTCTTATTTTCATCACTGTTATTGGTATCATTATGATTATACTTATTTGAGCAATGAATATTCATATCACCATTTGTCATTCTATTCCATGTTTATGCATGTGAGCTGAATATTAAGATGAGAAACACCTTGCCCAAGGCCAAGATGGGGGTGAGTGATAACAGAATAAAGCTATAACTTAGTTTGTGACTCAAATGTCTGGGCTTCAAGTTCATCACAAGTAGCTACTTTGTCACATGGCTCAGAAATGACTTTGATGTTGCCATTTTCCTGTTGGAAACGCTCATAGTATAAAATTTAATCTGAAATTGGAATCATTTTGGCAGACTAGGGTTCTGATTGCATAAGACTCGTGTTTCTATTGTGTATATGTCTTTGTGGGTATTTCACTCAGTTGAAAGAGAAAGAAAAAACAAGAACTATTTTGCCTTAAAAGCTGCTTGGTAATCTGCAACATTTCTTGATGATTCACTTTCTATTTTCCAGTCTTCAACAGGTGAATTTCCAAACACTATGGAATGAACTTTCCCAGTGAGTAGCCACCAGGATAGTAAATCTCACCCAGAGAATTCACTGAAGTGCACTGCCCCACAGCCTGGGCACCTGTGTTCTCATAAAGACTTCTTTTTTTTTTTAAATTAATTAATTAATTAATTTAACATCTTTATTGGAGTATAATTGCTTTACAGTGGTGTGTTAGTTTCTGCTTTATAACAAAGTGAATCAGTTATACATATACATATGTTCCCATATCTCTTCCCTCTTGCGTCTCCCTCCCTCCCACCCTCCCTATCCCACCCCTCTAGGTGGTCACAAAGCACTGAGCTGATCTCCCTGTGCTATGCGGCTGCTTCCCACTAGCTATCGGTTTTACATTTGGTAGTGTATATATGTCCATGCCACTCTCTCACTTTGTCCCAGCTTACCCTTCCCCCTCCCTGTGTCCTCAAGTCCATTCTCTATCATAAAGACTTCTGAGGGCAGCACATTCACAGCTGGCGTGTGTTTACACAGGCCATATACAAGGAACGATTTTCTGATAAATTATATTGTGTAGAGTCCTGCACTGCCTAATAGGTCATGTATGGTTATGTAAATTAAATTAAAATTTTATAAAATAAAATTTCAATTTCGCAGTCACAGTAGTCACATTTCAAGGACTCGATAGTCATTTACAGATATAGAACACTTCCATCATCATAGAAAGTACCAATGGATGAGGCTGGTATAAACACTTGTTATGCAAGATATGGTCCAAGAACGTGAGGAGCCGCATGAACAGTGGCAGCAACATGTGGGAGCGCCTTAGAAAGGCAGAATCTCAGTCTACCCTGTGCCTACTGAGGAAGAATCGACATTTCGATAAGACTCTTAGGTGACCCAGGCATATTAAATTTGAGAAGAACTGTAGGTGGTCAAATAAGATAATCTAGTGGGTTTCAGAAGAGAAATATCCATTTTAGTCTAAAGTAAATCAATTAACTTTATAATTTTGGTAGTTCTGTGGTATATGTAAAAAAAATTTTTTTTAATTTTCCTTATATACTGAAATTTTGTCTATTTTTTTCCCCACTCAAAATTTTGTTATTCAGAAAGGAATCACACTAATACCCATGAAAGAGAGTTGATATAAAAACATAATTAAACTAAAATAATATCTATTTAAACATGCATTTAGTCCAGCTAGTTGACAATTAATTCAATTTTTATCATTTACGGTCTGCATTCCATATAAGGTGATAATAGAAAGACATAAGATTCCAGTAATTTTGCAACTTTATTGGGGTTTTTTTGCATATGTGTGAGGTCTTCATTTTTAAAATTGCTATTTTCCCTTTTCTTATTCTATTTTGGCTTCATCTTTTATTCTTCAAGATTGTAATAAGTCTTGTTTGCAGAGTATTTATAACTCACTTTCTCATGAAAAGATTTCCCTGACTACAAACAGGTTTATCATAATACAAAAAGAAATATCATGAGCATCTCTGCTCCTGCTGAACATTGATCAATTTTTTTATTTAGGTTCCAAAGCTCCCTTCTTTAACCTCATATTGGTAATTATTTATTTGCTCACATGTACAGTGACACATTTACCCAAAACACACACACGCACACACACACATCTAAATTCAACTATTTTTGCAATGTTTTAATGTGGCTCATTGGATATTCAATAATACTTAGGCCATAAAAAAAATATGCCTCAACTTTATAGTTCAAACCGGACAGTGCAAATAGAATCCAACAAAACTCCATATTTTGTTCATATGACAGGTGAAAAATAAACAACCAGGAAAGTGTTCACTGTTTTTCTTTCTCCATCTCCTACACACATACAAATAGTTATTTGCAACTGAATTTCTCTCCTTTCCCACATGCTGAGGAAGGAGAGTTGATCTTCGTGATTCTCTGGTGTTTAGGAAGACAGTTGACTAAAGAGGTAGAAGGCATTGGACTGAAGCTGGGAGTGCAACTGTCCAGAGCTTCTGAATTGAAATTGCATATCAAGAGCCTGAAATGTGGAAAGGAACTTTTGCTGTTTCAATTGCAAGAGGTTTCTGACCAACTGCTGCTGGGTATGAAGAATTAGGCAGTGAATAAAGGGACTCTTGAAAGTATTAGTGTGGGGTTTCAGTTGGGTGTGGAGGACTCTATAGGATAAATTTTTTTCAACTTATTTATGGTACTGAACTGTGCTTCTTACATTTGACTCCATAAGGAGACTGATTCATATGAGACTCTTGAATATTAGCATTATACACATGTATTTAAAATGTGAAATGATTGCATCATTTGCTATATCTTACCTTGGTATTAATTAGGCTGAGCTTAATTAAAATCCAAGATTTTAAGTTGATTTTATGAAAATTAACTATTAAGTTTTCAATGTCCTTGATGTAACAAAATTAATCACATCACCTAACCAGTCAAGACTAACTGTAGTTGCCTTTAATCTGTAAGGATCATGAATAACTTTTTTCATTCTATTTTCTGTAGCTTCAAAGTTATTTTATATTAAAGTATATATTATATTTGTAATAGGACAATACATTATCTCTAGGGAATTGGATTTCTCTTTTCCTCTTAATGGTGTTCTCTAATTCCCAGATTTATTTTACAATTAATATATATTTCTTTATAATCCAAAAAAGTAATTAAAATGGCATACCAATTTACCATTGATACTATTTCTAGTATTTTACTGTTTTATCATTTCTATGCTCAAATGCCATGTTTTGGAAATTTCCCATGGAAATGGTTACCTTGGATAGATCCTTAGGGAAGTTTCCTTTTCAATTAGAGGATATGTCAATTAGAGGAGATTCAAAGATTCAATTAGCGGAGATGTCTCCATGTCTCCTTTAATATTTATGCGGGGCCTTGTATTCTAGCTCTCACTTCCCTGCCTAGGGCTTGTTTAGACCCATTGAACAAAGTAACTGAGCATTTGAAGCAAAAAAAAAAAAAACTTCTGATTGTTAAATTGACTGAGACTTCTGGAACTTATGAGGGTCACACTTTTCGTTTAAGTCACTCTGTATTTTACTGGGTGCCTTTCCCATTTATAGTAGGATTACTCAGCAATAGAAGACAAAGCTCTTTGATAAATCAGACCACCTGAGTGTGCTTAAGAAATGTTTTCCAAGAAATACAAAACTGCATATAATTGGGGCCCCAGTTGGTCATACTCAGTGTGAGTCATATCTTCTTCCCCTCCTTCTCATACACAACACACAGAGACCAATCAAAAACCTACTCAGTTACCCCGCCCCTACATGGGACAAAATCTTGGATGGCTGTGTTTGGGAGCCCTTAAGAACAGAGGGGCTTGTGGGCTAAAAGCAAAGGCAGAATGAAGCCCTCGTGATGCTTTGGCTCTCTCCAGAAACTTGAAATATTCTTGATGCTCAAGGCATTTAGTTACTACCATAATGCCTAGTTTATTCTACACAACAATAGACTTATTATTAGATGCCTTTGAATTAAGATTCCGCACCACGTAAATGAGAAGGAGTAAACAAAAGCAGGCAAACTCTTCAACGCACCATGTTTTTCTTAAATACCAAGCCTCAACAGAATAAAATGCGTAGGCTTACAAAAGGACTCACTAAGTGATTTTATCCAAAGATATTCACTCCTCCCCAAATTGCAGAACACTGCTGGGAAGTCCTCTCTGAACTGCTTTTTTAACCCCACAGAAGCATTCACTTTTAAGACTGTTTGCTTTAAGTGTGATTGTACAGATTTCTGGGGGAAAAATTCACACACAATTTTCCCTGCAAATGATGTGGGGCAGAACACATTGATCTTTATAAATAACTTTGTGTTTATAGTTATGCTTCTTAATTGTGTTGCATGTCATAAAAAAGAACTGAATGAAAAACCGATTCATGTTCAAGCTGGAGGTACAATGACTTAAATGAATCTAAGCTTTTCAAGGCTGTTTGGTTCTAAAAGCTGTTGTGAAAGTGGCCAGAAGCATGTCATTTTGGTTCAACCAAAAATAACAGATGGAGTTTGTGTTTTTAGCATTCTTGTTGAGTATAGAAATAATCAGAAGTGTTTTACTCTCTAAGTTTAAACAGTTGCTAAGTTCTGTAAAATCTAATAATAACAGTTATAAATAATAAGTCTGACTTGGCAACATCTGTCACAGAATTCTCTTCTTCATTCCTAGTGCTGCTACCAAATCCAGGCCCTTACAAATTATGTAATCTAAGAAAGTTGGTGAGCCTCCCTAAGATTCAGTTTCTTCATCTGAAATGGGGAAATGTACTACTATATGCCAGGTAGAGCCCTATGCACTTTGCAAATACAAATCCAGGAATCCTCATAATAACCCTGCGCAGTAGATACTATTAGTACCTCACCATTTTGCAGAAGAGAAAACTGAGTCACAGAAAGTTAAGTAACTTGCTCAATGCCACACAGTTCATGATATGGTGAAACCAGAATTAAAATCTGGTTAGTCTATCTCTGGAGTCTGCTTTAACCACTGCAACGTTTGCTGGGAACTTAAATGAGACATTATGTAAAACATTCAGCAGTATGCACTCAGTATTTAATATCTGTCTTTACTATTGTTTACAGCTATTGCCAGCCAATGAAAGAACATTTCTTCTGCTCTTGTCCTGCCCAATCAAGGTAAATGGAATTCAACACTTAGTTTGGGGATCCTTACCGTCTTGTTGTTGGTACCTTCTGAAGAGGGAGTAAATCTTTGGTGCTAAAGACTCTTAAAAAATGCCATAGAAACATTTGAGATTTGAGGTACTGTTTAGATACAGGGTATGGCTAGAATTCTGAATTCCTGAAAACCGAAGGATAATTCTATGGATTTTCATGTACTAATGACAATACAGTTGTTCAATAATAATATTAGCCAAAGAAATTTGAGGGGAGGAAATGATCTCATTGAAGTTACTTCTTAGCCCATCCACATGGTTTTCAGAATCAATCACCTTAAGAATGTGCCTGTGCATGTGTGTGTGTGTGTGTGTGTGTGTGTGTGTGAAGACACACCCATTTATATTTTATGGGTATAACAGATCAGACTTGTGGTTACCAGAGGCAGAGGGTGGGAGGACAGGGATTTGGAGGAAGGTGGTCAAAAGGTACAAACTTTCAGCTGTAAGATAAATAAGTACCAGGGGTGTAATGTACCACATGGTGACTATAGCTACCACTGCTGTATGATATATAGGAAAGTTTTTAAGAAAGTAAATCTTAAGAGTTCTCATCAAAAGGAGAAAATTTTTCTCTTTTTTCATTTCTCTTATTTTTATTGTATCTATATGTGGAGGTTGACATTAGCTGAGACTATTGTGGTAATTGTCTCACAATATCTATAAATCAAACCATCATTCTGTATGCCTTAAACTTATACAGTGGTGTAAGTCAGTTATCTCTCAATAAAATTTGGGGAAAAAAATAACATATTTTTAAAAAATAAAAGCAAATAATGTCAAATGCCTGTCCAATCTCCTCACCCTTAGCATTCTCCCATCCATGGTCCCCAAGTAGAAAAGTCTAAGAAACTCCCTTGGGATGCATGTAGATGATGAAGAGTGTCATTTTAATAATCCACTTTGGGGCCATGACTCACTTTCATTGGCCCCCATTTGGTGCTTTTCACACAGGAAAGTCATTAGATTGAACTCCATCTCAAAGCACTAAGTAAATAGGGAAGTTATACACGGTATCTGTCCCAAACCATGGTACGGTATTCATTGTCTTTTAGTGTTTCTTCCATCTTGTTTCAATACCTAAGAGTGGAAGAAGCACCCTATTGACCCCTGTCCATTCAAACTGTTACATGGGAAGTATGAATATACTTCTCATAGGCTCCTTTTCTCTGAAGACATTGAGATAAATGGAAGTAATTAATATTAGCTCAATTGCTTTATTTTACAGGGGAACAAAAATTTAATAGTTAAGGATTAAAATTATGTTGCAGCCAGATCTCACAACACATTTATTTCTTGGCTGTAGTGCACTTTGAGTGAAAAGTCACTTCCCACACAAATCTGCATAGTATGACTTGCCCTTTTCTCATCAGGGTAACATGATCATAACGATACTTTATCACACGCAAAAATGAAGCCTGAATAGCTGGACAAGTAGCTTTGTCACTGTGGAGAATTCCACTGGAATCCATAGTGACTACAAAGTTTAATCACATGCTGAACATTTAAGCCTTCCTGTTTTCCATGAACAATTAAAACGTGGCAAGACAGAATAATACAACTAAAAAATAACTTGCCAAGGAATATCATGATTTCTATAGTTTACATGTTTCAGTTATATGATTCAGTTTGTGATGTAAAATCTCAGTCTTCCTGAAGAACAATTACAGACAGATGAAAGATATTTTTTATTTGGCATTTCATAATCTCAAACAGGATAATTAGAGGGACTGACTGAAGATAGACAAATGTAATCACAGGCAAGAGAAGGGAAAGAAGGAAAAAAGCAAGCAAAAATATGATAATAAATATAGAAGCAGTTCAGAGCAAAGGTGCTGCAGGAGGTTAGAAAAAGCAACAGGACATCCAGCAACTTTCTAACAGTAGAGAAGGATACAACTGAAGATGGATGGGCTCTGAGGTCTGTACAGAGGGGGTGGAAAGCAGCAAATAATTTAGTCCTTAGTAATCCTAAAAGATTCATGGCATTATTCTGTGTAGTTTTTAAGTCTTGTGTTCTGAATTTAACTGTACTGGGTTGGATCTGCCTCTGCCACTTACTACCAGGCCATCTTTGTGTAAATCAAGCCATTATGTGCCCCTTTCCTCGTAATCTCAGATGAAGATAGTGATAGTACTGACCTCATTCCCTTATTGGAAGAAGTACCACCCTTAGACCTGGCAAAGAACCCCCTGCTCTGTGTCCTGCATGATAGAGGGTCCTAAATCTAACAAATGAGAATAAAGGGAATGTATTAGAGTACGCATAGGCATATGGGCACTGGCTCAGTGCCCTTCAGCGCTCCTGTGACAGCTTTCAGGCCACAGGGAAACACTTCTCAAAATTTCTTGCTCTGTGTCCTCCTAAGAAAAGAGGACCATGTCCAACTCCAGGATTTGAGCATTTTCCATTGCCCATTTCCCAGCTGAACACAGCTTCAAAGTATTGGGAAGATTGTGTTGGAAGCTCTCGTCAACAGGAGAGCAAAGTTTTCTCACACGAAAAGGATCACTTTCCAATAATGCTGAGCTTCCATCTTGTTTCTTTTCCTGGATCATTTCCCGTTTCCAGAAATATTCACAAATTTGTGAATTAGCAAGGTATTTGCAACAGTTGCATTTGGTGGTTGAGGGAAATTGTGAAATATTAAACAACTCAACATTTTTGAAAGAGTGGGTAGGTAGACCTTTAGTTTGGCAACTGGATGGACACAACACTAGAATTGCTAATAACTACTTCAATTAAATTGAGTAATGATTTCAGTTTTATTTAAATAATTCTAACTTGAAATTTTGATATTTAATATTATATTTTTCACTCTGTCTTTATTCTTATTAGATGTGTTTGAATATTGATTCTCCATCCTTTAATGCATATATTTTGATGCATATATATTTACATTTTGTACACTTTTAAAATAACTGTATTTTTTAATTCTTTGAGTTAGGATTTGTAGAGCACAAATTATGAAAAAATTTGATTATAACAACTTAAAGATTTTGCTGAATTGAAAGCAAGAAAACATATTTTATGAAATATATATTATAATTGATAGACTATGTATTTCTTTATTTCTCACCCAAATATTCTTAGTCCCTCAGTAGAACATCTTCCATCATATTTGACAGTTTTGTCATTTTATAGGCATATTTGTTAAGGTAGGAAGTTAAAACATGTTTTGTAATAGGTTTATTACTTAATGTATAACTTAGTTTAGAAGATCAAATTAGATGGTATATAAGCTTAAAATAATTTAATTAATTTTAGCCATGGCATTTTTCTAGTTACTGAGAAAGAATAGTAAACAAAACAGACAAAACTCCTGCTCTCAGAGGGCTTATGTTCTAGTGCAGAGGTCCATAAACATTTTCTGTAAAAGGCCAGACAGTAAATGTTTTAGGCTTTGTGGGCTACATATGATCACTGTCATATATTCTTTTTTGTTTATTTTTTCAAACCTTTAAAAATTATTCCTCATTGCGGGTCATGCAAAAGCAGGCCATCTCAAAACAGGCCTTGGGCCAGACTTGGCCCTTAGACCTTAGTTTGCAGACCCCTGTTCTAGTGCCTTTAGCCGCAGTGCATCTGGAGGGCATCTCGTGAAAGGTCAAATCAAGTCCTATACACTTCAGTATCTTCTATGTTCACCACTGAATTCAAACTGGCTTCTTCTAAAAGTCAGTGTGTGTCTGCAAGTGAAGCAACTTGGGGATATGGAGGGGACGTGATGCGATCGGGGTGAGGCATTGTCAAGGCCAAGGAAAGTGGACACAGTCAAGTACCACAGGAACATATTAACTGTTCCATACAATTCACTGTCAGGGACTCAGCTGAGCTGGAGAGAGAGCTGAGCTGTCAGGTATCGAAGTAGCCAACTTCACTTACTGAAATAAAGTAACAAGCCAAATGGAAGGAACAGTGAAGCCTTTAATCAACTGCTGCAATAGCATAAGCAAGAGGCTAAATCAGGGAAAGCACTGACTCCTTCCTGTACCAACAAAAGGTTCCTGTAGTGTTACGGACCTGGCTCCAGAGTGAGGAAAAGTGACTTCAAGTTTCCCAATAAGGTGACTTCCAAATAGAGACACCTGGGCTAGGAATGGGGCTATGCACGAGAGCATGGCTGGCCAGGGGGCCTGAGTCCTTGACTGCAGCTCCCTTCAGAGACCACCATGCACTGGCTGTTGTACATCAGGTCCTGCAGAGGGCGGTTTCACCCCATGAGGCCACCAGGTAGAATCTTTTTGTCACTGCCTATGATTGGGCCTGAAAAATCACACAAAAGTTTTTGGCCAGAAGCCAGATTCCTCAGTCATTCTGCAATAGGTCATCCTTTACTCTGATGAAATGAACTTACTATTTATTTGACAGATAGTTATTGAGCAGCTGCTCTGTGCCAGATTCTGGGCTCAGCAACTGTGTACCTCTCTGGCTCAAAGAAAAATCTGAAAGGTAGATTCTGTGTATACAGGTAGTTGAATCATTTTTGAAGTATCCAAATTAAACCTGGCTTTAGATGGCTCAAAATAATCATATTATTGCTAAACATTTACTGCTTTAAAAAATGATTTATTTTAAAATAATTTGTGGATATAGCCTCTCATGGTTTTTAAATGCTAGTAAATATTTTAGCAAATCTTGAAGTTTCCTGAAAATCATATTATCCTCAGTTTAAGTAATTAGTTCTTAAACATACTGATGGTTTAGATTCTCCCACAGTAGACTGGTTTGTTATTAAAATAATATTAATCTAGAACATTTGTATGTAAAGACTAAGGAGAACTGCACCAAGAAAACTTCTTACTGGTTTTGATCTATTTGTACTTCTGTTTAAATTATTTTGTTTTTAAACAAAAACTTAATTGAGTATAATAATATTGTGCATATGATTCTAACAGTCTTTAAAAGTGTCAATAAATACATAGACACATGTATGTGCACACTTGTGTGTGCATCTGTGTGTAATGATCATTTTGTCCTCCAATAATGATTCCTCATTGTTTTAAACCTGTAAAACACAGTGCCTTTTGGCATAAAATTTCACAAGGAAGTTGTTCTATTCAATCCAAGACATATAGGGTTTCATTCTTCTCATCTTAAGAAAGATACACCTTATAATATGGTTTAAACTTTGAATTATGTTCTATATCAAATATCAAAAGGAACTTGAAGTCAACTGTCACTTGATTTCTGTATGCTCAGGTATCATTCTTTTCTTCTGATGATGAATATGTTTTAGTTTAAAGAAACCACAAAGGAGATGAAAACTTCAACCAACACATCAAAAATATATTTTGCAGAAAGCCAAGTTGCAAAACTTTAGAGAGGGCACAAGCTGTGTTTCCAATATTTCAGCTTATGAAAAGGGGGAAATAATTAAAAAGCGAAAGTAACTGGTGTGACCTTTTGTAATCCTACAGAAAGTTATTCCATAGAGCTTGGAATCTATTAATTCTTTCCCATAATGTCTATGTCTATAATTCATGATTAAAATCATTTTAATATCATTAATTGAATTTACAGAGAACTAAGTGGTTAAAAGTGGTGTTTTGCTCTCTCTCAAACAAAAAGAGAGAGAGGAAGGGAGAGAAAAAGAAGCATTTATTGGTTAAAGGGATACATTTCAATTATGAGAAAGTCTTTTATCTGGAATACTTCATTAAGCAACACTGCTAAAAATAAAGATATTTTCTAATGATTAGTTAGTATTGCCTAATAAATTGTCAGTCACAAGGCATTTATTAGTCACATGCATACATATCAATATATATGTATAAACACACACATACATGTATATGTACTACATGTATATATACCTCCAAAGTGCTTTGAAGAGGAAAATATTAAGTACGAGGCAGGTCTTGGATTCAAATAGACACGGGTTCAAAGGCTACTTTTGTCACTTTTTAGCTGTGTCATTTTGGGCATGTAACTTTACATAACTAAACCTAAATTTTCACAACTATAAAATAAGACTGATAATAATACCTTTTTAAGATAATTCTTCTGAAGATGAAATGAGATCACGTATGTTAATGCTTATCTAAGTTTCTGGTACAAGCGCACACATACAGTAAATCTGATTATTATGCTGTTTATAGTTATTAATATGTAAACAGAAGCATTAGCATTTGTTTTCCAGCAACCATCAGTTATGACCATTGATTGCGATACAATTGGCTTTAAATAACAGAGACAGGATGGGAGAACTGATGCTGTGAAAGGTACCTAAATATCACAGTCTGTGTTGAGAAGGCTGTGTGCTCTGGCAATGTACAGAAATTTGGATATCAAACAACAGGGAATATAAAACCCACTACAGCTTGAAAACTTTACACATGGGAAGGCTTCTTTAGGTGTTACCCAGGTTGCCTGGTGGGCCCTAAATAAGAGCCTCAGAAAATTTGTTGCATCTCATCAGAACTGTGTATCTTAAGAAGGACTTGTATTCACTCTTCCTCCCAATTTGAAGATCTCAACAGAAATGCCATGCCATCCCATAAACTTTACTATATTTATAACTTTCCTGACAGTACAACCAATTTGAAATTTAGTGCAAAGGTCGAGTTACTAAATCTTGGAAATTACCATGGGTTTTGTTTAGTTTCTGCAAGTGAAATTCAAAGTAATTAAAAATAGACTAAAAGAATAAGCAGCAGAAACAGTTACTAGATGTTTGGTGATTTTAAACTTGGGTGAATGGAATTCAAAGCAGTCCTTTAACCTAAAATTCCAAAGTTAGATGGTGTCAGGAACTGTGAAGGACCCAGGATCTGGGTAAGTTAAGAAGTTAGCCTGTTACTGTTTCATAGATGCTGCTGGAGGACACACGGCTTTTGGGTCAGAAACAAAGGGCTTTATTACTTTTGGCATAGCAAGCAGCATAAGCACCGGGTACCATATTAATGTCAGTTCTTCGAGCTGCCAAGTCCCCCAGGGGCTACACAATAAGCCTGGATGGATGCTGTACTTACACACAATGGGTCTGTGTCATAGTTGAGGAACACTGATCTTGGGAATTCCACTGCTTTTTATTGACAGCCATAAGCAAGTCTGCATGTTTTCCAGGAGGTGGAAGGGTCACAACATCTCAAGGGTACCAGTGGCATAAGTCATCTCGAGAAATGGCACAGAAAAAAGAACAGTCAGGGCTTTGTAGCCTCGGCACAGCCAGGAAGCCATGTAGGAGTACAGGAAGAGCAAGAAGATGATATCTTTATGGAGTGTGGATCTATGTATGTATGTATCTTATATAAATAATACCTATCTATATTTGGTTGTCATGGTCTGAATAGCAATTATGTATTACTATATTTAACATACTGTGACATTTCATTTAAATTAGGTAAAAACTGCATGTAGTGGAAATACTGTAAGGTAGTCTCCGTGATTCTCACTTCTCGGTGTTCATGTCTCTGTATTATCCACTCCTACTGAGTGTGGATGGGACCTGTGACTTGCTTCTAACCAATAGAATGTGGCAAAGGTAATGGGATGGGTCAGTTAAATAAGATTGTCTTATTGTCAGCAGATTCACTCTAGAGACTCTTTGTTGGCTTGATGAAGTAAGCAGCTGTGTTGGGAAGCCCAGGTAGCCAGAGATTTGGGGCAACCTCTAGGACCTGATGGTAGGCTCTGCCCAACAGCCAGCAGGAAGCCAGATTTTCAGTCCTATAACTGTAAAGAAATGAATTCATCTGACGACCTAAGTGAACTTCGAAGTGAACTCATCCCCAGTCCCCAAATGAGAATGTAGAGCAGCTAAAACCTTTATTGAAGTCTCTGAGACCCTAGGCTGAGGACAGAGGTAAGCCACACTCAGAGTCTTAATCCACAGAAACTGTGAGGTGGTAAGAGCATGTTGTTTTAGCCACTAAATGTTTATTCTTTTGTTACACAGCAAAGATAATGAAAAAACTCCAGTGATTCAACACGTATCAGTGATATCTTTTAAGAATAGCAATTCCAATTACTATTTTAATCAATGCAAAATCATCAAAATAACACTTCTGAAGTCAAATACATCCTAGAATTTCATTTTTGTATGTACTTTTCTTTTAAAATTTAGCATATTTACAGAGTTCTGCAACCATCACTACAATCAATTTTAGGACATTTGCATCACTCCATAAGGAAATGCAGTACCCATTGGCAGTCGCTCTCCATTTCCCCCCAACTTGCCCCATCCCAACCCTAGGCAACCACTAATCTACCCTCTCTCTTGATCCGCCTATTCTGGACATGTCATATCAGTGAAATCACACAGCATGTGGTCTTTGGGGACTGGCTTTTTCACTTAGCATATGTTTTCAAGGTTCATTCATGCTGTAGCCTGTATCAGTACTTCATTTCATTTTGTTAACAAATAATATCTCACAGTATGGATATGTCACATTTTATTTATCCATTCATTCATCAGTTGATGGACATTTGGGTTGTTTCCACTTTTGAGCTGTTGCGAACATACGTGTACATGTTTTTGTGTGTACATATATTTTCATTTCTCTAGGAGTGTGATTGATGGGTTATATGGTAACTCTGTGTTTAATCTTTCAAGGAAATGCCAGACTATTTTCTAAAATGGCTGCACCATTTTCCATCCCCACCAGCAGGTGTACAAATGTTCCAATTTCTCCACAACCGCATTAACACTTGTTACTCTCTGTCTTAATTATAGGCATCTGAGTGTGTGTGAAGCGGTATCACGCTGTGGGTTTGATTCTTATATCCCACGTGGCTCGTGACGTTGAGAATCTTTCCATGTGATTTTCTTTACATTCTGACCATTTGCTCTTATTCAGAAATAGCTACATATTTTTGAGGAGTAGAGACTCAATACAGCTGATATATATTGTATGATGTCATTTGAGCATATGTTTGTGTCTGTGTGATAGTATAAGGTCCTAATAATCCATGCAAGATTATCTCCACTGATGTAGGGATTTGTATTTTGGAAAGAAAGAGGCACAGAAGAGTTAAGGGACAATAAAACAAAAGAGGCCAATTCAAAATCATAGAGAAAACGGAGGGTTAAGTTGGTTAAATTCAGGAAAGCAAGAATCCAAAAGTTAGCACATGGTAAAAATCCGAGGTGAAGCAAGATGAGTGCTCTTTGTGAAATGAGATGAAATATCTTTTGCAACCCCTTATGGACCATTAGAGTCTTAGAACATTGGCGGTTTGGGCCAATTTATGGGTACAGTGTCAATGAGAACTGTTAAGTGTTTAACGTCTCCATTCTTACCTTGCATTAGGTACTTTAGGGCTACAGAACATCTCTCCACCCCTAAAAAATAAAGAAGAGAGAGGAAAAATATAACCACAAGGAGGCTTACTGATTATATTGTCTGGACCTGGTACTATCGACGTGAGCTGACAATAGACAGAAACATAAGCTGATATGAAACAATAAGTCAGAAACATAAAGCTGAAAACCCACATGTAAACTGGAGGATGGAAAAGATGTGGGAATGGTGACGGCTAATAATAGGGCCTAGATTGTTGTCAGTATAAAGTTTGGGAGAAGAGATATCATTACTTTCCTGGGTTAAGAGAAAAATCCAAATTAAGTGGTATCAGTGTGAAGTCCAGGCATGAAACAAAAGAAAACAAATAAAATGAGTAACAAGATGTAGAAGGCAGCAAGTCCAAATTATTTATAACATTTAAAAGTTAAAGATTCTGGGACTTCCCTGGTGGTGCAGTGGTTAAGAATCCTCCTGCCAATGCAGGGGACACGGGTTCAAGCCCTGGTCCAGGAAGATCCCACATGCCGCAGAGCAACTAAGCCTGTGTGCCATAACTACTGAGCCTGAGCTCTAGAGCCCGTGAGCCACAACTACTGAAGCCCGTGCACCTAGAGCCTGTGCTCTGCAACAGGAGAAGCCACCGCAATGAGAAGCCCATGCACCGCCGTGAAAAGTAGCCCCTGCTCGCCGCAACTAGAGAAAGCCCACACGCAGCAACGAAGACCCAACACAGCCAGAAATAAATAAATAAATAAATAAATAAATAAATAAATAAATAGTTAAAGATTCTGATCACACATGAATTTTTGTCTCTTTAAAGAGCCGTCTCCCTAGGCATAGTCACACACAAAAATGCAGTTTAACCCCTCATTTCCTGGATAGGGAACTAAGGATCAAAGAAATAAGGAGATTTATCCAATTAAGCTAATACTGGCTATATTAATAGACACAAAAACTAGAATTGAGATCTAATCCCAAATACAGTGATTTTTCTTTTTCAGTATTAATTCAACTACCTTTTCAAGCCATTTGCAAGCTAGGTCTGGTTCTTTATGATATAAAATGGTGGGAATATTTATTAAGAATCTGATTAATTCAGTTTCTCTTTCTCTACTTCCCAGTTTACTCTATGACTATCACCTCAGGAAATTCCATTCTGAGACCTACATGCTTACCTGTTCTCTACCATTATCCAGGCATAATATAAGGTCTAGATTCCACTTATTTAACAGTGAATAAAACACTGTATGAATACTGTACAAACAATGTACAGACATTATACTTGTACAACAGGAATTAATGTCTCTAACAATGATTGGTACTCTAACAAAGGTTGTTCTGAGTTTATTATTAATACACAAAATTACATGTAAACTTGACTGATCTAACCCACCTAAGTGGTTTTCTTTCACTGCAGAATAAAATAATATGAAGCAACATCAACCAAAACCAAATAAACAATATAAATGGTCTTGAACAGTTGAATATAAACAACATACAGGTACTGCCTAAAGCTTATTATTTAAATGAAAACTTTAGGCAACTTGCTGTCTTTTACATTTTTTTTTCATTTTTTAAAAAATGTGCATCACACAATGTATATGCCAGAAACAGTTGTGGCCTACTTAGAGTGCTAAATGTTAAATTTCTGAATCAATAATAACCTTTCTGTTTCCAAGATATTTATAAATCTTTCCTCCTCTTTAGGGTCTTCAAGGACTGTATACCACCAAGAAACTAAAGAATCTTGTACAAAGCATTTGCACACCATAGATGAGCTTAGTGAATATTTGTTGATAATGAGGTTGATGATAAATTATCACTGATTTTTTATATCTCAGAGTGGTTTCTCTGCACTGGAACGTTTCTTGTTAAAAATGATGTTTTCCTCCTAAACTTTGGTTTTTAACACCCCTTGATGACTGCCTTCACAGAAATTGATGTAAGAAAGTTGCCATCCTGTTCTCTGCAACCCAATGGCAATTACAAAGAGTTTATAGAGTTTGAATGAATTCTTTCTAAGCCCCTGTTTAGATAAATTTTCAGCATTTATCCAATTACAACAGATATTTGCACATACCAAAACTTTGCAAAAGTAGTTATAAAAAGACTTAAAAGCTATTTTCACAAAACCAGACTTTTACAAATGCAGTTTTAAAATGACGTATCCAGTATTTCTAATGAGGAAATAATTGCCTTTGTGGGGGAACACACCTTGAATGACCATTTTGTGCAAAGAGTTAGGTCCCAGAGGCAGGTCAATCAGAGAGTGTACAATGGAAGATGGGCTAGATTCCTCTGTACAGGAAGATGCTCTAAATATGTCAAATATTCACATTTAAGTTTTATGCATAACTGCAAGGACTCTTATCTTCCAGTACAATCTGCCATAAACACATTTCTGGTATGAGTGTTTCTTGTAAAAAAAGAAATTGGCAGAGTACTACCATTTGAAAGGTGAGGTACACATACAGGGTGATGAGACAATACACAGCCTTAACCAGTTCAGTAGAAGCATGAATTTGGAACCAGAATTAACCAAAAAACCTGCCTCTTCCCCTTTTAAGCACTGCCTCTTCATCACCATCTGCTGAATCTCTGGCGATCTTGGGAGGAACAATGCTTGCCACCATCTACGAAATGGGGCTGAAGCATATTCATTGACTGCTACTTCTGCTGACTTGAGATCAGACGATTGCTATTTTATATCTCAAAACCATATTGCTTTAGCATCCTTTAGTTTTAGAAAACAATTTATGTTAAACCTATCATAAATTAAGAATCATACTTTGACCTCATCATCTTAATAATTTGCTCCATACCTTTTATTTAGCATTTAGCAATTCTTCAGCATTGTGATAGTTGCTTAGATGGAATTTAAAGGGAGAAAAAGGAGATAAATCCCTAAAGAAATGTACTTTCTAGTAGACAGCAATATGAACACATAAGTTACTAATTTTAGTGATTCATCTGTAAATCTGGCTATTTGATTACGGGCAGGATCAGGTTTTATTCATTTTTGTATCTTCATTGTCTAGAATGGTTCCTGGGACATAGTTGGTATTCATTAAATATTTGTTGACTGAGTGTGAAATAGTTAGGGAAATATATGTAAATATGTAATTGACCTTTGTTTTGTTGAAGCAGGATTAAGTATGTACAGAAACAGGCATGGAGGCCTGGAGGAATAATGAATAGCACCCAGAAAAGAGGATCTTTAAAAGAAGAGTAGAATGTGTACTGTTAAGGGTGAAGAAGCATTCAGAGCTCTAGTGTAGGAGAAAATATAAACCCAGGACATAGAATGAGAAAGGAGTATGGTCTCTTGACTGAATCTCAGTCTTGAAAAATTGCTGGAGCTATACAGGGCCAGGTAAAGCAGGGTCAGATTATTAATAGCCCTGGAAGTCTGGGATTTAAATTTGATTGCACAAGCTGTGAGTTACCTCTATTTGTCTTTCTTCAGAAGAAATGTGGTCAATGTTTTGTTTCAGGGAAATGTCTGGTAGAAGATAAAGGATGGCATAGAGTAAGATAGTTACGTGGATAGTCATATATAGTCACATAGTTCAGTTAAGAACGTGTTTGAAATAATGGTCTCCCAGGCATCGGGTAGGGATGCAGGGTTAAAATGAAGGTTGTGAGAAAGTAGAGAGTGTACTGAATCCAAGAACTGAGAGAAAAAGAGAATGACCCACATTCTAAGATAGGGAATATAAAAAATACATCCAGGGACTATCACAGAGAACAGTTTCATGGGTTTGTGTTGGGTTTTGGAGGCTGAGAGGCAGGGGCAAATGAGAAATCTTTATTTGTTAGTTTCATTATTTTGAGAATCAAACTGAAGACAGTTTAGTAAAAGAGAGGATCCAATCAAAAAAGAAGGATGCTGTAGGGAAAGATAGAAGTGTCGGGGTAAGGTTTTATCATCAGCGAAAACCTATGAAACCTGTGTTTCACAGACTGCGCATAACAGACATGAAGAGGGTTTATAGGAATATCAAAGGGCAGTGTTTGTCTGGCTTTAGCTCCACTAACACCCTTAATGATTCTAAATTTTTGGAGACATTTCTTGTCAACGTGGGAACTCTCTTCTTGATTTCCATTTTGTCCACTTGTGCTATACATCAGTCCAGTTATATCTCCTGTATGATGGCGGGGCCACATATTCCCACCCAATTGCCAATTCCCACTATTGCCTTTCCCGCTCCTCTGGTCCAGATATGGGCTGGGACAACTTGGCACCCTAGGCAACTGTGTCAATTCTCTCCTCTAACATGCTCCCATAAATGAGGACAGTGAACTTCCCTCCAAATTGTGCCACCTGTTACACGTGCTATGAAACTGAGACTTTACTGAATAAAGTTTCAACTTCAGCCCTCCCTGCCCCCCAGAACTGAAACTGAGCTCATAGGTCCAAGACTGGGAGAAATCAGGCTTATTTCAATACTGACCAAAAATTTTTAAGTACTTTTAACATTATAGGGAGTATAGAAGATATCACTGACTCTAGGTTTAATCTCCAATTTTATTTTCAAAGTAAGGTTTTTATACATGCAGTCTACCTGGAGAGAAATACTTCCTAAATAATCAGACCTGGGGGTCAATACCTCATGGCCAACACTGGTCATCATCATGTCTATTATAATCCTTGCTGATTTCAGGTTTCTGAATTCCCATTCTCTTGCATATCGGGTCTGGTTTCAAGTTTTATGCCTCAAACTTTATATTTTTTCTTTTTTTCTTTTTTAATTAATTAATTTATTTAATTTTGGCTGTGCTGGGTCTTCGTTTCTGTGCGAGGGCTTTCTCTAGTTGCGGCGAGTGGGGGCCGCTCTTCATCGCGGTGTGCGGGCCTCTCACCATCGCGGCCTCTCTTGTTGCGGAGCACAGACTCCAGACGCGCAGGCTCAGTAGTTGTGGCTCACGGGCCTAGTTGCTCCGCGGTATGTGGGATCTTCCCAGACCAGGGCTCGAACCCGTGTCCCCTGCATTGGCAGGCAGATTCTCAACCACTGCGCCACCAGGGAAGCCCCAAACTTTCTATTTTTCACCTCCAATCCTGATCCTTCGTTTAAGCAACTAAACATTATGATGTTTTAGAAATCAAATTAAAAGTAAAATGTTAATTGTATAAAAACACCACAAATAAAACGTGTTACTTTTGTGATGCAAGGGAAGTGTTTGGGAGGTGAAGTGCACAGGAAGGGATTAGAACATCAGTGTTTCTAAACAAACTGCAGAAAATTGAAATGGTTTGCGTGAGTCAGTTTGTGCATGTGTGTGTGTGTGTGTGTGTGTGTGTGTGTGTGTGTGTGTGTTTGATGAAAGCAGAAGAAAAAAAAATGAAAAAATTATTTTTAACCTGCAGGCTGCAAAGGGTTGCCAAAGAATCACACACGCCATCTCCTTTGCTGAACAGGCTGGGGCTAGCGGCAAGGGCCACAGTTAACAAGTTTGGTATATTGAGTTCTAAAAGCCATATCTGATTCTCTTCACTGTGACGTGACAATAGCACTGATAACCCTCAGGTTCTGTGAAAAAACAAGCACATGTACACAAACACACACACACACCACACACTATAATCACTCTTTGTGCATCAAAATTTTTACTTTTAGAGCTATAAAAAATAGAAGGAAAAAGACACCAAATAAAAAGTGTTATTCTCTGGAGTTTGCTTCTTCGTGCATGTGAAACAAAAAGAGCACAGAAATTAAAACACAAAGTGACAACAAGTTCTCAGGTGGTTTTGTATATTCCTTGGTACATCATTGTATTCCCTGGCTTTGCAAAGGTTTCTATTTGAGAAATGTGCTACACTGAATGTTTTCCCTTCACTTTGATGTTGGCTAGGACTCTTTGGACCATTTTTTCTTTCATTTTTTTATTCCTTTATCAATTCATTCACCACAACATCTCACTGAGCCCACATGTCCCAGGTGCTGTATTAGGCTCTGGAGGTAGATGGATAAAATCCAGTTCTGTCTTCAAGGAACCCAAACTCTAGTGAGAAAAATGCATAGCTACCTGTGCATTTCAGATAGTAAATGCAATAATATGTATATACAAAGTATATTATGAAATCATAAAGAAAAGTCATTTATTGAAATGGTAAGAAAATTTTCCAGGAAGATGTGATAACAGGATTGAGCTTTCAAGTGTTAATAGAAATTAGGTGGGTAATGAAGTGAGCCCTGCCTAGTAAGCAACATGGAAAATGGAATTAAGGCAATAAACATCACAATGACAAGAGGAAATTACAGAGGATGTGCTAGAGCACAGAGAAAGGAAGAACCAGGTGCTATGGACTGAATTGTGTCCCCCATATTCATATGCTGAAACCCTAACCCTAAATATGGTGAGTTTTGGAGATGGGCCTTTGGGAGGTAATCAGGTTTAGATGAGGTCATAAAGGTGGGGCCCTCATGATGGGATTAGTGCCTTATAAGATGAGAACTTGCTTGCTCTTTCTACCTTGTGAGGACACAGCAAGATGATAGTCTTCTGTAAGCCAGGAGGAGAGCTCTCACCAGAACTGAACCCTACTGGACCCTGATTTTGGACTTTCCAGCCTCCAGAATTGTGAAAAATAAATTTATGTTGTTTTATGCCACCAATCAGAGGTATTTTGTTATGGCAGCCTAAGCTAAGACATCTTGGAATGTGAGGAAGTGAGTAGGGGCCACTGAGCTTAGATTGAGAGAGCCTAGTTGCCCTGTAAAGAGACAGACTTGATACTCTTGCCAAAGGAGATTGCTGATGCATTTTCCTTCTCTTTACATAGGCTGAGTTTTTTTCCCATGTATTTCATCAATTCTTAATGTAAATCACTCCTGGTTCATCAATCATTCACCCAAATATGCTTTAGTCCTAAACTGAAAATTACTTATATCCTCAGGTTGAAATAGATATCTTCCTTTCAACAATAAAATCTGAAAAAAGTGAGTTGAGGGATTATTGAATGCACCAGAAATTTCACTTTCTAAAACAAAAGTAAAATAAAAAGCAGAATAAATTCACAATGGCACATTAAACTGACACAATCCCACTGTTATTGGGGTGTTCCCTTTTGGGAACAAACAATTTTCTTTGATTTTTGTAGGCAATGGAAGTGAAAAGCAGCTTCAGGGGATCATTGAAATATTATTATGTTCTTACAAACCTTATGTCTATAGCTGATTACTTCTAAATGTTCGGATAAACTAATTTTGACTTTTTTTTCCAATGGTTACACAAATGGGAAGACTAAAGATGATAAAATGAGCAAGTGCTATGCTTTTTAAAATAATATTGTTTTCTTTCTAATTTTACAAGCAATGCATGTTCATTGCAGACAACTAGAAATACATAAAGCATAAAGTAAAAATTAAAAGTCACCCATAATCCCCACCCTGCAAAGATAAACATCATTAGTATTTTGATGCATTTCTTCCCAGTGTCTACATATATATATATATATTTTTTTTTTTTTTTAATTTATGTATAATTAACCTACAATACTCTGTTAGTTCCAGGTACACATTTGATATTTCTATATATTATAAAATGATCACCATGATGTCTAGTTACCACCTGTCACCAAAGATATTACAATATAATTGACTATATTCCCCCTGCTGTATTTCATCCCTGTGATTCATTTATTTTTGGAAATGGAATCTCCTATACACATTCACTCACCCCCTTCCCCTCTGACAACCATGTATTTGTTCTCTATATCTATGAGTCTCTATCTCTGTTTTGTTATGTTTGTTCATTTGTTTTGTTTAGATTCCACATATAAGTGAAATCATATGGCGTTTGTCTTTCTCTGTCTGACTTATTTCACTTAGCATAATACCCACTATGTTTATCCATGTTGTTGCAAATGACAAGATTTCATTCTTTTTTTATGGCTGAGTAATATTCCATTGTATAGGTATACCACAGCATATTTATCCATTATTTATTTATCCACCCTATATTTATTGCAGCATTATTTACATTACCCACTGATAGATATAGGGGTGCATATCTCTTTTTGATTTAGTGCTTTTGTCTTCTTTGGGTATATACCCAGAAGTAGAGTTACTGGATCATATAGTAGTTTTATTTTTAATTTTTTGAGGAACTTCCATACTGTTTCCCATAGTGGTTGTATCAGTTTACATTCCCACCAACAGCGTACTAGGGTTTCCTTTTTTCCACATCCTTGTCAACACTTGTTATTTGTCGTCTTTTTGATAATAGCCATTCTGACAGGTATGAGGTGATACCTCATTGTGGTTTTAATTTGTATTTCCCTGTTGAGCATCTTTTCATGTGCCTGTTGGTTATTTGTATGTCTCCTTTGATAAAAATGTCTATTTAGGTCCTCTGCCTATTTTTTAATTGGGTTTTTTTTTTTTGATGTTGAATCATATGAGTTCTTTGTATATTTTGGATATTAACCCTGTGTTAAATGTATCTTTTGCAAATATCTTCTCCCATTCAGTTGGTGGCCTTTTCATTTTGTTGATAGCTTCCTTCACCGTGCAAAAGCTTTTTAGTTTAATTAGTCCTATTTGTTTATTTTTGCTTTTGTTTCCCTTGACTGAGGAGACAGATCCAAAAAAATATTGCTAAGACAGATGTTAAAGAGTATACTGCATATGTTTCCTCCTTGGAGTTTTATGGCTTCAGATCTTACATTAAATCTTTAATCCATTTTGAGTTTTTTTTTTTGTATATGTTGTGAAAAAGTAGTCCAGTATGATTCTTTTGCATGTGTCTGTACAGTTTTCCCAACACCATTTACTGAAGAGGCTGTCTTGTCCCCATTGTATGTTCTTGTTTCCTTTGTCATAGATTAATTGACCATATAAGCATGGGTTTATTTCTGGGATCTCTATTCTGTTCCGTAGACCTGTGTGTCTGTTCTTGTGCTGGTACCATGTTGTTTTGATTACTATAGCTTTGCAGTATAGTTTGAAATCAGTGATTGTGATACCTCCAGCTTTGTTCTTCTTTCTCAAGATTGTTTTGGCTATTTGGGTTGTTTTTTGTTTCTATACACATTTTAAAATTTTCTGTTCTCTTCCTGTGAAAAATGCCATTGGTATTTTGATAGGAATTGCACTAAATCTGTAGATTGCCTTGGGTAGTATGGCTATTTTAACAATATTAAGTCTTCCCATCCATGAGCACAGTATATCTTTCCATTCATTTGTATCATCTTCAATTTCTTTCATCAATGTCTTATAGTTTTCCAAGCTGAGTACAAGTGTTTTTTTACCTACTTGCTTAGATTTATTCCTAGGTATTTTATTCTTTTTGATGTAATTTAATGTGGGATTGTTTTCTTAATTTATTTTCTGATACTTTTTTGTTAGTGTATAGAAAAGCAACATATTTTTGGATATTAATTTTATATCCTGAACCTCTACTGAATTCATTGGTGAGTTCTCATAGTTTTTGGGTGGTATCTTTAGGATTTTCTATAATCATGTAATCTGAAAACAGTAACAGTTTTACTTCTTCCTTTCCAACTTGGACTCTTTTTATTTATTTTCCTTGTTTGACTGCTGTATGACTAGGACTTCCAATATTACGTTGAATAAAAGTAGGGAGAGTGGGCATCCTTGTCTTGTTCCTGATCTTGGAGGAAATGCTTTCAGTTTTTCACAGTTGAGTATGATGTCAGCTGTGGGCTTGTCATATATATACCTTTCTTATGTTGAGGTATGTTTCCTCTATATTCACTTTGTTGAGTTTTTTTTTTTATCATAAATCGATGCTGAAATTTGTCAAAGGCTTTTTCAGCATCTATTGAGACGATCATATGCTTTTTATTCTTCAGTTTGTTAATGGGGTATATCACACTGACTGATTTGCAGATACAGTATTTGACCATCCTTGCATCCCTGGGATAAATCCTATTTGATCATGGTGTATAATCCTCGAACATGTTAGTGAATTTAGTTTGCTAATATTTTGTTGAAGATTTTTTCATCTATGTTCATCAGTAATATTGGACAGTAATTTTCTATCAGGATGATGCTGACCTCATAGAATGAGTTCGGAAGCATTCTTTCCCCTGAAAATTTTTGGAATAGTTTGAGAAAGAAAAGTGTTAACTCTTCTTTAAATGTGACACCATCTGGTGCTGGAATTTTGTCTGTCTGAATCTGCTATACCACATATATTCCCAATTAATAAGTGGGGGTTAAGTGGGGGAGAGGAGAATCAGAGGTAAGGATTTGAGGTGTTTGATATTTGCTTCTTTTTTTCATAATTCTCTATTTTCATTTCCTAGTTTTGAAATTTCAGCTGATTTGACACATGGGAGTAGCCTAGGAATAATGTAACAGGGGCTGTCTTCAATTACTAAAGATAGTCCACAAGCCATTTGGTAACAGGATAGGGGAAAAAAATATTTTCTTGATTTATTTCAAACAGAGCTATTTAAATGAGGAGGCTAATACCTTGCTATCCTGGTCACATAATTGAGTTATTGCAAATCAAGTGACTTGAGTTTTCGCCTTTTTTTGGTGCTTATTGCAGCTTCTGTTGGCCATGATTTAAATTTTAAGAAGCACATTTTAGTTCCTTCAGTGATATTCATTTACAAAAGTCCTAAAGGGATTTGATTCCCTAATGAGAGGTATAAAACTTGTGACTGAAATCCCACATAAAATTTAAATTGTATTTTCACTCACCAATGGCTTAATAGTGCAAAAACTCTTACTCAGACAAATAATTAGCTTTCCAATAGGAAGGTAAACAAAACTATAAATTATGATTAGATACGTGTTCTTCCCTGCAGAGACAAATTAGTCAACACTATTCTTCAGCTGTGATACATAGATGTTATAATATTGAGAGAGCTTTGTGAATAAATTTGGTAAAAATAAAGAGTCTGAAAACTGTACTCTTTTTTTGTTCATGATATGGATGTATGTTGTAATTTAATGCCTTGATTTGTATATTACTCGGTCATTTTCCCTTTCTTCGTTACAGATAAAGGAAATCAAGAGGAGAATTTAAATGTTTTTAATTGCAAGGGGGAAATAATTACATTCAAGGAAGCCTTGTGTTTGATAACATTTTCCAATTGGAAGTTCCTATGACAACGCCAGATTTTCCTCAACCATTTATTTACATAAAAATCTTGCTACTTAAAGGTATACATTTAAAGCAATAAAATGTCTAATATTAAAAAGCAGGGTTTTTTTTTTTCTTTCTTCAGTCTTCCAAAAATGAGTGTTTTTTTAAGAATGGAATTTTGTATTAGCCAGCTCAGGCTGCCATAACAAAATACCACAGACTGGGTGACTTAGGTTTTTCTTCTCATAAATGGTGAGGAAAAAAGAGACAAGCAATGGGCCTAAAATATATTACTGTCTTCCTGGTGCCAGTATCATGTAAGATGAATCTAGAAAGATGACTTCATTTATCTTTATAACCCTGTAGTACTTATGATCTGTATTTATAAGTTAACTAATTATGGTTCAGGATAAGTATTCACTTATCAAAAACCATACAATTAGTAAATAGTAGAGCAGGTATTTAGCCCAGGTTTATGTAACCCCCAAACTTTTATTTTTTCAATAAAATACTACTCTTGATTTCTTGCTATAGTCTTTCGATAATGGGAACAATCTTCATGTGATATATCTATTTCACAAGTTTTCAAATTATATAAAGTGATTGAGGAATATTAGATCTAATGGAAACCATAATCATCCAATTCAAACTTTTCATTTTGCTTGAAAGGAAATAAACTCAAAGTGATAAAATGCCATATCAGGGCTTTACAACTTGTTATTGAGAAAGGTAATACAAAATCTCATATTATGAACTAGATTCCAATTTTACTTTACCCAACTGTTTTTAAAAGTATGGTATCAGTGCCTTACATATCTATGTGTTACTTATATACGCATCATTAATCTCACTTATTGGGGAATAAAGATATCCATATGATTGTCAACTGCAAAAAACAATGCACAACCTAAAAGTTGAGAATTATGTTTTATTCGGCGGACACTCTGAGGACTTCAAGTCTGGGAAGCAGCCCCTCAGATGGCTCTGAGGGGCTGCTTTGAGGAGATAGGAGAGGAGCCAGGTTATATAGGAGTTCTTGCAACAAAGACCAGGTAGCGGGAACATCAAAAGATTACTGTTAATTAAAGAAAACCAGACATCTGAAGTTAATGAATTTAGCACTTTTCTATGTATGGGAAGATGCCTTAGCTATCTAGGGCGAGTATCTTGTTCTTTCCCATCCAGAGTCCCCTCAGGGTGCACCGTTGGGAGTGGCTGCAATGGCTGAGGGTGCGGCAGTGGGCAACCCATTTGTCCTGATTCCAGGTTCCCTCAGGCCCACCTTGGGGTCGACGATAGTGACTTAATGGCTGCAACATCCTTTGTTTACTGATATGGCAGGCAACATTTTTCATTCACATGATCCTTAGCTTACATAGCTATTGAGAAATGTAGGGGCACACAAGCTTGGTAGAGGAGTTCTAGTGGGCTGAGTTTTGTTATTTGGAATTCCTATCAGGCAGGTGGTCATTGTCCTGGAGATTGTTCCTTGGCTTGGAGGTCTTTAGTCCCTGTCCTAGGGCTGAGGGACAAGCCTTATATTTTTGAAAAGAATTGCTGTTTTAGTTAAAATTATTAATTAGCACTTGTAGGGAAGATCCAGAGTGATGCTTAATCTTACGGATGTGACCAACACAGGGACAGTGAAGGGGAGAAATGCATAATGCTTTGGAGTCAGTAGTTTCTGGGCTTGATTATGAGCTTCAGAGTCTCAGAACAATACTGGGGGCAAGGGCAGCAAATATTGTTGCTGATTCAGGATATTCCATGTTAGGGACTGCCAGATTACATCAGAGTAGGAGCCTAAATGTTCCATGTCTCAATGCAGAATTTTATGTAAAGATGGGAGATTAAAAAAAAAGTGAGGAACTTAGGAAAGAAGGAAAGAAGAAGCATGAAAATAATTAAGATTACTGACAAAGCCTCTCTTCTTAGATTGACTTGACACTTTTAAACCATAAAATATCATGAAGCCTTGAGAGATGATTTGCTCTTTGACCTGTGACCATTTTTGTTTTTCATGAATTTGTTGTTGTTGTTATATGAAAAAGATTTGGAAAGTTATTTTTAAATGAAAGTAGTATTTTGTGAGAGTGTAGAAGTTGACAGGGCTAAGGGACATTATGAAAGAACTGTCAGGCATCAAGAAATTATCTAAAAAAGGTAAGAGTCTAGGTACAGAGTTTTAAAAAAAAACAACAATATATAAATACAGCTTGGTAGGGTTAGATTATTTTCATGGAGCATAAATCAAGCAATTAAATTACTTAGCAGAGTAAGTGATGTGATCAGATCAACAAGAAAATGTAATTTGGAAAATTTGCAACCCTAGTGTAAATTAATAATGCTTAAATGTAGTTACCCAGAGTAGTAACAGAATAATGCAGTTGACTGAAAGAAGAAACACTCTTAGTCAAGAAATTTGTGTACATATTCAGAGACAGTTAGGGATGAGATGTTTAGCTTAAAGTTATAGCCCTAACTAGTTTATTCTCAATGTTATCTAGGCATTATTAAGATAAATACCTTAGATATTTACTTCACCTCTTACGTGTAAACAGGGAGGGAAAAAATACATTTAATGTACAGTTGAAAAGCTGTCCTGTGGACATACAAAAGAATGATTACACTTTAAAATATTGGGATTTTGTGAGACTATCAATGAAGGAGAGAAGAAAGACAAAGAAAGTAACATAGAAAAGAACTTCAAAGATTGAGGCAATTGAGTTTCCACAGTAAAAGGAAAAAATGATGAGCAAGAAGTTGGTGGTGGAGAAAAAGGCTTTTTTCTATGCTGAGGTGGAATTTGTAATCAGGCTTTTATGAGGGGATAGTATATAGAAGAATAAATTGAATATTTAGGATATTTTAAGCTTTTTCTGATAATAGTAATATGTTTCATTTATATAATTGAGAAAGGGAAAATAGGAAAAAATTTAACTACGAAATAAATCAATAATTCTAAGCCTCAGAGGTAGCTATTAGAACATTTTGAAATAGTTCCTTTTGGTTTTCTATGCATGTTTACAGGGATGGCATAATAAAGTTTACAATTTTATATCCTTTAAAAGTTATACCTGTTTTTTAGCTATATCTTGATTGCTCAAATCAGGTAGACGATGTAGTTGTCATGTAAAAACGTACAAAAAAGCAAAAGCAAACTGGACAAAGAATACAGGAATGAAGTAACAGATAAATAAGTATGTGATAAATAGTAATGTAAGAAACACCCAGAACATTCAACAACTGTTCTGATATCTCTCAATTTTGCTGTTATTCAAAATGATGCTATTTATTAAACTTTATCCTGTTGATAGATGATTTCAAAAGTTATGACCGCTTAAAAGACTAATTACATTTTGGTCTTTGATCACAAATAATCCTTTTATGTAAGATATATATTTTGGCACATGGCAAGCAGCCTGCAGCAATGAATATTACCTAAAATAGGGCAGCATCTGCAGAAAATCCCTAGGCTGGCTGTACAAACATACCTATTTCTGCTTCCATTTAGGATGAAAAATCTACAAAGACTATTGCTTACAGTCAAAAAACTCACCAAAAGCATCAATTTTCTTGAAAGCTAAGGTTGTGAAGCGACCAAATGAACATCACTTTGGAATAGTTGGGGCCCAAAACACAGAAGTGACTCACCTTCTCTCCCAACCTCTTTACCGCCCTCTGCCAGGTGCTCCTGGGAAAGATTGGGCGCAGGACAGGAGATAAGACAGAATCCCCCTTGCTGGAGCAAGTGCCGGGGAGATGACCAGTGGCTGCTGGAGAACAGGGGAGAAAATCTGCCCATGTTCATGGAATGGTCTCTCCTGCGAAGATAAGCCTTAAGTTACCAGTCGGGAGATAAAACACAATCTTGCCCCCATTGCACAAAGATCTATTGCTTCTTGAAAAAGAAGGTAAAAATCTCTTGGGCAGGAAATTCTCACCCAGGACCAACCACAGATTACAGGCAGGATTTAGCTGTCACAGGGAACAGGGGCAGTACCACTGAGAAAGCCCTGCCCTTTGCACAGAGCCTGAGGTTGAGGCTGGACCAGACAAAAAGAGAACCCCACCAGATAAATTAAGAGTATGGGATAAACAGATACACACCACTATATATAAAATAGATAACAAGGATTTATAACCTACAGTGGAAAAGAATCTGAATATATATCTATGGATAGATATCTAGATAGATAGATATATATCTCTAGGTATGTATCTGAATGACTTTGTTGTACATCTGAAACTAACACAATATTGTAAATCAGCTATAGAAAACAAAAGAGAACCCCATCGATCTCCATTACAAACCTAGTACCTGTTAAAGTAATTAAACAAGGAAGTCATTAGACTGAAGTGTCCCTGATGCCTTGGTAACCTAGGTAAGCAAACTGAAACCTAAGCCAGAGTCAATTCACTAGAATCTGAGAAAAGGAAACTGAAAAACAGCTAATCACAAACAGCCAAGCAGCCTTCCCCAAATACAGCAACCATCTAAGCTGTAGCCAATCATATAACTGCTTTGCTTTGTTTCCATCGTCTTCTCTATAAAAGCTTTGCTCTGAGCTCTACCTACTGCTTTTGGTTTAGCGCTGCCGGATTCGAATTGGTGTTTGCTCACATAAACTCTTGAAATTGTTAACCTGCCTCAGTTTATCTTTTAACATATCTATGACAAATAACTACAGTCTACCACTGGGGGAGGTACAAGAACATGGAGAAAGAGCTCCTCTGTAGCACGGGTGTTCAGGAATTGCTGGAGGGGAAGTAGGCAAACTAATAAGAGAAACTAAGCCCTCTAGCACCCCAGCTGCTACTCTAAGCACAAGGTAAGATGTCAATCAACCACTGGCAGAAATTGAAGCCTGTAGTGTCCTGAGGGTAACAACAGTATCAATAAAAGGCAAACACAATGAAATCTTAAATACATGATGCCCAGTGAGAAAAGCCAGAAGCAAAAGACTATATATTTTATTCCATTTTTGTGACAGTCTGGGAAAGATAAAACTACTACTACCAGTCAAAACTCAGACCCATGTTTGCCAGTGGCTAGGGTTAATTGGAGAGGATTGACTGGGGAAAAAGAGGTGCAAGTAAATTTTGGGGGTGTAATGGAAATCTTCTATATCTTCATTGCAATGGTGGTTGCATGACTATATATATGAACTTAAATGTAAGTAAATTATACCTCAATACAATTGACTTTTTAAAAGTCTGCACAAAGAGTGATGTCATGTTTGTTAAAAGGAGAATGCAACTGGGATTTAAGAAACCTGGTTATCTTTCCAAATCTGCAATTGCTGATTGACCACATATTTGAAAGATGCCTAATTCATTTATTTATTCAATCGTTTATTCATCCATTTCCCGATACTATTCAAAATAATTTGTCTACAGTGTTAAAGAAAATAATGTTTCTAGTCTTATGATATTTATAATGGAAGAGATAGCAAACAAACAAAACAGCACAAAATAAAATTTCAGACACTGGTAAGTCCCATGAAGAAAGTAACACAGGTTGAAAAGACAAAGAAAAGACAAAGCATCACTGCAGGAGGCAACATTATAGCAGATGGGATGAAGAGAACATTTGGCCAGCACTTTCAAAGATGGGCTTGAGATTCTCAGGCAAAATCTGGAGGATGGTGTTATGCAGAAGAAAGAGAGGTACTAAAGCCAGGCTTTTGATTGGAGCTGTTTAAAGGAGAAATATGTAACAATCTATACCCTAAGAGTTTCAGAAAATCTTCAAGTTGTATCTGAGACATTGAGACATATCATTGCTTTAAAAATAGCCTAATAATGCCATTTTCTTAAACTCATTCTTTAAGTTATTGCTCTTTGTGAATTTTTTGTCTATATCAGGAAATAATATCATTTTCCATCTTTTTTTTGCAAGATGGACTGTGTCAGTCGTGTAGGAGCTATTAAGCCAAAACATTCATGTACCACTCTAATCTTGAATTATCAATCTTATGTAAGTTAGTTTTTTCACTTTTCTTTCAATAAATATCAAATCCAATTTTTGAAAATTGACCTACAATTAATTCATTTTCCTTTGGGGAAAAAAGCCTTTGGAATCTTTCAATATATATATTTTCCTTGTCATTACATTTCCAAGAAACAGTTCATATTTTATCCATATAATAAAGACCGTTATGACTTACTGGTTTTGAGGTTTCTTGGAATGTTCCATCCAAATAACTGTAGTAGTAGAAACTGCTTTTACCTGAAATTGACTCTCAGCAGAAAAATTCTGTATTCTACATATTTTGTGTATCCTATGAGTAACCTGAAGAAATATTTGTCATTTGATGTATAAAGTTAAAGGAAGAGAAAAATCTTTTGGTGTGCTGCATCTAGAACATTGACACCAAAATGCATATGGGATTCCAGCTTCTTATAATAAAGAGCAGTTTTTATCAGACAAACCCTCTCACCATAAACAGCTATAAAATATGGACATAAAATAAACATCATTTAAAGATGTGAGAGAACAACCAAGGCTGCCAAGATCTTAAAGGTTCAAGATTCTATAGAGAAGGGAAATTGAACACCTATATGGAAACATGAGTTTTCATCTCTACATCAAGCTATACACACTGTAGGTCTTAAATATGTAGATCTAAGCATAAAGAGAAGATAATACAGATTATATAAGAAAACATATGATCTGTGTCAGGCAAAAATTTCTTAAACACTATAAAATAATACTAACTATAAAGGACAAGATTAATAAACTTGAGTTCATTAAAAACCAATTACGTTATAAAAAAGACACCTTGAGAGGGTGGAAAGGTAAACCACAGAGTGGTGAGAGATGTTTGCTGTAGATATCTCTCAAGTGATTCATATCCCCAATGTATAAACAATCCTTAAAAATTACCAATAAAGAAACAGGCAGCCTGATTTTTACAAATGGACAAAAGACTTGATCAGCCACTTCAAAGTGAAAGAAAAGACTAACTGTCCAAAAAAATTATGAGTCATATGCAAAGTGCAAAAAAATCACAAGATATCATTATACAGCCACCAGAATGGTTATAATTTTTAAAACTTATGCACAAACATAAGCCCACCAAAAAATCTGATAATACCAAGTTTTGGTGAAGATATCGAGAAACTGAAACTTAGCACATTGCTGATGAGACTTAGTTGGTACAATTATTTTGAGAATAGGCAATCTCTACTAATGCTGAATGTAGGCTTTCTCAGTAACCTAGCCTTCCAATCCCATGCAGACCAAGTAGTGGGGGCTGAAGGTGGTTTGAAAACATGTATGGAAGTTTCCCCACAAAAAGATGAACTGCTTTTACACTTGGCCAATTTCAGTTAAGATAAAGGTTTGCTTTACAGAACTTGTTTATCTATTCTAGCATGTGATCAATGCAGAGAGGTGAATTTTTGGCAATGAGAAAAACGATGTGAATGTTGCAAGATCAGATAGAGGATTCAGACACTAAGCAAAAGTTAGTAACATTTGCAAAGTTAGATAATTCCGACGCTTATTTCTCTTGCTTTATAAAATAATCATTTGCTTTTATTGAGGGTTAAAAAGTTGTGTGTGTGTGTGTGTGTGTGTGTGTGTGTGTGTTTTAATGAAGGGAATGCTACTTCTGTCTTGTCAGCTCACCTTAAAAGTGGCATGCTTGAAGTTGAGAGAAATTAGGTGAATGTGTTTCTTTTGAGTATAAATTCTTTCATAGTCAAAAGAATTTAGAGAATGCTTTCTTTTTCTATTTTTGTCATTAAAATGAGAAGGAAAACATACTGCAAAAAACCTTTTTAATGAATTTGTAGTAAATGTGAGAAAGTGTTATCCTAATTTATATTTTTGCCCATCCAACCTCACTTCCATTTACACCCCACAAAGTCCTCCCCAACACGAAAGCTGACGTGACTGCATGAAGCAAAGACCAGAAACAAAGAGGATGAAAATAAACTATGTTGCCTTTGAACCTAAGTGGGATAGAGAAAAGCTGGGATTTACCAAGGCTTTGTTATATACAAAGCTTTCAGGTACTTTTCCTGTCAGTAGCCTTGGAAGACATCAGAGAATATTTCTCCCAAGCAGAGGACCTGCCTCTGAACTGATATAAAACCCAGAAAGCATTAGAATATTAATGGATTATCAGTTCAGACTTTATAGTAATCTTCAAAATGCCCAGAAAGCTAAAGGAAATATTAGATGATTCCAGATTATCATTTTATGTGTTGGTGTAAATTTTAATGAAACATATTTCTGTGCTCAAGTGCTTAATCTACACTATTATAGGCATTTTAATCAAGTCTTATTGTTTACTTGACTGGGAACGGTAAAATAATGTAGGTGTATGGTGGAAAGGTCAGTGGACGAGGAATGAAGACACTTGTTTCCAGTTTGGGGAGATTATGAATAAAGCTGCTATAAACACTTGTATATGAGTTTCTGGGTAAAAATTTCACTTGGTTAAACACCTAGAAGATTACTACTTTTATTGCTTTATAAGAAATTGCCAAGCTATTCTCGAGCGGTTTACCAAGTTGTGTTCCCACCAGCAATGAAGGAGAGTTCTTGTTTTTCCACACCATTACCAGCATTTGATATTGTTAGTTTGATTTTTGCAATTCTCATAGATTTACAGTGGTATCTCACTGTGGTTTTAATTTGCATTTCTCTAATGACAAATGATGTGGAGTATTTTTTTTTACATCCTTACTTGCCATCCATATATCTTTTTGGTGAAGTGTCTATTCAGATCTTTTGCCCATTTTCTATGGAATCATTTGTTTTATTGTTTTTAGTTTTGTTTTTATTGTTGTTGAATTTTAAGTCTTTATATATTCTGTATATAAGTCTATAGCAGATATGTAGTTTGCAAATATTTCCCCTAAGTCTGTTGCTTATCTTTTCAATCTTTTAATAGCAACTTTCAGAGGACAAAACTTTTAAATTCTGATAAAGTCTAATTTATCAATTTTTTCTCTTATGGATTATACTTTTAGTGTTTTATCACAATTCATGTCAACCCAAAAGCCATGTAATCTTCTTACATAGGAAACAGATTCATGTGTCTTCATAACTGTGCAAATTTTCTGCTAGCATGCCTCTATTTGAGTTGTCCTGGGAACCAAGTTATTATGTGTCTACGCCACTCAGGTCAGAATTATAAACTATTCTAGAATTTTTAATGGAAAAAAAGAATTTTCCAACAGCATTTGTTTTACAGATTGCTAGACCTGACATTCCGATTGTTGATTTTAACACATTTTTCACTTTTCCGCTGCTTTTAGAGATAACTTACAACAACTTAAATGAGAGTTAATACTTTAGGGGATAATTGGTGCAGAATTTGACAGATTTATTTTTTAGAATGTTACTACTACTTCTTATTTCCATCACTTAGTGAATTTAGTAGAAGCACCAAAGTATTGTTTAGTAGTGTTGACATGGTAGACTCTATATTTATTACCTTCTTCAAATTATTATTATCCTCAGGGAGACTTTGTTTTTATGCCAGTGTAATGTTTAGGGGCAGTTCCCTTTATATAATCCTCAGTTGAACCTTGAACATATACTTGAAATGCTTTGTGGGATGCAATTCCATAGACACCAGTTTTTGATATGAGAGCCATTTGGGGATTGATGTGGAAGTTCAAGAGAATCTGCAACTGTCTATTTAATTATAATCATATATCTACCTCCTCCAGTTAAGGTCTCTAGGTTATATCTAGTCTTGTTAACATATTACTAGAACATTTCACATAGTATGAACTTTATAAATCTGTTACAATTTAATTTGAACTTCATTGAAGGTAGCCTCAAGTATGTGATATATGCTCTCAGGATTATGTTATAGACAGCTCTGATGTGGATTAGAAGCACTAATGGAGAAAACAAGCAGTAGAAACACCGTTTTTCTATTCTTTTAGCCTTTTGAATCAAATATGGCTAAAAAAAGATAATTCTTATTAATCAGAGCTTGATTAGGGAATTATGTTTAAATGTTTGGGATCTAAAAATTTTATAAAGTCTCCTTTTTATAATGACACCAGTCATATTGGATTAGGTCCCATCCTAATGACCTCATTTTATCTTGATGACCTCTGTAAGGACCCCCATCTCCAAGTATGGTAACATTCTGAAGTACTAGAGGTTAGGATACAACATATCTTTTGGGGGTAGACACTATTTAACCCATAATAGTCTGCCTCCTGGCCCCTCAAAAATCATGTTCTTCCTATTTGCAAAATATATTCACCCTATCCCGACATCCTTAAAAGTCTTAAACATTCCAGCATCAACTCTCAGTCCAAAATTTCATCTAAACATCATTAAGTCAATGTCCCAAATCTCATCATCTAAATCTTTGAAGTCAATTAGGGTACAATTTATCCTGGGGCAAATTTCTCTCCATCTGTGAACTTATAATACCAGACACGTTATCTGTTTTCAAAGTGCCGTGATGGGACAGGAATAACATATACATTCCCACTCCAAAATGGAAAAATTGAAAGGAAAAAGAGGTCATGGTTCCCAAGCAAATCTGAGACCTAGCAGGATAAATTTCATTAGATTTTGAGGTTTGAGAATAATCCTCTTTGGCTTGATGCTCTGTCTTCCAGGTCCGCCTGGATGGCAGCCTCACCCTCTGGAACTGATGAAGTGGTGTTGGGGTGATTCTTTCCTTTACTTAAAGGAAAACATACTCACGTCAGATAGCTCTACTAGCACATTTCCTGCCTGTGGCATGCCAGTAGTCTGGCAGCCTTCGTTTATTTCATCTGGTTTCTTTCCCTTTCCGTCTAAGCTGGCAGCATTTCTGTTAAAATGGTCGACTGGATCCACAACTCACACACCTAATCTCTTTAGCAGAGGGTTGTCTAGCCATACCCTTGGTGTTCTCTCCAGAGCACACTTTCTCATTATTTGCAACACGGATAGGCTGAGGATTTTCCAAATCTCCAAGTTCTGGTCTCTTTTTGCTCAACAATTTCTTTCTCAATTATCTCCCTCCTCTCACATTTTACTATGTGCAAAAAGGAGAAATCAGACCACACCTTCAGCACTTTGCTTAGAAATCTCTTCTAAATATCAAAGTTCATCACTTACAATTTTGCTTTCCACAGGACAGTAAAACACAATTCAGCCAAGTTCTCTGCCACTTTATGACAAAGATCACCTTTCTTTCAGTGTCCAATAACATGTTGCCCATTTCCATCTGAAACCTCACCAGAAGCATCTTTAACATTCACATTTCTAAAAACAGTCTGGGCTTCCCTGGTGGTGCAGTGGTTAAGAATCCGCCTGCCAGTGCAGGGGACACAGGTTCAATGCCTGGTCCTGGAAGATCTCAAATGCCGCGGAGCAACTGAGCCCGTGCACCACAACTACTGAGTCTGCGATCTAGAGCCCGCGAGAGCCACAACTACTGAGCCTGTGTGCCACAACTACTGAAGCCTGCGCGTCTACAGCCTGTGCTCCACAGCAAGAGAAGCCACTGCAATGAGGAGCCTGTGCACCTCAACAAAGAGTAGCCCCCGCTCGCCGCAACTAGAGAAAGCCCGCGCACAGAAACGAAGACCCAACGCAGCCAATAAATAAATAAATAAATTTATATTTAAAAATATAAAAAAATAAAAACAGTCTCTTTAAGAAAAGCTAAACTTTCCTGGGTACCGAAATCAATATTAGAATTCTCCAGAGAAAGAGAACCAATAAGAAATGCACACACACACACACACACACACACACACACACACACACACATACACACATAAATACACATGTGCATATCAGAGAGAGAGAGAGCAGAGACAGAGACAGAGACAGAGAGATTGAGAGATTGGTTTATTTTAAGGAATTAGTTCACATGATTGCGGGGGGTTGGCAAGTCCAAATCCAGAATGTAAGCTGACAGGCAGGAAATTCAGGTAAGAGTTGATTCTGTAGTCTTGAAACTGAAATCCACAGGATAGGACAGGCAGGCTGGAAACTCAGGCAGGGTTTCTATGTTCTGTCTTAAGGCCAAACTCCTTCTTTGGGAATCCTCTTAAGGGCTTCAACTGATTGAATGTGGCTTACTCACCTTATGGAGAGTAGTCTGCTTTACTTAAAAGCTACTAATTTAAATTTTTAAATTTTTATAATATATATTAATAGCAACATCTAGACTCGTGTTTGACTAAACAATTGGGCACCATAGCCTAGCCAAATGGACACATAATATTAACCATCAAACACTCTGATAATATCATGGAATTGAACTGACTTTGTAATCAACAAAGGCTGAATCCTGCTATAAAATGAGTGTGGGATTAGAACAGAGACCACTCATGGGGAATAGTTACATCTAAATTACTCACAGATAGATAAAATCCTCTTTCTCCTTTAATGGAGTAGATTAGAGCATAATATAGTAGAAATTGCATGAGCTGGGGTTCAGACAAACCTATGCACTAATTATAATTCTACCATTTACAATTGTGTGACTTCAGAAAAATTATCGGTAATTATGATGATTTGCTGTAATTGAATGGACAAACCATTGGTTTCACATATGGGGAGGCCCAGCTGATTAGATAATGGTGTAGCTCAGAATCATCGTTCATCAGGAGGCACTTGAAATGAAGGCTGTGGAGGTAGAATTTTGTAAATCAAATCTAAAAGTACTGTCAAATATTGTACTCAGAGCTTGGTATATGTCCAAAATCTTAGAAATTTCTTATCATTGGCTTCCCAGGAATGACTTTATACGATAGAGTTCTCTCAAATATAGTATTGTTTCTGTGTTAAAACTTGAATTTCTTTTCAGATAGATATTCTAGTTAAAATGCCCAGAGGCTACTATAAAGTAGAATGCTTGTAAATAAGAGATCTTGAGATCTTTTTAAATTAGGAGAACATATCTATAGAAAAACTAGTGGGAATTTAATCAAAGCATTGACATGCTGCCAAATAAATCTGTGAAAAATAGTCATCACGTGCTGAAAATTCAAAAATAATCACTATCAATTAAACCAGCAATGCTAAACAAAGATAAACAATTGTAGAAGAGCAGAACAAGAATTTCTGAAAACAGTACTTCCAAGACCTGCAAACCAGAAATAGCATTTTCATGAACAATCTTTAGAATTTATCTGAAGTTCCTGAATAGTACCCTTGCAATGATCATTTCAGAAACTATTTTCTGTAAGATTATATTTACACTAGGTGAAAATTTTGCCTAAAGAATGGACTGAGAGCTACAGGTTAATTTCAGGGGTTCACAATCTTGGTAATTGTTTCTGCTGTTTCTTACACTCAGTTTCTGAAGCCAGAAACCTAGGAGTCATCTTAGTTCCTCTTTTTTCTTTCCGTCATACCCTGTATCCCATTCATCAGCGAATCCTGTCACTCTCGCCTTTATAATCTATTTCGAATTAAATTCTTTCTCACCACTTCCACTCTGTCACTCTATTCCGAGCAACCAGGCCACAATCATCTGTCACATGATTTATAGCAATCGCCTCCCAACTGGTCTCTCAGATTCTATTCTTACCCTTCACCGTCTATTCTCCACACAGCAATGAAAGATCCTTTACAAGTTCAATCATATCTGTCTCGGGCACAATATCTTTTGATGGTTTCTGTTCTTTCTTTTTTTTTTTAACAGATCTTTATTGGAGTATAATTGCTTCACAATATTGTGTTAGTTTCTGTTGTACAACAAAGTAAATCAGCCATATGAATACATATATCCCCATATCCCCTCCCTCTTGCGTCTCCCTCCCACCTCCCTATCCCACCCCTCTAGGTGGTCACAAAGCACAGAGCTGATCTCCCTGTGCTATGCAGCTGCTTCCCACTAGCTAACTATTTTACATTTGGTAGTGTATATATGTCGATGCTACTCACACTTTGCCCCAGCTTCCCCCTCCCCCCTCCCTTGTGTCCTCAAGTCCATTCTCTATGTCTACGTCTTTATTCCTACCCTGCCACTAGGTTCATCAGTACCATTTTTTTTTTAAGATTCCATATATATATGTTAGCATATGGTATTTGATTTTCTCTTTCTGACTTACTTCACTCTGTATGACAGACTCTAGGTCCATCCACCTCACTACAAATAACTCAATTTCATACCTTTTTATGGCTGAGTAATATTCCATTGTATATATGTGCCACATATTCTTTATCCATTTGTCTGTCGATGGACATTTAGATTGCTTCCATGTCCTGGTTATTGTAAATAGAGCTGCAATGAACATTGTGGTACATGACTCTTTTTGAATTATGGTTTTCTCAGGGTATATGCCCAGTAGTGGGATTGCTGGGTTGTATGGTAGTTCTATTTTTAATTGTATAAGGAATCTTCATACTGTTCTCCATAGTGGCAGTATCAATTTATATTCCCACCAACAGTGTAAGAGGGTTCCCTTTTCCCCACACCCTCTCCAGCATTTATTGTTTGTAGATTTTTTGATGATGGCCATTCTGACTGGTGTGAAGTGATACCTCATTGTCATTTTGATTTGCATTTCTCTAATGATGAGTGATGTTCATCTTCCTTTCATGTGTTTGTTGACAATCTGTATATCTTCTTTGGAGAAATGTCTATTTAGGTCTTCTGCCCATTTCTGGATTGGGTTGTTTGTGTTTTCAATATTGAGCTGCATGAGCTGCTTGTATATTTGGAAATTATTCCTTTGTCAGTTGCTTTGTTTGCAAATATTTTCTCCCATTCTGAGGGTTGTCTTTTCATCTTGTTTATGGTTTCCTTTGCTGTGCAAAAGCTTTGAAGTTTCATTAGGTCCCATTTGTTTATTTTTGTTTTTATTTCCATTTCTCTAGGAGGTGGGTCAAAAGGATGTTGCTGTGATTTATGTCATAGAGTGTCCTGCCTATGTTTTCCTCTAAGAGTTTGATAGTATCTGGTCTTACATTTAGGTCTTTAATCCATTTTGAGTTTATTTTTGTGTATGGTGTTAGGGAGTGTTCTAATTTCATCCTTTTACATGTAGCTGTCCAGTTTTCCCAGCACCACTTATTGAAGAGGCTGTCTTTTCTCCATTGTATATTCTTGCCTCCTTTGTCAAAAATAAGGTGACCATATGTGCGTGGGTTTACCTCTGGGCTTTCTATCCTGTTCCATTGATCTATATTTCTGTTTTTGTGCCAATACCATACTGTCTTGATTACTATAGCTTTGTAGTATAGTCTGAAGTCCGGGAGCCTGATTCCTCCAGCTCCATTTTTCGTTCTCAGGATTGCTTTGGCTCTTCAGGGTCTTTTGTGTTTCCATACAAATTGTGAAATATTTTGTTCTAGTTCTGTGAAAAATGCCATTGGTAGTTTGATAGGGATTGCATTGAATCTGTAGATTGCTTTTGGTAGTATAGTCATTTTCACTATGTTGACTCTTCCAATCCAAGAACATAATGTATCTCTCCATCTGTTTGTATCATCTTTAATTTCTTTCATCAGTGTCTTCTAGTTTTCTGCATGCAGGTCTTTTGTCCACTTAGGTAGGTTTATTCCTAGGTATTTCGTTTTTTTTGTTGGAATGGTAAATGGGACTGTTTCCTTCATTTCTCTTTCAGATATTTCATCATTAATGTATAGGAATGCAAGAGATTTCTGTGCATTAATTTTGTATCCTGCTACTTTACCAAATTCATTGATTAGCTCAAGTAGTTTTCTGGTAGCATCCTCAGGATTCTCCATGTATAGTATCATGTCATCTGCAAACAGTGACAGCTTTACTTCTTTTCCGATTTGGATTCCTTTTATTTCTTTTTCTTCTTTGATTGCTGTGGCTAAAACTTCCAAAACTATGTTGAAAAATAGTGGTGAGAGTGGGCAACCTTGTCTTGTTCCTGATCTTAGTGGAAATATTTTCAGTTTTCACCACTGAGAACGATGTTGGCTGTGGGTTTCTCATATATGGCCTTTATTATGTTGAGGTAAGTTCCCTCTATGCCTACTTTCTGGAGAGTTTTTATCATAAATGGGTGGTGAATTCTTTCAAAAGTTTTTTCTGCAATTATTGAGATGATCATATGGTTTTTATCCTTCAGTTTGTTAATATGGTGTGTCACATTGATTGATTTGCATATATTGAAGAATCCTTACATTCCTGGGATATACCCCACTTGATCATGGTGTATGCTTCTTTTAATGTGCTGTTGGATTCTGTTTGCTAGTATTTTGTGGAGGATTTTTTCATCTATGTTCATCAGTGATATTGGCCTGTAGTTTTCTTTCTTTGTGACATCTTTGTCTGGTTTTGGTATCAGGGTGATGGTGGCCTTGTAGAATGAGTTTGGGGGTGTTCCTCTATCTGCTATATTTTGGAAGAGTTTGAGAAGGGTAGGTGTTAGCTTTTCTCTAAATGTTTGATAGAATTCGCCTGTGAAGCCATCTGGTCCTGGGTGTTTGTTTGTTGGGAGATTTTTAATCACAGTTTCAATTTCAGTGCTTGTGATTGGTCTGTTTATATTTTCTATTTCTTCCTGGTTCAGTCTCAGAAGGTTGTGCTTTTCTAAGAATTTGTCCATTTCTTCCAGGTTGTCCATTTTATTGGCATATAGTTGCTTGTAGTAATCTCTCATGATCCTTTGTATTTCTGCAGTGTCAGTTGTTACTTCTCCTTTTTCATTTCTAACTCTATTGACTTGAGTCTCCTCCCTTTTTTTCTTGATGAGTCTGGCTAATGGTTTATCAATTTTGTTTATCTTCTCAAAGAACCAGCTTTTAGTTTTATTGATCTTTGCTATTGTTTCCTTCATTTCTTTTTCATTTATTTCTGATCTTATTTTTATGATTTCTTTCCTTAGGCTAACTTTGGGGGTTTTTATTTCTTCTTTCTCTAAGTGCTTTAGGTGTAAGTTCAGCTTGTTTATTTGAGATGTTTCCTGTTTCTTGAGGTAGGATTGTATTGCTATAAACTTCCCTCGTAGAACTGCTTTTGCTGCATCCCATAAGTTTTGGATTGGCGTGTTTACATTGTCATTTGTTTCTAGGTATTTTTTGATTTCCTCTTTGATTTCTTCAGTGATCTCTTGGTTATTAAGTAGTGTATTGTTTAGCCTCCATGTGTTTGTATTTTTTACAGATTCTTTCCTGTAATTGATATCTAGTCTCATAGCTTTGTGGTTGGAAAAGATACCTGATACAATTTCAATTTTCTTAAATATACCAAGGCTTGAATGTGACTCAAGATATGATCTATCCTGCAGAATGTTCCATGAGCACTTGAGAAGGAAGTGTATTCTGTTATTTTTGGATGGAATGTCCTATAAATATCAATTAAGTCCATTTAGTTTAATGTATCATTTAAAGCTTGTTTTTCCTTATTTATTTTCATTTTGGATGATCTGTCCTTTGGTGAAAGTGGGGTGTTAAAGTCCCCTACTATGATTGTGTTACTGTCGATTTCCCCTTTTATGGCTGTTAGCATTTGCCTTATGTATTGAGGTGTTCCTATGTTGGGTGCATAAATATTTACAATTGTTATATCTTCTTCTTGGATTGTTCCCTTGATCATTATGCAGTGTCCTTATTTGTTTCTTGTAATAGTCTTTATTTTAAAGTCTATTTTGACTGATATGAGAATTGCTACTCCAGCTTTCTTTTGATTTCCACTTGCATGGGATATCTTTTTCCATACCCTCACTTTCAGTCTGTGTGTGTCCCTAGGTCTGAAGTGGGTCTCTTGTAGACAGCATATATATGGGTCTTGTTTTTGTATCCATTCAGCCAGTCTATGTCTTTTGGTTGAAGCATTTTATCCATTTACATTTAAGGTAAATATTATATGTATATTCCTATTACCATTTTCTTAATTGTTTTGGGTTTGTTATTGTAGGTCTTTTCCTTCTCCTGTGTTTCCTGCCTAGAGAAGTTCCTTTAGCATTTGCTGTAAAGCTGGTTTGGTGGTGCTGAATTCTCTTAGCTTTTGCTTGTCTGTAAAGGTTTTAATTTCTCTGTTGAATCTGAATGAGATACCTTGCTGGGTAGAGTAATCTTGGTTGTAGGTTTTTCCCTTTCATCACTTTAAATATGTCCTGCCACTCCTTTCTGGCTTGCAGAGTTTCTTCTGAAAGATCAGCTGTTAACCTTGTGGGGATTCCTTTGTACGTTATTTGCTGTTTTTCCCTTGCTGCTTTTAATATTTTTTCTTTGTATTTAAGTTTTGATAGTTTGATTAATATGTGTCTTGGCATATTTCTCCTTGGATTTATCCTGTATGGGACTCTCTGTTCTTCCTGGACTTGATTAACTATTTCCTTTCCCATATTAGGGAAGTTTTCAATTATAATCTCTTCAAATATTTTCTCATTCCCTTTCTTTTTCTCTTCTTCTTCTGGGACCCCTGTAATTCAAATGTTGTTGTCTTTAATGTTGTTCCAGAGGTCTCTGAGACTGTCCTCAATTCTTTTCATTCTTTTTTCTTTATTCTGCTCTGCAGTAGTTATTTCCACTATTTTATGTTCAAGGTCAGTTATCCATTCTTCTGCCTCAGTCATTCTGCTATTGATTCCTATGAGAGAATTTTTAATTTCACTTGTTGTGTTGTTCATCACTGTTTGTTTGCTCTTTAGTTCTTCTAGGTCCTTGTTAAACATTTCTTGTTTTTTCTCCTTTCTATTTCCAAGATTTTGGATCATCCTTGCTATCATTACTCTGAATTCTTTTTCAGGTAGACTGCCTATTTCCTCTTCATTTATTAGGTCTGGTGGTTTTTTACCTTGCTCCTTCATCTGCTGTGTGTTTCTCTGTCTTCTCATTTTGCTTAACTTACTGTGTTTGGGGTCTCCTTTTCGCAGGCTGCAGGTTTGTAGTTCCTGTTGTTTTTGGTGTCTTCCCCCAGTGGCTAAGTTTGGTTCAGTGGGTTGTGTAGGCTTCCTGGTGGAAGGGACTAGGGCCTGTGTTCTGGTGGATGAGGCTGGATCTTGTCTTTCTGGTGGGCAGGACTTCATCTGGTGGTGTTTTTTGGGGTGTCTGTGACCTTATGATTTTAGGCAGCCTCTCTGCTAGTGGGTGGGGTTGTGTTCCTGTCTTGCTAGTTGTTTGACATAGGGTGTCCTGCACTGTAGCTTGCTGGTCATTGAGTGGAGCTGGGTCTTGGTGTTGAGATGGAGACCTCTGGGCGAACTTTCGCCATTTGATATTACATGGAGCCAGCAGGTTTCTGCTGGATCCGTGTCCTGATCTCTGCTCTCCTACTTCAGAGGCTCAGGCCTGACACCCGGCCAGAGCACCAAGACCCGGTCAGCCACACGGCTCAGAAGAAAAGGGAGAAAAAAGGAAAGAATTAAAGAAAAAAATAAAATAAAATAAAGTTATTAAAATAAAAAATAATTATTAAAATTTAAAACAATTAAAAAGTAATAAAGAAAAGGAAAAAAAAATGAAAGAAAGAAGTGAGAAACCAAACCATAAAAGAAATCCACCAAAGATAACAAGTGCTAAAAAGTATACTAAAAAAAAAAGAAAGAAAAAAAGACAGACAGAACTTTAGGATAAATGGTAAAAGCAAAGCTATACAGATAAAAGCACACAAAGAAGCATACACATACACACAAAAAGAGAAAAAGGAAAAATATATATATATCGTTGCTCCCAAAACCCACCACTTCAATTTGGGGATGATTTGTTGTCTATTCAGGTATTCCATAGATGCAGGGTACATCAAGTTGATTTTGGAGACTTAATCCGCTGCTCCTGAGGCTGCTGGGAGAAATTTCCCTTTGTCTTCTTTGTTCGCACAGCTCCTGGGGTTCAGCTTTGGATTTGGCCCTGCCTTTACATGTAGGTCGCCTGAGGGTGTCTGTTCCTGCTCAGACAAGACGGGGTTAAAGGAGCAGCTGATTCGGGGGCTTTGGCTCCCTCAGGCCGGGGGGAGGGAGGGGTATGGAATGCGGGGCGAGCTTGCGGTGACAGAGGCCGGTGTGATGTTGCACCAGCCTGAGGCATGCCGTGTGTTCTCCCGGGGAAGTTGTCCCCGGATCACGGGACCCTGGCAGTGGCAGGCTGTACAGGCTCCCGGGAGGGGAGGTGTAGATAGTGACCTGTGCTTGCACACAGGCTTCTTGGTGGCTGCAGCAGCCTTAGCATCTCATGCCCATCTCTGGCGTCCATGCTGATAACCGTGGCTCGCGCCCTTCTCTGGAGCTCGTTTAGGCAGTGCTCTGAATCCCCTCTCCTTGCGCACCCCGAAACAATGGTCTCTTGCCTCCTAGGCAGTTCCAGACGTTTCCCTGGACTCCCTCCCGGCTAGCTGTGGTACACTAGCCCCTTCAGGCTGTGTTCACGCAGCCAACCCCGGTCCTCTCCCTGCGATCTGGCCTAAGCCCGAGCCTCAGCTCCCAGCCCCCGACCGCCCCGGCGGGTGAGCAGACAAGCCTCTCGGGCTGGCGAGTGCTGGTTGGCACCGATCTTCTGTGCGGGAATCTCTCTGCTTTGCCCTCTGCACCCCTGTTGCTGCGCTCTCCTCAGTGGCTCTGAAGATTCCCCCCGCCGCCACCCGCAGTCTCTGCCAGTGAAGGGGCTCCTAGTGTGTGGAAATCTTTCCTTCTTCACGGCTCCCTCCCACTGGTGCAGGTCCCGTCCCTATTCTTTTGTTTCTGTTTTTTCTTTTTTCTTTTGCCCTACCCAGGTACGTGGGGAGTTTCTTGCCTCTTGGGAAGTCTGAGGTCTTCTGCCAGCGTTCAGTAGGTGTTCTGTAGGAGTTGTTCCACATGTAGATGTATTTCTGATGTATTTGTGGGGAGAAAGGTGATCTCCACGTCTTACTCCTCAGCCATCTTGAAGGTCTCTCCCCTGCCTATTTTTTAATTGAATTGTTTGTTTTTTGATATTGAGCTCCATGAACTGTTTGTATATTTTGGAGATTAATCCTTTGTCTGTTGTTTCATTTGCAAATATTTTCTCCCATTCTGAGGGTTGTCTTTTCATCTTTTTTACGGTTTCCTTTGCTGTGCAATTAAGTTTAATTAGGTCCCATTTCTTTATTTCTGTTTTTATTTTCATTACTCTAAGAGGTAGGTTAAAAAAGATCTTGCTGTGGTTTATATCAAAGAGTGTTTTTCCTATGTTTTCCTCTAGGAGTTTTATAGTGTCTGGTCTTACATTTAGGTCTTTAATCCATTTGTAGTTATTTTTGTGTATGGTGTTATGTAGTGTTCTAATTTCATTCTTTTACATGTAGCTGTCCAGTTTTCCCAGCACCACTTATTGAAGAGGCTGTCTTTTCTCCATTGTGTGTTCTTGTTTTGATGGTTTCTTACTACACTTATAATAACATCTAGCACTTTTACTGTGACTTTAAAATGTCTGCTTGATTTGCCCCTCTTTTCATTCACTTCATGCTGTCTCAACCCAGTTCAATCTCTTTCAGACTCTTAGGCATCTGTCCTATCCCTTAAAGAAGCCAAAATTATCCTTTTAAACTTTAAACTCCTAGTCTTCCTTCTAGCTGGGTGCTCTCCCTTTAGATTTTCATGTAGATTTCTCCTGTCATCTCCCCTTGCCCTCACTGTCTGATGTTCTACCTTTTAACCTGCTTGATTTCATTCATAGCACTCATCACTCTATGAAATTGTACTGTTTATGTACTGTTTACTTGATTAGTGTGTATCTCTACAAATAGAAATAATCTCTCCCTAAAGTGTTAGAACTTTTAGGCTTTTTTTTGTAGTTGTTCATCACTGTATCCCAGCTCTAAAGTACTTGTTAATATCTATTGAATAAATGAATAAAGAATGAATAAATTTCTGTGGAAAACCTAGCTAGAAGAAAAGTATCAATGGTCTAGAGAATAATTCTAATGAAGTGAATCCAAGAATCAATGTATTCAAGAACACAGTGTTGAGATAAAAAATTAGAAATAATCTTAATTGTGCTACCAGCACATGCTAAGACTTTCTTTCCCAAAGAGTCTATTTATGCTGATAGGAATTAAATAAGAGTAGCTTTGATCACTTCATTTCTTTTCTTGCAACCAATTGTGAGATTTTTCCTTAGTATTTATGTTTCACTATAGTAGAAAGTGTGTGTGTGTGTGTGTGTGTGTGTGTGTGTGTGTGTGAGTGTGTTTAATTTGGTCGGAAATTATCAGCTATAAATGTGATGTGACCTCAACAAACGATCGAGGACTAACCCATTCGGGCTTTTCTTCTCTGGAACTTTGATGTGAGTGCAGAGAAATTGAAGCTCTCACCTTCATCTTATGGTCTTCCCAACTTGGGTGATGGAAACCTTGAGCTGTCTTTGGCCAAGTTCTCCTCTGCTTGGAGAAAATTTAATTGTACCAAGAGAAATTGAAGTCAACTTACAAGGAAGTCAAGCTGAGACAGGGTTGGAGAGGGAGGCGGGTAGGGAAGCCAGATGCTGTTGTCCAAGTCCTAGAGTCTAGGTCTGCTTGAGGCCATCTCTACCTCTGTGCTTCCTGAGTCAGTGAGCCACTTAAATCTATTTTTTAAAACTAATTTGGATTGGTTTTCTATCACTTGCAACAAAGAGTCCTGAGTAATTCATTTAGAGAAGAATAATGTTCTTGATTAGTTGCTTCAAACACTCTCCTGATTATTAGACAATATATGCCGATGGATATTACATTAAAATCATAGGCATGTTATCTTACATAGTAGGGCTCTCTAGAGTATATCTGGTTCAGGGTAGTTAATGCTTTGTGTATATCTAATCTTATCTGAAGGCCTGTATGTAAAGCAAATAAAAATGGAGATGTGTTTTGTGGGGTTGTTTCCATATTTCTCCATACAGAGGGCTTTGAAAGAGCTGTATGGAACAACAAACCCCTTTGAGGACATGTTTTGAGAATCAACAAATTATAAATATCAAAGTAGAAGAACTTTCCCCAGGCATATAATTAGCTAATTAACTCACTGGTCATGAGAAAGAAATGAATAAAGATAATAAACTCTAATTTATGTTCATAACCCATAATTCAGAAAAATCTCATATCATTGTACTTCTTTTTTTTTTTAATTTTATTTATTTTTGGCTGTGTTGGGTCTTCATTGCTGTGCATGGGCTTTCTCTAGTTGTGGCGAGTGGGGGCTACTCTTTGTTCCAGTGCACGGGTGTCTCATTGCAGTGGCTTCTCTTGTTGCAGAGCACAGGCCCTGGAGCGCACAGGCTTCAGTAGTTGTGGCTCATGGGCTCCATAGTTGTGGCACACAGGCTTAGTTGCTCCACAGCATGTGGGATCCTAGTTCCCTGACCAGGGATTGAACCCGTGTCCCCTGCATTGGCAGGTGGATTCTTAACCACTGTTCCACCAGGGAAGTCCAGGACTTCTTAAAGTCACTATACTTCTTAGAATCTCTTTAATTTTCAAAATAAAGCTCAAAGTCTTTAACCTAGTGAACAGTTCTTTTGATGATCTAACTCTGCTTCTTTCTCCAACCTAATTCCACCACATGTCTTTGTCAACTTGTTAAAGATCCCCAAAATATGGTTCTTTGGGTTTCCTTGTATTACACATGCATTTGCCTCTGTCCACAATGCTGTATTAAACTTCGTATATTCTGTGTGTCTAACAGTGCCTGAGATGCGGTAGGTATTCAGTAGAAGTCTGCATAAATTAATGAATACATTTCTTGTTTTTTGAAGGCACTTACTATCTAGAGAAACCAGAGATATCAGAAAAGATATTGAGAATTAGCTTATTAAACACATAAATTGTTGCTCACTTAGAAAAAAAATGGTTAAAGGAAGTTGTATAATTTTTAGATTGGATAAAGATGAAAATATTGGGGATTCTGGGACAATATTTACTTGCACTTAATACATATTCTTATTTTTCCTACCACAGAATTCCTGAGCCCCCCAAAGGCTTAATTGTTGTTATCCATAAAAAAAGAAGTAACCTCACTTTTCAGCCTTTTATTTTTACTATCACACATCTTTATTTGTGCTCTGTGACTCTGTGGGGAAGATTACACCAGGCCAAATCGCCAACTTATAATTTTCTTTACTTTAAATGTACTTGTTATTTAAGAAAGTTTAGACTCAAACAAATTACTGTTTTTAGCTTGAGCAAATTTATTTTGTTAGTATAATTTAATTGGATAAATATTCATTATTTTTAAATCAATTGTTGATGAAATAAATATGTTACAGAAAGGTCATGTGTTTTCTTGAGAGTCAAGTATTTGTCTGAAATGTTAAAAAGAAAATAGCTAAAATTATTTTTATGCTAGTTTGAATGAATATTTTTTATATTCTTAATAGTCTTATTCCTCTTTCTACGTGTGAGTTTTATTTACTAAGAACATTATATTTTCTGACTGGAACATGGTGGTTCTTCAACTTTGGTGTATGTGTTTGAGTGTCTCTAGGACTTTATATAAAGTATATTCTTGGGTCCAATCACTATATGGGACCTAGAAATATTGTTTTTCCAAGTCTAACAAGTGAATCATATCAGGCTGATTTAAGGACTCCGTTTTGCAGAGGAAAAAAGCTAGACTATTCCCTGATAATATGCAGGAAAACAGTGAAATGAGAGAGGAAATGTCCTTTTCTCTTTAGAAAGAAAAGTCAGAAGTCTAAGGAGTTCAAAATTAGTAAAAAGAGTGGTAGAATTACAAGTAAAATGGAAAACATTCTACTCGGTTAATTACTGGTCATATATTGTGAAAAGAGCCTGATTGGGCATTTAAGTCAGAAAACCTTGGGTTTAAATTTTAGTTCTAACACTCAATACCTATGCCCCTGTTAAATCTCTCTGAGGCAGAATTTTTTCATGTGCAAAATTTAAATAATGATACTTAATCATAAAGTTGATTTAATTCAAGTGGTTTTACCCATCTCCAGACATTTTGAATGGTTTGATTCATTTATTTATTCAGTAAACATTAATTGGAACATTAATTGGGTATTTTCTGTAAGTCAGGCATTGAAGACAGTGCGCTAAAGCCTAGAAAAGATTTAATTTTTGTAACAATGAAGCAAAGGTATACTTTACTGCTTTTTAAAAAATCTTTAATTACCAAAGCCATGGATGAATACATGCTCTTTGTGAACTTATCATTTATTTCCCATCCTCCAGCACTTCTTCCCTCTCTATAGTTAACCATTGTTTTGATTTTTCCAGATCTTTTCTCTATTAATATCATTTTATAATTAGTCTACCAAATCCAAGTACTACAACTTTTTTTTCAATAGGGATAATTTTGGCTTCAGCAACAAACAGGGGCCTAGAAATATCTGTTTATTATCTCACAAAACAGGTCCAAAGACTAGGCAGGAACTTCAAAGTAAACTCAACAGCTAAATGGTATCAACAAGGACATGGGTTCCCTCCATCCTACCATGCTCCCATCCTCCACTTAACAAAACCCCCTCACCTTGCCTATGGTAACAAAATGGTTACAGCTCTTTTAGATAACAGCCCCTCAGCAATATCCAAAGGCATTTGCTGATGCTGTTCCAAAGGCTGAAACTGATGTTTTCCTAATGTATCTCCTTATAAAGCATTTTCCCAGTAGCCCCCAGAAGACTTTCCCTGATGTCTCATTGGCTGGGGTTATAATTTGTGATATGCATAAACAAATTACTTGCAAGAAGAATAGAATTACTATAATTGGGTTAAACAATTGACACTCACTCTCATATTTCCTGCAAATAGGGGATGGTAAACTGAATAAATCAGTCTCTGCAGCAAGAAAGAAGATGAGTCAAGGATGGATGCTGGTAAACTTCAGGGTCTGCCAGAAACAAAATTATATGGAAACTGAGTTCCTTCATGACAACTAATTTCTTGCTAGAAAAAAGTAAAGATAAATGTACCTAGCCATCGTACAAATCTCAGCTTACATTTTACTTCTAACAGCAAGCTTTTCCTTGACTTCCCAAACTAGACCAGGTGTCTATTTCACATCATAAGAGGACCATTGGCAGTTTCAGAGAGAGCTATCACGATGCTGCTATGGGATTTTTTGATGCATGTATGTTTTACTGACTAGACTCTAAAATCTATGCCAGAAGAAGCTAGGGTTATTTTGCCCATCTTTTGTAGCCTTTGTGCTTAGTACCGTGCCTAGTACATAACAAGTGCATAAAATTTTATGCAGAATAAACGAATGAATGATTGAGAGGAAGGGTAGTTTTTACTGTAACTGAAATAATCCAATACAGTGAAGGGATGGAAATCAAGCAAGTTTTAAAAGTTGACATATACAGAACCTGTCTAGACATTAAGAATTTAAACATACTATCTCTGGGCTAGGAGATAGTGTTTTGAATTTCTTCACCCTGTTAAAAGATTCATGAAGCAGACACTGATTCTCTGACATGAATATTTCAACAGTTAAAAGCCCCCCATTGCCCTTAATCTACTACTTCTCCATGTATGTGTATGTGTGTGTGTGTGTGTGTGTAAGTGGGACCTCTTTTCTCTCATATAGAATTCTGTTTTAAATTGGGAAAAATATTGGGGAAGTTGAAAGATAAATTAACAGAACAAATTTATAGAAAAATAGTACTCTTTTTAGTAGAGCCTAGAAATAGACAATCAGAAAGCAGGGCCTTGAGATTGGAAAAGAGAGAGAGAATGAGAAAAAGAGAGAGAGAGAGGCAGAAAGACTTTTGTGCTATTTTATTTAAAGATTCTGAAGAGGGGAGGGAATTCTTCCAAAGAATAGGCATACTCCATCTGTTTGGTCTTAGAAGGAGTCTCAACTATGTCACACTGTCACTAAGCCTGCACTTAGCTGTCTTGGTTGTGTGAGATTGATGGCAGAGAAACAGAGAGTAGGAAATCAAGAACAGAGCAGCTCTATCAATCTCTCTGCATAGGCCCTTCTGGAACACAGCAGCCTTGAAAGGCTATGATGTATGAATTTATCTTCTTGGAATCTTCCTGTTACAGGAAAAATCCATGAGATTTTCTAGCTAAAGAATGATAAAATCCTAATACCTCAGTGTTCTGAAACTTTGTTATAGCCCATAAAATTGATTTCAGGTTTTTGTACTTTTTGTGGTCTGTATATCCATGTAGCTGAGTGTGTCTATTTGTGTTCTCTTATAGATGGTAAAATATCAGTGTTTTCCCCTAGGTGGTCCTTAGAGAGATCATGCTATGTGTTCAACAGATATATGTATATATTATATTATTTAAAGACACTGTAACATGGTGAAATGAATAGTGCAAACAGCATTAGTAACAAAGCAAGCATTATTTCAACTATACATAGCCTCTTCTTGTCCAAAGTAACCAGTATACTTTTAAATAAGTTGGCTATAGGTGCCAAAATAATTTCCAGTGACTATTGACGTGTCTTGACTATTTAGCCTAGGACAATTCATCAGATACAGTTAGAATTATTTCCAAGGAAGAATAAAAATGAGACCCCTTTTAAAAAATAATCAATATTCTTCCTCAGCCTTCACCAAGTCTCGATCTCGTTTTAGTTCTTCAGTAAGTTCAGAATTTGCTGGCTACTCAATTTTATATATAAAAATAGAGCCCTTTTTGACTGAGGGCAGCACTTTTGACTCTCATCTAGTTGGTAAAGTGTGTCAAAGTCAGAGGGAACTGGGGCTCTCAAACCTGAGAGGAGAAGTATGTTCAAATGCTGATGGACATATATCTTGAAATTGCTGAGTTTCTTATGGATTGTGTACAGTTACAAGACTTCATGAAAAATACTTTTGATTCCTTAAGAAACTTCTTTTTGACTTTACAAACTGGGAACTGTTGTTCTCCAGGAATCAGGATATGAACAGACTCTCTCATTACTTTTACTTATAGAAGATTTTCCCAGCTCCTAATCACTTTTTTTTCCATTAGGTGTATGTGAACAAAAGTGGAAACCACTGATAATAAAACCCAGAACATTCTGGGTATGAAGCAACAAAAACCCAAACCTGCAAACATGGCTGAGACTATTGCAATGCTGATTACAATCAATGGCCTACAGCACAATCTTTCTTATTTCTTCGTTTTTTTGGTTGACAGAAAACATGAGATCAAATAGTATTACATAACAAGGGAGACCACTTAAAATTATATCAGATCCTTGGTCTTAAAATTGAGTTTAGTTTAAAATATGTATGAGGTGGTTTATTCTTACTACATTTGTTTGATATAGGACATAAAATGTGATTAAACATTAAACATTCCATAAAATGTAAACAGTAGAGGTTATGTAAATGGTGGAACTGATGTGAATATTTATTTTATCTCTGTCTTGATCAAATTGACACACCAAGCAAAAGTTCATCCAAATTAGATTTCAATCCTTTAAAGGAAGTCATTCAATTGAAACTAATTTTCTCGTCCCTTGCCTCCTCTGCGTGCTGTCTGATTAATTTATAGTCAAAGCCAAGGGGTGGAAATACATTTCTATAACATTTTTTTTCTCCTAGAGATAACTTATTTCCTTTTTGGAGGTTTTCTTTCAATTGCATTGTCAATGTAAAGAAATTATGTGAAATCACTGAAGTTGGGCCTAAATCAAGCTTCCATTAAAACAGAACTTATAAACAGAGCCTGATGAATAACAATTTAGGAAGATGTTTCAAAAATTTAACAGACAATAATACAATGTTAAAAGCACCAACATTATCAGAAAAAGCTGCAAAGAAATTTCTTTAATCAAGACAGTTTAAATGTGTGACTTTTCTGTGTCCTGGGTAAGTAATTATTTTCTGTCTGAATTGCATTTTGTCTCTTCCATCTCTGTAATATACTGCCCTGTGAGTTCTACTCAAGTACTTAATTATTTTTTTAAGTAAGTAAAGAAATAGAGATCATAGAAGCAAGTAAAAGAACAAGACAAGCCCAAACTGATATCCAAAATGGCCAAACAATGTAGGTAAACAGAAAAATATTTTTTCTTGATGAAATCTTGAAAAACCTATCCAAAATTTATACAGCAAGCGAAGAAGACTAAAGTACATCTGAGTATAGAATAATATAAAAAATAAGTAATATTTTTAGCATGCTGAATGAAGGTGCAGTGTTATCCTGATATTATTCAGCATCTTCAAATGTCTATTTAATAATTAACAGTGTATGTTAGCGATTGTCAAGCTATAGCTATATTTGGTTACCTGTTTTTATAAATAGTGTTTAATTGGAACACTACCATACCCATATGTTTATGTGCTGTCAAGGCTATTTTTGTGATACAAGAGCAGAGTTGATTAGTTTTGATAAGAGACTCACAGATTGTAAATATACATTATATGGCTCTTTATAGAAAAAAAGTTTTCTAAATCTTGGTCTATACAAATGAAAATAATTAAATTTATGGTATTTTAAGATGACACAGTTGAGGCAATTTTTACTAATGAAAAGATGAAAATGAGTTAAAGCAGTCTGAGATAAGCAATGGTGTGTTATGAGTTTTATCTTTCTAAAATTGTACATTTCCTAGAAGAAGCAATTTTATTCCAAGAATACAATAACTATGCAACATTACCTTTTTGGATTTAAAAGGGAAAAGAAAGCATTCTAAGAATATATCTATTTGTTAGGGTAGGCTAACTGCATTACACAAGTCTAAAATTTAAGTGACATCACACTATTATTATTATTATTATTTATTTTTCACTCATACAACAGTCTGAAAAGACTGTTCCTCTTTGGAAGGCTCTTGAGGCATTGCCCTCTGCTTAGGACTGCTTGGCTCCTTATATTTTTGTGGTGGATTTTTTTCTGGGTCCTTGGAGCTTTATTTCATTTTCTGATGAGGAAAAAGAGTGAAGTATTGTGAATGGAAGGATTTTACAAACCACATTTGAAAGTGTGTTTCATCGTTTCCACCCAGATTCCATTGTTCAGAGCTTAGTCACATGGCTTTCACACAATTGCAAGGGTGGCTGGGATATATAGTCTTACTGTGTGCTCCAGCGGAATAGGGAATTCCTTTGATGATCCAGCTAGTTATCGTATTAAGTGCATGTGCCCACATACGCTCACGCATGCGTGCGCACGCACACACACACACACACACACACACACACACTGTAATACGGAAGAAGCAGTTTGTAATATCATTCACAATAGCAGTCAACTTTTATTGCTAGTAAGGTAACCTATTTTAAGAGTCTGTGGTAATTGTTCGAGTTCATACATTCAAATTACATCAAATTTATTTACGGAATTGATTTTTAAATTAACATTAAAGTACATATCATTTATGACAAATAGCTTATATTTATGTGATAAGAATACAGTTTAGTACTTGGATGTCACACATAAAAATTAAAAGTGAATATCCTTTAAGAATTCTAACAAATTATTAAGAAAATATGAATGTTTCAGTGTAAAGCTGAACAAAATGTCTGAAGTTATTATCAACATCTATAGTCTAGAGAGTAGCACTGTCCAAAAGAACTGTGATGCAAGCTATATAGGTAATTTTAAATATTCTTGTAGCCATATTAAAATTGTAGAAACAAAGCAGGTGAAATTCATTTCAATAATACATTTGATTTAATCCATTGTATCCATAATATTATAATTTCAGCATGTAATCAATATAAAATTATTAAGATAGTATTTTTTAAGAGTCTTCAAAATCTGGAGTATATTTTATGCTTCAAGCATGTCAATAGCCCTATTTCAAGGACTTAATAGCCACATTTGGCTATGGCTACCATATTGGACAGTGCTTTCCTACATCATTGACTCTCAAATTTAGGGAGTCTGACAATCACCTGTGGAATCTGTTAAAAGTACAGATTCCAGGTTCTCACTTAGAGAGTCTGATTCAGTAGGTTGGCATGGGCCCACGAATCTATATTTTAAGAGATATACTCATGATTTTCAAGTAGAAGATCAGGGGTCCACAGCTGATAAAAGGCTGCTGTAGAAATCTCTAAGGTCCCTTCTACCACCAATTTTATAATTTCTAGAATTTTTCAGAACCTGTTGTTCTAATGATTTCAGCTTGTAGTGTTTATTATAGCATACAATTTTGTGGAAAATTTGTTTAACAGAGCATATTGAATTTCAAATCTTTGGATATTTTTAACAAAGCAACAGGGCAAGTTAGAGTTGACCAGGGCCATTTTGTTCTAACTCACACTCCTCCACTGAGTAAAGGGACAGATGGATGGGAGCCATGTTTACAGTGTCACCGAGAAAAATACTCAATTGCCAGATATGAAGAAACTTATCCATTTTGATTATCACAGTAAGCTTCAATTTCAGAAAACAAATTAAATCCATATGTAGTAGATCTCAGCTTTAAAAAATGCTTCCCACATTCTAAATCATTAACAACATATGGTTTATTTTTACTGTTTTATTATCCTTCTCTATTGTGAATTTTCCTCAGATCGTCAAGTTCATATGCTTTCCTATAGACTCTACCAGATGTCTCATTTTATTGAATCCTGTACTCGTCTGAAATACAAATGACTGCTATTTAGAAAGTTTAATATCTCTGTATATGCAAATGACATGTATATATATGAAAAAGTTTTCTAAAATATTTTAAAATACCAAGACTCTCAAAATGTTACATGTATATTAGCAGCAGCTTCTGCTTTAGAAATAAATGACAGTTTTTCATTATTTTCCAATTTAAAAGGGTTGATTCCACTCACTCATATCTGTGAATCATTCTCCTCTAAAATGAAGAAGACCAAGGGCATAAAAGTTTACATCTTTCCTTAAGAGAACTAAAGAACAGAGAAAAACACATTTTTCTCCAAGGAGGCTTTCATTTGTTGGCATGAATCCAATTCAATCCTCTCCATGATCAATTGTGGTCCAACATATATCTCCAAGCTATTTTCTTTCCAAAGACATACGGTTAAGTGAGGTATGAAATTTCCTTAATCTTTATCATAATAGAAGTTGGAAAATATATACTGTTGAGTTAATCTGCTACTTGAAACTTTCTGTGAAATTTCTTAACAGCTTTGATAGAAAAAATGGTCTATTTTTCATTTATCTGCTCAAATTACTTACAGAGTGAAGCCTTTTTTTCAAATGTTAATCAAAATAATGTATTAGATCTCATTTTTCATATGTAAATTGGACATATTCTAAATGCAAGGGAGTGCCACACATATTACTAAGAATACAATGGACCTTAAGACAAGAGTCCTACTTCCAAGAAGAGTCAAGGTGTGCTGGTATGTATGCCATTTCATTTATTTCTTAGATAAAATCTTATAAAGTAAGTATTATTATTATTCCAACTTTGCTGATTGAGAATCTTGAACCCAATGTAACACAGCTCCTGAATGTTAAAATTGGAGTATACACCCCATATTTTAAACTCTTTCCTCTACATCTGGTGAGTATATTGGGAGAGGACAGAGCCAAAAAACAGAATGTACCCAGTTTCAATGGACATTATTTATGATACTTAATTCCTCCCATTATGAAGCAAATATAATGTACCAGATGGTTTTCATAAAATCAGAGAAATCTTGTGTTTGAACAGTGATGTGGAGAGAATGAGACTGCCTAAGATTATAAGGAATAGAACCAAACTAATCATTATTTTTCTTTTAAAAATACAAGATAAATTACTTACTCTTAGATCCCCATACAGTCATTTTCTTATAACTGAAAGATATTTAATGTTATATTGTTAGGCCATCACATCCTGAACAGTGAAAATTGGTGTAATTTAGTTCATGTAGAAAGCTATTGAGACTCTTAGAGTAAGAAATTTTACAAAGTGACAATGACAATCCTTCCTGGAGTATTAAAAATATCAGTTGTTTTATAGTCTGACAAATCAGAGCTAAATGATAGTTAATAACATGCATTTAATAGAGAAAAAACACAAAGTACTGTATGATCTTTTGTATCTTTTCATGTTAGCAGGGAACAATTTTCCAGCTCCTTTCAGTCCCCAGCCACCCCCCTCAAAAAAATAAGATTAAAAATGAGATCTCAAAATCAATGTTTATTAAGCTACAATTTGGATTATAGAGAATACCATTACAGAGACAGATTTTTATGTTGCAAATATTTTCAGACATTAGTGTTGTTCAAGGTAACCAAGCTTTTTAGATATGTATATGCCGCCATCTTACACAACTAGCCTTTCTTTAGTCTCTTTACATCAAATAATTACCCTAAGACTAAAGATGAATACATTAATAAAGATTGCTGTTTAAAGAATAATGACTGCAGAGTTGACAGTGGGAGGTAAGGTCAAGATTAAATTTTCTCTGTTTTTTGTTTGTTTGTTTTTCTCATATTCTCCAATTTTATTATAGACCTTGCTCTCTGTAGTCTGGACGCAAGGTCTTTGAACTTACTTTTTTCTCTGCTAGGAAATGTCTCCTTATCCCTTTGCTTTGTCCTACAGACAGCTGATTCAGCACTTTCCCTCCAAGAGAACTTTCCTACCCTCTGATTGATCAATTCTCTTGGATATGTCTTTTGTAGGACCACATGCTCTCCTTAGGAGTATTAAATAAGGGTTTAATTTTTTTTAAACCGCCATTACTTAATTTGCCTCTATTTTCTCTGCTAAACATACACCATTGTGAGAGCAGGGTTGCTGTCTGTTTGGCTAACCAATGTTTCTCCAGTATACATTGAAATGCCTGAAAAAATCTAAATTAAGGTGGTAACTCCTTATCTCCTCATCTTGCCCCTAGCACTTGCCTTCAGTTGACAATTTATTGTTTAGTTTTGTCACAGTCAAGAGCAGTCTTTGCATTGGACCCATACTTCTAGCACCATTTTTGATTATAAAAAATTTTATTAAAAGGATATAATTTTGATTCTGCTGTTTGATTAAGGAAACTACTAAGATTAAAGACACAGATTCAAACCTTGTCATGCTTAATGAATGAATTAAAATTCCAGTAGAATATTTCCTAGTATTGTTTTATAATGAAACATTATTAAATACTTAGCTTATAGAAAGATATTGAACAAAATGAAACAACCTTTTAAAAACCCAACACCCAGGGCTTCCCTGGTGGCGCAGCGGTTGAGAATCTGCCTGCCAAAGCAGGGGACACGGGTTCGAGCCCTGGTCTGGGAAGATCCCACATGCCGCGGAGCAGCTGGGCCCGTGAGCCGCAATTGCTGAGCCTGCGCGTCTGGAGCCTCTGCTCCGCAACGGGAGAGGCCGCGATGGTGAGAGGCCCGCGCACCGCGATGAAGAGTGGCCCCCGCTTGCCACAACTGGAGAGAGCCCTCGCACAGAAACGAAGACCCAACACAGCCATAAATAAATAAACATAAACTAAAAAAAAAAAACCCCAACACCCAGATTAAAATACAAAAAATACAACTCTGTCAAAACAGCTGACACCTCTATGAAATTTCCAAGATCACCGTTCCCAACAAGTCTCAGGTTGTAACTATTCTAAATTTGTTGTTTATCATACTACGTATTTTTCATGTATTTGTGTATGTATGTGTATATATATCGTATGATATAGTTCTGTATCTTTTTAAACTGTATATATTTATATATTGTTTATATTTTATATACATTCTTCACCACCTGATTTTTATGCTCAGTATTTTAATTGTAGGTCCATCCATATTTTTCTATAACTTTAGTTCACTGATTTTTTTTTTTTCCTCTGCTGAAGAGAGAAATTTAGGATATTTAGGATATTTCCAAATTTTAGTATTTTTTTTTCTTTTTTTTAAAGGAATTTCTTTTTTATTTTTTTAATTATTTATTTATTTATTTATTTATTTTTGGCTGTGTTGGGTCTTCATTTCTGTGCAAGGGCTTTCTCTAGTTGCGGCAAGCGGGGGCCACTCTTCATCGCGGTGTGCGGGCCTCTCACTATCGCGGCCTCTCTTGTTGCGGAGCACAGGCTCTAGACGCGCAGGCTCAGTAGTTGTGGCTCATGGGCCTAGTTGCTCCGCGGCATGTGGGATCTTCCCAGACCAGGGCTCGAACCCATGTGCCCTGCATTGGCAGGCAGATTCTCAACCACTGCGCCACCAGGGAAGCCCCAACTTTTAGTATTTAATAAAATGTTTTCTATTAATATTCTTGTGAATGGGTTTTAATGTATGCCAGAATTTCTCTAGACTATAAATCTAGTTGTTGAATGCCAGGTCACAAGTTTGTTAAACATTTGATTATACTGGTTATGTCCAATTGTTTTCCAAAGTGATTTTACCAATCTACATTCTAATAAACAGTTTAGTAGATTTATTGTTGCTTCACATCCTGAGCCATTATTTTCATGTTTTAAAATTTTGTTAGACTAGAGCAATAAACACAGTGTGGATAAATCTTAGTAACAGTTGAATGATAAAGGCATCTTTCATAAAACTATATACAGTATCATACAAATACTCTTTTTTGGAAGCAGGGGAATGATAGCTTCAAAGACCAGGAAAGTGGTTCTCTCTGTGGAAAGCAGTATATAGGTGGATAGGATGGGAAAGAAAAATAGCTAGCAGAAAATTTTAGTGATGCTACAACTTGGATATGGATTTGGATTTATCGTTGTTACATGTATTAAAGTAAGTAAATAAATATATACAATAAATAAATCAAAGAGCAAGTCACATATGTATCAACATACCAATTATGTTAGTGTGTCATGAATTGTGGAATTTAATTAATCCAATTATACGCACCCAGTGACTGAAAATAAGTAGACAGGCAGACCAAAAGAAAGATAAGTATGTAGATGGAGGTGTATGATGTGGAATTGTGTTACACTGTGATTTTAATTAGCATTTTCTTCATTTTCCAATAAAATCAACCATCTTTGAAAATGTATTGGCAATTTGTGATTTCTGATGTGTACTGATATTTTCCCCCCATTTTTCTATTGTATTAATTGTATTTTTCTTTTTGATTTTTAAATTTAAAAATATATTTTGGCTATTAATCCTTTGCTGTTTATATGTTCGCAGATTTCTCTTCTCTTTATTTCAATAATTCAACAAATATATACTGAGGTCCAATTATGAGCCAGGAAAACACAAGTTTCTAGGTGCTTGGGATACAGGGATAAACAAAGCAGACACATTCTAAGCTTTATGTAGCATATATTTTATTTTGAAAGAAAAGATTAAAAACATATAAGTGTTTAAGAGAATGAAAAGAGAAGCCACAGACTGGGAGAAAATATTTTCAAAATGCATATCTGATAAAGGATTGGTATCCAAGATATACAAAGAACACTTAAAAGTTAACAAAAAGAAAGCAAGTAACCAAATTTCAAATTGGGTGAAAGATGTGAATAGACATCTCACCAAAGAAGATATACAGGATGGACCTAGAGTCTGTCATACAGAGTGAAGTAAGTCAGAAAGGGAAAAACAAATACCGTATGCTAACACATATATATGGAATCTAAGAAAAAAAAAAAAAAAGGTCATGAAGAACCTAGGAGTAAGACGGGAATAAAGACACAGACCTACTAGAGAATGGACTTGAGGATATGGGGAGGGGGAAGGGTAAGCTGTGACAAAGTGAGAGAGTGGCATGGACATATATACACTACCAAACGTAAAATAGATAGCTAGTGGGAAGCAGCCGCATAGCACAGGGAGATCAGCTCAGTGGTTTGTGACCACCTAGAGGAGTGGGATATGGAGGGTGGGAGGGAGGGAGACGGAAGAGGGAAAAGATATGGGAACATATGTATATGTATAACTGATTCACTTTGTTATAAAGCAGAAACTAACACACCATTGTAAAGCAATTATACTCCAATAAAGATGTTAAAAAAAAAAGAAGATATACAGACAGCAAGTAAACATATAAAAAGATGATCAACCTCATACGTCATTAGGGAATTGCAAATTAAAGCAACAATGAGCTACTATTATGCGCCTATAAGAATGGCTAAAATCATAAACTCTGAGAATACCAAATACTCATGAGAATGTGGAACAACAGGAACTTTTTCGCTGCTGGTGAGAATGCAAAATGGTATCACCATGTTGGAAGTCAGTTTGGCAGGTTTTTACAAAATTAAACATACTTTTACCATAAGCTCTGGCAATCACATGCCTTGTTATTTATCCAAATGAATTGAAAACTTACGTCCACATAAAACTTGGACTGGAATGTTTATAACAGTTTTATTCATAATTGCCAAAACTTGAAAGCAACAAAGATGCCCTTCAGTAAGTGAATGTATAGATAAACCATGATATGTCCTTACAGTGGAATATTATCCAGCACTAAAAAGAAATAAGCTAGCAAGCAACAAAAAGACGTGGAGGAAGCTTAAATGCATTTTGCTAAGTGAGAGAAGCCAATCTGAAAAGTCTACATATTGTATGATTCCAACGGCATGACACTCTGGAAAAAAACAAGACTGTGGAGACCATAAAAAGATGGGCAGTCGCCAGGGTTTGGAGGGAGGGATGACTAGATGGAGCACGGGGGATTTTTAGGTGAGTGAAACTATTCCGAACGATCCGCAATGATGGATAAATATGTTATACATTTGTCAACATCCATAGAATGTGTAACACCAAGAGCAAGCCCTAATATAAACTATGGACTTAATTAATGTATCAATATTGGCTCATCAGTTATCACAAGTGTACTATATTAATGTAAGGTGTTAACAATAGAGAAAACTGTGAGGGAGAGGTGAGGCAGTATGTGGGAACTCTGTACTTTCCACTCAATTTTTCTGTCAACCTAAAACTGCTCAAAAAATATAGTCTATTAAAATTAAAAACACAAAAGTGTTTGATATGTCAGGCAGTGATAGGTATTTGTGAGAAAAATGAGACAAGGCAAGGATACAGCAGTTGGTGGGGATGAAAATGCTATGCTGCTATATTTTAATAGAACGAACAAGGAAGACCTCCCTGAAAAGAAAACATTAGAGCAGAGATTTGAAGAAATGTGAGGTTAGGCAAAGATATGTAGAGAAGAGTGACTTTGTCAAGAACAGGGAGGGCAATAACCTTGAAGTTAGGAAGAGTAAGGAAGTCAGTCCAGGAAGCAGAATGAGCAAATGAGAGAGTAATTATTTTGGTCAGAACCACAGAGGGAAGTCACGCTATGGAGGAATATATACAGCAGGGTAAGACTTTGGCTTTCACTCTGAAGTAGGAAGCCATTTGAGGGTTTTGAGCAGAGACCTGGCCTTACTTATGATTTTACAGAATCATTCGGCTGCTATGTTGAAAATAAACTGTTGGTGGCAAAGACAGAAAGAGATAGGCTCCCATTTGGTGACTTGGTTTTTATTTTCATTATGATGTGTTTTGATAAAAATATGTTTTTAATTATTTTTTTATTTTTATTTTACTAATTTATTTTTTATAATTATATTTTTAATTATGCTTTTAATTATTATCATTTTCTACCCTACCCGCTAGCACAAATATATTTCTTTATAACAGATTTTTTATATCTTGTAGAATATTATATTTACTATACCTTATTCTTCTTCAATATTGTATTGACCCTTATTAACCCTTTCTTTGCTCCTTCATATAAGTAAGCTTGTCAAGTACTCTGAAAATCCATGCTCAGACTTTTACCAAATTCGCATTGAACTTGTTGATTAATTTGAGAATAATTTATATTTCTGAATACTGAGTCTTTCTATCCATGGACAGGGGTCTATATCCCTAAGTTTTCTTTAATAGTTTTAGATTTTTGATGAAAGAAGGTGATGACCTGGAAACACATACTAGACTTTTGATATCACTTTTATTGGGAAAAACTCATGAAATTGGAATGTTACCAGGGTTTTAGGTCCTCCATTGCCCTCTGCTCTGCAGCAGAGCACAGGATCTAATTGTGCCGGATATCAGACTCTAAGTGGGCACGTGGCCTTTGACTGAGTTCTCAGGTTTAAGTTGCGTGACTAGGGAAGACCAAGCCCCTCTCCTCATGTAACTGGGGTTGGTCTCCAACAGTAATACGACATGCTCCAAACCTGACACCTAGCCTGTTCTGCCATATCAGTAGATTAATGGGTGGGTGGAGCATGTCTCCCCTGGTGAGATCAGGGAGATGGGGTCCATGCTTTTAAGTTTCCCCTGTGTGGTGGGTGGAAGCCTGATTTGTAAACTCAGCACTCTACCAAAGTGATTGCTTGAAGAACTTGGTGTAGCTGGTTTTCTATACAGCCTTATAGGAGGCATTACACAGCATCAGTTTTTGACAAATTAATTCTTTCTTAGTTGTCTACATAATGGCCATGTAAATATTTTGTTAGATTGACTTCTAGGTACTTTATATTTTTATGATGAAAGACATTTTAAAAAATATCCAGCAGATTTGCTAAACTTTTATTAATACTAATAATTTGTCTATATACTCTTTGGGGTTTTGTTATAGGCTGAATTGTGTCCCCCCTCAAAATTCATATATTGAAGTCCTAACCTCAGTAGCTCGGAATGTGCCTGTATTTAAACATCAGGTCATTAAAGATATAAATTAAAATGAGGTCATTAGGGTGAGCCCTAATCTAATATGACTGATGTCCTTATAAGAAGAGATTAGGACAGACATGCACAGAAGGAAGACCATGCAAAGACATGGGAAGAAAACGGACAAGGAGAGCGGTCTCAAAAGAAACCAACACTATCAGGACCTTGATCTCAGACTTCTAGCCTCAGAATGTGAGAAGATAAATTTCTGTTACTTAAGCCATCCAATCTGTGGTACTTTGTATGGCAACCCTAGTAAACTAATATAGATTTCAATTTGAATTGTGCTTCTTAGATTTGGTCGGTTCATAACCTGTTTGTCTGTAGGTGGTAGTCTTTAGACAATCAAAACATCTGTGAACAATGACACTATATTCCCATAATATTATTTTAGTTTTATCTCTTTTTCTTACTGAAAAATTTAGAATGTTGAAAAGAATCAGTGAGAGTGAATATTAAAGGGAATGCTTCTATGTTTTCACCACTATGAATGACGTTTGTTATGGATTTTTGATAGATAACCTCTATTAATTTAATGACTTCCCTTCAATCCTTATTTGAAGAGCTGCTTCTTTTAAAATTCTGGATGAGTATTTAATTTTATCTAACACTTCTTCCACATCAAAACAGGATATTTCTTTTTTTTAACTCTATGTTCTTTTGGAATTTTTAACAACTGGATAGATACAGGTATTACTTATATGATATAAAAAGAAGGAAAAATGGGGTGAATATTTATAATCTTCTATTCGATTTAACAAAATCCGATGAGTGTAGACCCTGGTAATAACACTCTTGCTAGTTCTCTGCAGCCGCAATTTTCATTAATTTTATTGGTGACACTTCTCAAACCATACAGTCCAAAGAACATACATAGTAAATACTCACTTGAAACTGGACATGAAATACTCACTTGACATGAAAACTGGACAGAGAGAAGCTACTCTTCTAAGATACATGATGTTGGGTATTAAATCTCTGTTAACTCTAATAAAGAGGCAAACGAATTACAGATTCTCATTTAAAATGAGCGATTATTCTTACTTGTTAGCTTCACAAACAGTTGTGGAGACAGTCTTATTTCACTCTGTTTTAAAACAAATTTCCAAATTACAGGAAGTTGTTATTTTTATGTATATGTTATTTTACTTTTCTGTGCAGGTGATCACGTGTCCTAAGTCATTTCTCAGTAGTGTTTATTTATGGGTTTATGTTGATACTTTCACAATTCTCCCTGGGTATTCCATATAAAATATAATTGTTCTAGGTCAGGGTTGGCCTTGTCCTTGACCTCAACATCTGAACCTATTCTTCACTTTCACTTTTATAGAATCAATCACTTCCTCTCTAGCTATACACAAGAAAGCTCCCATGAGATACTTATCAGACTTTTAGTGTCTAAGGAGAGCTTTAAATTTGTGCCTCTGCTAGACATTTCAGCTGGTTTTGTTTATTTTAAGAATCTGGCATCAAATCAATCAGACAATAAAAAAGGACTCTCTGAGGGGGAAAATAAAAGAATTATAATTTCTCCTTAAATCATCCAACACACAGTTTTAGTGTGCTTTGAAGAAGGCATACTATTGAGATCACTTAAGTCACAATGCCTTGTTTTACATGGATGGTAAGGAAGGAATTCTCCAAAGTTTACCCATCCTGTCATAAGCAGGGGCTGAGTCATCCTCTGTGATTGAAGTTTTTCTGACTGAAAACAGACATAATGCTAAAATAAGTCTTTTCTAGTACTATCACTGCTTAATAGGCAAGCACCTATTGTATGTAAAATGTTATCACAACTAGAAATATTTTCATTTTAGCATTTTGTGATTCATCTAAAACAATTATAATTTGGAAAGTTTGAGTAAGGTAATTCCTAAGGAAAGCACAGTTGAAAATCACTATATATGTGCACATGTGTATATAAATACATATATATGTGTACATATCTATGTAGGGTAATTTTGATAAAAAATAAACTCATTTAAAATAGACAAGTTATTATAGGTGTGCTATTAGAATCTTCATACCAATGACTTAGATTTCACTAACTTCTTTTCATCAATTAGGAAGGCATTTCTTTTATACAGTACATAAATGTCTATAGCAATAGAGTGTTCAAATTTGAAAAATAGAAAGATGTAGTAGATTCAATTATTGGCCCTCGTTCTTCAGCCCTTCCTGCAAGCTTACCATTGTCATGCCCCATTCATGTGCAAAGAGGACTTCCCTTGACCTTGAAATTTGACATGTGACTGGCATTAGCTGGTGGTATGTAGGCAGAAGTGACAGTGTGCCAGGTTTAAGCTTAAGCTTGAAAAGGTCTTCCATGTTTCCACTTGCTCTCATGAACTTCTAACATTGCAAAAAGAACACACGCTCTGGTCAGCCCGCTGGTCCAAGGAAGATGAGAGACGCTAGGAGCACAGCTGCCCCAGTCGCTGCAGCCTGAGCCAGAGTTGGCCAACTGAGCCTAGCTTAGATCAGCTTAGCTCAATGAATCTATGAGAATAATGAGGGCTACTGAGTGCCACTGAGATTTTGTGGTTATTTGTTGTGCAGCATTATAATAATAATAGCTGACCAATCCAGGGAAATTTGTTTTTATAGAAATAAATAAATATATTATTTATAAGGTGTTCTCAGCACACCCCCCCCCTTTGTTTCCTCTCTCTGTCATCACTCTTTTGGCAAAAAGGATAACCAGACTCTCTCCTAGTGATATACCTTCAAGATTCAGTGTGCCCATAAACCTGAACCACATGCCTAAGGTAACCTGCCAAAGTGTCACATTTACATGCATGAAGCAGGAGTTGAGCATAAACCTTCCCTTCCCTCCTCAGCTTCTCCTGGGGCAGAAATATCAACGAACCTAAGGCGCCAAGAGATTAGATGCCATGTCCCACTTCAGAGGCTGCCTGAGCATTCTCTTCCTTGTTCCATCAGGTTTAGTTATTGGTCTACATCTCCTGGAATCCAGGAAAATTTCTTCTAAGGTCTTCTTCCAACATGCACCAGCACATATCCCTCATGCTAGAGTGGGAGTCGCTAAGTTAATAATTTGTTTCACAGAAATTTTAATCAGGAAATATAAATTCTGCTTTTCCAAGAAATACCTGCACACAAATTATCAAGAACTCATTTATAATTAAAAACGTGCTGAGTGGAAGGCTGATTTTACAGTTTAAAAAATTATTTGGTGCTGGGAAGTTTATTTTATTTTAACTACTCGTTTCAAAAAAGGAGTTGCTGTAGAATGAAAACTAAGTGTAAACCCAAAGTCTTTATTTGGCTGAATGATTTTTTAAAAATTGGATGTCTTATGTATTTAACATGATTTTCCGTACCATTGGAATGCATTTATTCTCATTCAAAAGGAAGAGAGACCTTGAATTAGGTAGACTAGAGAATTGGGGATACAAATGATCTTTAGCAAAACTAGGTTGTACCAGCTAATGGTTATCTGTTTGGGAAACAGGAAATATAACATAACGGTTTAATCTAATTAAATCTATAAATCTGTTGCTTGCTCTTTGAAATTGTAGAAAGGGAAACCAGTTTTGAGAGTGTACGGTTACATGGTGTTTCCGCGATGTTTCTTGTTGTCACGTTTAAGTTAGACTGCCATTCTGATATCCGAGAATCCACCTGCTTATCGTGTCAGGGAGTGGTTTAGAGAATCTGCTTTTGTGTATCTGTGAAGCATTTTACAGCTTTCCTGTCTCAGGATGTGGGACATTTTTCACTCTTCTCAGGGAACTCAATACTGTGGTAAAGGGAACAGTGAGCGCAAGTCCAATAGTGACTCTTTTAAATTTGGCGGTGTATAAATAATTAAAACTTAATCCATGAACTCTCACTTTTTTCTCATCTTTTAATTTCTTTCATATCATAAAAAATATGAGTACATAATTACCATGATCAAGTAACATGCAGCTTAAGGCAGGCAGGCTTTGAACACAGATCTAATCAATTAAAAATCCAATTGCCGGAGAGAGACAAAAAAAAAGCTTACGTGTCTACTAATAAATGAAAATATGTTTGGATTTGCTTGAATTCTGCTCTAGAGAGCAATACCCTGACAATATTTCCTGACCTAATACCTCGAATGTATTAACTTTCAAACACAAATAAAAAAACTAGTCTATAAAAAAAAAAAAAAATCCAATTGCCCAATCACTTTAAAAGATTATTTTAAATCTCCTATATGTCCCCTCTTTTATCAATTTATTTTATTCTTTTTCTTGTTTTTTTACCTTCATAAGCCTTTATTCTATATACTAAAGGGACACCTGCTCCGTAGACACACGTTACAGCACAGAAAATGGAGAGTCTGTTCACAAAAAAGGATTTGTTTATATTTTAGTAGCCTTGGCTGGTACACTTAAGTTTGCTACCAAGTGTTTATTGTTCCAATATCCTTCTAGGTAGAGGCTTGATTCTCCTTAGTTAGGTCTAATCTTTTCCCCAGTTTGGAAAAAGAAGGTAAACACTGAGAATGTCAAGGCACAAGAAAGACAATTTTACTTCACTGGGTAGAACATCTTAAATGTTGATTCATTCATATATTGATTTATATAAAGATTAACAAATATTTATGAAGAGATTGCCATTTTCCAGGCACTATTCTAGGGACATAGAAAAAAATAAGAAATATCTAACATACTTGGGTTAGTGATAGTGGGATGAAACAGACAATAAACAAACAAACCAATTTAAAAATACTTAAAATTCCAGGTAATTAAAAGTGCTATGAAGGAAATTAAATATCCAAAGTGAATAGCAAGTGGTAAAAGCTACTTTTTTGTATATGGAGGTGACATTGCATCGGAGACCTGAATAATATACAGTAAAGGAAGAAGCCACAAGAATGTTGGTGGAAGAATGGCCCATCAGAGGGAAAATCCTGAGATGGAAGCATGTTTGGGGTGTGTTTATAGGAAACAGTAAGTAGGCCAGTGTTGCTGAAACACAGGGAGAGAGAAGGAAGGGTGGCACGATATGGGAAGAGAGAAGTAACCAGGGATCAGATCTTGTATTGAGGTAAGTTCCTTCTACACCTATTTTGTTGAGAGTTTTTATTATGAATGGATGTTAGACTTTGTCAAATGCTTTTTCTGCATCTATTGAGTTAATTATGTGGCTTTTATCTTTCATTCTGTTAATGTGGTATATCACATTGATTGATTTACTTATGTTAAACCAACCCTACATTCCAAGGGTAAATCCCACTTGGTCATTGTGTACAATCTTTTCAATGTGTTGTTAAATCAGTTTGTTAGTATTTTACTGAGAATTTTTGCATCTAGTTTCATCAGAAATAATGAACTATAATTTTCCTTTCTTGTGGTATTTTTGTCTGGATTTGGTATCAGAGTGATGCTGGCCTCATAAAATGAGTTTGGAAGTGTTCCCTCTATTTTTTGGAAGAGTTTAAAAAGGACTGGTATTAATTCTTCTTTAAATGTTTGTTAGAATTCAGTTGTGAAACCATTCAGTCCTGGGCTTTTCTTCATTAGAAATTTTTAATTACTACTCCATTGTCCTTATTTGTTATTGTTCTGTTCAGACTTTGTATTTCTTCTTGATTAAGTCTTGGGAGGTGGTATGTTTCTATGTATTTAACTTTTTCTTCCAGGTTATCCAATTCATAATAGTTTCTTACAATCCTTTTACTTCTGAGGCATCCATTGTAATAGCTCCTCTTTTATTTCTGATTTTATTTATTTGAGTCTCCTTAATTTTATTTATTTGAGTCTAGATAGTAGTCTAGCTAAGGGTTTATTGATTTTTTTAATTTTTTGTCAATTTTTTCTTTGTTTTCTTTCTATTTATATATTTATTTCAACTCTGATGTTTATTATTTCCTTCCTTCTGCTAACTTTGGGTTTAGTTTGTCCTTTTATTTTTCTAGTTCCTTGAAGTATAAAGTTAGATTGTTTATCTGAGATCTCTCTTCTTCTTTAATATAGGTGTTTATCACTATAAAATTCCCTCCTTTAAGTGTGATGGAAAGTCATCCAAAGGTTTCGAGCAGATTTAAAAGGTTTATGTGGAATATAGACTGTAAGCTGGCAAGAGTGCAGTCGTGGCATCAAAGGTCTCTGTGGATCAAAGTTATCCATGACACTCACCTAACACTGAGATCTTCCTGAAACGGAGACTTTTGTGGGTATGAGCCCTCTTTGTGTTTATCCTCTGCTCTACTTCCCAGACCTCATTTTGTGTTCCACTTCTTAGATACGTGCAGACAACAAATTTTCCCTCCAAAAGACCCCACACAGGAACCACTTTTCTAATAATTATGAAAAAGAAAGATGTGCAGGTTAATGGAATATTTCCCTTCTTGCATTACTTTGGAGTATGTTTTTTTAATCTCAGCAATATTGACGTTTGGGGTGGTTTAATTCTTCGTTTTGCGGGACTAACCTGTGCCTTTTAGGATTTAGCAGCACCCCAGCTTTTACCGACTAGCTGCCAGCAGCACCTCTTAAATTGTGGTGAAATTGTTTCAGATATTGCTAAATTTGCCCCTGGGGGACAAACCCCCTTCCCAGTTGAGGACCACTGGTTTAAATATTTTACAAAGAAAACCAGTTTTATTGTAAGTATATTAACCAAAATATTGGCTAACGTTTTCCATTTTGATTTTAAGTGGAAAGTAACATCTTTTTTCTTTCTTTCCGGGGGCCTAATAATTTTTGAAGTGTTCTATAACTTATACCTACGCCTTCACTCTACCAGTTAAATAAATCTCCTCAGTATGTGTTTATTCAACTGGTATAGTTAATTCTACTTATTGGGATGGAGAAAACACAGATTTCCTCAGACATAAATTCCATGTTAATAGCAGTTCCTGTTTGGATGACATAACCCTTTACTGATGAGATGGTTGTGTTTCTACAGAAAGTTTTGTAAAATAAATGAAAGAAAACTAAGGTTCTTTGTGTTTATGTACTATATACCTTTTTCTGAAGAACATTTGTGTGCTACGTGTTCATGGTATTTACTGTATTCTCATATTGCCTTTTTGAGTATAAAATGCTCACATTCTTGTTATCTGAATTTACATTGGTTTTAAAGTAGATTCTACAAATTAAGCCAAAATTCATGGGTATACATTAACTGAGCAGTCATATCAAGAATCAACAATCATATTTTGACATACCATATCCTAGAAGCACAATGATGCTCATTCTATATACATCATTCAAATGTGAATTGTGTCACCTGAAGTATACACCAAGACTGGAATACAGAAGAGGTAATACGATACAGATTTTGTACTTAGTAAGATGACACTGAAACTTAAAGGATTCTAGCAAAAAGTATAGAAAACAAAACCAAAACAACCTGTGCCCTAGGATTATAATTGTGAGGTAATATATGCCAAGAACCTGATACTTGTCCAGTCAGCATTGTTTTTCATGGAGAATAAACCTAATGTGTTCTAAGTTAGTCTTAGGAATCATGGAAAAGCTAAGACTTGAACTCAACTGTGAAGGGTGCGCAGAGAGTGAAGGATTACATGAGCAAATTTATGGCAGAGGTGAAGCACAAGCAAGGTTTGGTTTATGAATGGTCTAGACTCATTGGAGCCGTGGGAATCTAAAACGTATATTATTGGTAGTCCTTTTTATAGGTGACTTAAGCAAGGATGCATTTTTTTGTAAAGTGGGATAACCATTGAAAGATTTGGTTAAACACAACTTTACATAGAAACGTTAACATTGGAGACACTATTTTTGATAGCACTATCTCTGGCCAGCAGAAGGTAAAATACTACCACATTTAATAGCATCATTATCACATCTGGTTGACATATTTAATCATATTTGTTTGGATTAAGCAGAAGTCAGGGGACTCTTGATGGGACGGGGTGAAGACATCTCAATAGAACATAGGGTGCACAAAGGGGACACACGTTCTTAAGGGTGAGTCCATGGAAGCTCTGAGCAGGGAGGGTGCAGAATAAGGACACGCGGCAGCTGGAGGAAGAAAGAGTCCTGTAATTGAAGGGGGTAGACAGCCAAATATACACTTGCCAACAGCATTTCAGAACAATGTGTTTTTAGTCTACAGAGAAATTTGAGTTGGATAAAATGTTTCTATAATAAATGCTATTATAGGAATGAGAAAGCAGAGTAATGAGTTCATAGCATAAACTATCTCAGTTTCCAAAGTGGAATTCACTTCCTGAGATACTGAAAAATGAAAAATAATGGCAGGTGCTGAGGTGAAAAAGCAGCCTACTTAAAAATCATATTCAAATCAGTCTTAGAATTAATTCATAAAAATATGCCTGAGCTTATCAAATTGCCTTCAAGTCCTTTAACACTTTTCAGTGTTTATGAAGATGATGAATTTTATGATTGTGAGTACTAGTATCAAAACCATAAAATTATTGGACCAGTATCATGATGGTCATTTCCATTTTTAATATATTTCTAATTTTAATTTTGGTAGATTTTTAACCAGTGTATGTATTGTTGATCAATCTTATGACTCTTCAAATCATAGTAATTTTTTCATTTATTTTAAATTTTAAAAATAATTAATAGAAATAAAATGTTATTATAATAAACTTTTAATATTATATTACAGTTACAATAGTTTGAACTCTAAATTGTATTAGGTAAGTAGAGAACTTCATTATAAAGGAAACAATTCATATAAATGTGGTCCAACAGGGTCCACATTTATATAATCAAATTATCTTAAGGAAGAGCTATTGATCATTTGAATCTAGGATTGATTAAGTATGTCATTGAAACATATTATTTGTTTGCAGTTGTTTGTGCTTGTAAATAATTTCACTAATTTGTTGATTCATTTTTATTAGGATTGACTTTCAACAAAGGCGTGCAGTCACAAATTGCCCTGAATGAATTTAATATATATTGAGTCTGCCAGCCTTGTTAGAGATAAATTATTCTAATATAAAAGAGAAAGAAATCTGTCTTAAACTTTAAGACTTTTCTAATTGATGAGAGGTGTTGAGTTAATTGGTAGTAAAAAAAAAAAAACACTCTGCATCAGACACAATTTCTCAGTGGCTAATGCTAAGCACAAAATTTTCTCCTATTTTTAAAAAAATTATGGGGTTGCTACTACAAATAAGTCATATTCAATATCAAACTGCTTAAGCCACTTGCATTGTTTTAAATGTAACAAAGGATGGAGGACTTGGGCAAATGTCTTTCTTTACAAACAATGCAAATATATAAATGCTTAAAGGGCATTGTTATCAATCCATCCCAGATTCTATAGCATAGATATTTTATTTAACTCTTCTCTTCTATATTTGACATTTTCATTGAGTAACCAAATTTATGAAGCATCTCTTTTGTTTATTTTTAAGCATTTAACTAATACCCAGAGGACCGTGACAAAGTGGGCATCTGACTAAGTAAAATGATTTAAGGTTTCCCTCCTCACTTTCATGCTATTCTCAAATGAATAATGATTAGTGACCTAAACTCTGAATCTGTCTGTCATCAGAATTCCCTGTTAAAAATGCAAATCCACTTGATGGAGGGAATGACTGTTCTTTATTAATCACAGAAACCTGAGCATATATTAGTTTGTCACCATTAAATATACAGAGGAAATATACAAGAAATTGAACACAAAACTGGGGCATTTTTTACAGTAGAATGGACAAAGGTAAGATTTCAAGGATATGTGTCAGCCAAGGGACAGCATGAAGGTCTCAAAGTGGGAAAAGATGCCGTGAAAACAAACCTCACTCGTTTCCCATTTTTTTTAAGGTAAACCTGGAGTGCTATGGCTAGAGAGAATCTATGAGATATTTATATTGACTCCTGATTAATTTCTTCTAAAAGCTAGGCATTGTAATAACACTACTTTATTGATGACTCTGGTCACAACTCCTGTCACTTGAAGTTTGTGTTTTTTTCCCTCTCTGGATATTTGGTAAAAGTGACTTTTGCCCTGAAGCTCCCTAGTGACTATTCGATTCTCTGTTTCAATTTGTTTAATAAAGATCTTATTTATACAGAACTGTCTTGTTTATTAAATATAATTTCTTCCTGCCATGTTTTTAGCTCTTAATATGGTCATGATCAGATGTTTCTTCAATTGAAAATTCATATTAGTTAATAATTGATTAATATCAGATTGTAAGATACAGAGCTTCAAGTGCTTCAGGATAAACAATAACTTTCACCCTCTAATTTTTCAATATATTAATACCTTTCAATAAGGTGATGGATGTCGTTCAGCATATATACAAAGAATAACCAAATAGTCTATAAGTAGTAATTTTCTAAGTATTCTTTTTAGAAGTATAACATCTGGCTGGTTGCAATTTCATTAAAAATTCAAGGTATAAATGTATTAGTAAAATCTCCTACAGGCTATTTTGGTATCTATTAAGATCAAATATAGTCCTACAGTATGCCACTTCTGGCATAAACATTAGGGATAGTGGTTCTTTAATTTGGCAACATACTAGAAAAAAATAGATACTTTTTAAAAATACTAATACCTGGACCTTCCTCCAGACAAACCAAATGATAGTCTATGGAAGTGGAGGTTGGTCATCTCTGTTTTTAAAAAGCCCCCCAGGAGCTTCTTTTGTACAATGGACCTCAAAATCACTGCAATAGAGTGATGAGGAAGGGGGGATATTATAGATACTCTTAAATTGTCTGTTATTTATAACTTGCTGATTTCAAACTCTCCCAGATTAGTAGAATGGCAATTTAGCATCACATCTGCAGGGACACACCACAATTTTTGTTTGGGGAAAAGTATATTTTTTGCTTCACCTTAAATTCAGGGGATCATAAAGAATATTCTTTGAATAATAATCAGAAAGTATTAAGTAGATTCTAAAATATGATCTCAACCCTATTAAATGTTCTATCAAGTATAAAATTGAGAAAAAAATCTTGACTGTGGTTCACAACTACCAGGAACTCTAAGTCTATAATCTTTCTGGAATTCAGGTAAGTTAGAACCTTGAACTTGAAAATAACTTAGTGATTAAAATATCTGAGATTTGGGTATAGAAAATGAATACTTTAGGGAAAAATATGAATTAAATTATTATGTTTAAATTTTAAAAGTTGGACAAATATTCTAAGAAACTAATTTGCCACTTGATGAAATAGACATTTTGGAGAGGATTTTTCAATGTGGATTCAAAAGCCAACTTGTTCATATCAATTGCCATTGTAAACTGTTGGTTTTATTTCCTCTTATCACTTTCAAAAGCTTCTCAATCTCTTTGGTGTGTCCATTTAGATCATAATTTTTCCTTCTCACTACCATTTTCTTATTACCTAATAGTTTATTTCATACAAAAATGGGAAAGTAATATTTTAAATTGATGTTGTAGAGGATCATAGTCTAGAAGACATTTTTCATACAAAATTCAATTAAATTAATCAAACATTTACTGAAAAAAGTTATATTATAGGTTCTTTACTAGGATCCAGGAATTCCAAAGAGCTAAGGGGCTCAGAACATACCAGGGAACATAGACACAGCTAAACTTAATCAAAAAATAAACACACACAGATATGCTTTCTGAAAAATTGATAGGCAAAGTTTTGGGAAGAGGGGGAAAAGAGTAAAAGGAGTAATTGATTTTACCTTAAATTTCAAAGCATCTGACTTTTAATGTGAACATTAATAAGAATTTTACCATGTGACTAAATTAGTGTATTATTTGGGGAAGTGGGTGATAAGAGAATTTCCAGAGAAAGACTGTCCAAACAACTTTTTCACTGGCAAAAAATTTATTTGGGACCAGTAATAAAGCAAGATGGAATAGTGACTACATCAGAAGAGTGGTTGGAGTGTTTTATCCCCCTCCCACCTTCCCTCCCTTCCCTCCTTCCCTACTTCTTGTTTTACTTTCCATATGATAACTTACTTTGAAATATTTCACTATAAACATTGTAGCAGAAATATGCATTTGGAGTGTGCGGTAGAGTATCCGTTTATATTTTAAGGGCATTGATTTAGTATTTGATATAATATAATCAAAACTGCACGCTTTGGAGACATTCAAAGAAGTATCAAAATCTCTATCAAGGGGTTTATTAATTAGCAACAGATATATTAGAAAAAAATTTTCTTTGATGAAAATGAGCACTGTTTAAGACATACGGTTGGCTAGAAATTTTGTGCAGACACCACCCTTGCATAAATAAAGCTTACAAGTCAGGCAAATCTAGTGCTCATGGAGGACTCTTGCCTGCCTCAGATAAAAGGACTTCTGTAGAATTACCATATGACCCAGCAATCCCACTACTGGGCATATACCCAGAGAAGACCATAATTCAAAAAGACACATGCACGCAATGTTCATTGCAGCACTATTTACAATAGCCAAGTCACAGAAGCAACCTAAATGTCCATCGACAGAGGAATGGATAAAGAAGATGTAGTATGTATATACAATGGAATATTACTCAGCCATAAAAAAGGAACGAAATTGAGTCATTTATAGAGACATGGAGAGACCTAGAGACTGTCATACAGAGTGAAGTAAGTCAGAAAGAGAAAAACAAATATCGTATATTAACGCATATATGTGGAATCTAGAAGAATGGTATAGATGAACCAGTTTGCAAGGCAGAAATAGAGACACTGATGTTGAGAACAAACGTAGGGACACCAAGGGGGGAAAGGAGAGGTGGGATGAATTGGAAGATTGAGGTTGACATATATACAAGAATATGTATAAAATAGATAACAAATGAGAACCTGCTGTATAGCACAGGGAACTCCACTTCACTGTACAGTAAAAACTGACACAACATTGTAAAACAAATATACCCCTCCCCCAAAAAGAATAAACATACAATAATTTTTTTAAAAAATAAAATTTTTTAAATTTAAATAAAGGACTTCTACTAGAGAATATTTTTGCATCTGCCTCAGAGTGAACATCTGAGGCAAGGGGCTTATTTGAAGACAAAGTAGAGTTTTCCAGATCTATTGAAGCAGATTCAATCTATTTGTGTTTTATTTCATTTTTCGCACTTGCTAATAAATATTTGTGATTCCACAGTATTTGGTCTAACCCTTGCTTGCATTGCCTCACATCCCTTGGCGGGCAGTTTGTGGATAAGGGTTGTACATGACCAGCGACCTCTACTTACCAAAAGATCTTGTTTGCTGATTGTCCAATTTGGCTTATGCCAGTTCACAGTACTCTTTTTCTTCCTTTCTACTTTCCTCATTATTTCTTTCCCTCCTTCCCTCTCTTTCTCCTCCATTGTTCATTATTTATTTATTGAGATCTTGCTATCTCCCCAGCATTGTGCAAAGCATTAAGTAAAACTTATAAATTTATAATTTATATTTTCACCCCACACACAAAGAAAAAAGATTCCTTGCTTGGCCACCGTGGTTAAGGAAAAAGATTCCTTGCAGAGTTCACCATGGTTAAGAAACTTGTACCTCCTTGACATTTTGTTTTTCAGTGATAAACCTGGAATCCCCATGACTACTCTTTGGAACCTCTAACCTGACACTACGTGGTTTTCTATCATTTTGGTTGTGACTTCTACATGATGAGTGCAAATTACAAATCGATAATTGGTAGATAATATATTCATCCTTTAGCTTGAGATATTTAGGTCTGCCTTGTTAATAATAATTCAGAGTAGTCATACTAGGATTTATTCAGCAGTAGGGCAGTCTAGGAAGGCAGATCAGTGAGCCAGGTTAATCTGGACTGAACTGGCAAAAACAGTCAATGAGGCAAGACAGGCTGTAGGAATTAGCAACCTGAAGTCCAGAAAAGTAAAAGGATCAGAGTCCAAATGACCTAGACTGGAAAATATATGAGGTGACAATGAAGTGACAAGTCTAAGTCAAAGAATCTGGTTCATAAGAGACAGCCCTACTTCAGGGTCTGTGGGGTTATCACCAACCACTTGAGCCAACTGCTAAATGTGAGCCAAGCTCTCTGTGCAGGAAACTCCCCATGTATTGTCTGTTTGGATGTGGATGACGGCTGACTTGGGCTATAGCTCTATAAAGGCAGAAGCTATGCGTTCCTTGTTTTTTCAATGATCTCCAAAGATATTCAAATGTGTTTATTCCATACTAGCGGATAATGGTGAAAGAGTCTCCAATTCTTAAACTGGAGATACCTTGTTGGGGTGTTCTTATTTTTAAATTTTTATATTTTCCTATGTCTATGGACTTTCATAAGCATGTTATGCTTAGATGATTGCATGATGAGTTCACTTCAATGGCTTGAATAGGTACCTCATGGCCCAATTTGTGCTACAGTGTTTGTGCATTTCCTTGGGAGTGAAGGTTGCTTGTTTAATTTAGCCCATTGTGCTCTCTAGGAAAGGAATCAGGGGAAAAAAGCAAAACAGAAAAAAATTGTGGAATTTTGTACCTGTAGTTAAAATTTGGACTCCTTCCTATGCTATGGGAACCTCTAATTCTTACATTGTATTGAGACTAAAGGCACTGCACCTGCTGTTTTTCTTTCCACATTATTTGCTATTTCTTTGATCTACTAAAAAGTCTCACCTTATCCATATTCATTTTTTTGCTTGAAAATATCCTTTAAAATAAGTCCGAGTAGATCCCATTGACTGTGAGCATATTTTATGATATCTTATTTTGGAGGTTATCATCTAAAATCATGTAACACACATAGCTAATCATCATGGTACCTGTTTGATTCCTTAAGCAAAAATGGTAAATATATAAACCAGCAGAGGAAAAATATAATTGGAGTTTTACGAGTCTAAGCACCAGCTTTTGATAACTCTTTCTAGTATATACATCAACATTCTTACGAAGGGTGTTTTCAGCTATACCAATTACTTCAGTGTCTGTTCTTGGAAAAACTGTCACTCTTTACTAATTGATCTCATCACCAAGGAGAAGCTCATCAAATATAATCACAACCATAAATTCTTCTGCATTTCAATCAAGGGATATAGAAGGCCTAGATTAAAAAGACATTAGGGATCTCACAAGAATGAGTTTTGAAGAGGAGTCAGCATGCAGAGTAAGTACAGTTCAGTAAAAGTAACTGTGCTGGGAAATTATGGGGAAGATATATAGTCTGGCTTGAGAGTATCGTGAGTAATAATTCATTGCCTAATTCCCTAAATGACAACTCACCATCCCCCCTTTCACATTTTTAGGGCTGAAATGAAGAAAATTTGAGAATGATCTTTATCAGAGCAACACGAGGATACAAAAACAGACTTTAAAAACCAGTAGAAGTATTTTTCCTGGAAATTGGGAAGGTCTATATTAATCAATCAATCGTCTTAATTCAAACTTGAGGTCTGTTAAGACCAACTTTACATCAGACATGGTTTTCTTTTCAAAGAATAAAAATATTTTCTAATAAAATCACATGGAAAGGAATACTGGTCAGACTGAAATCAAGCCAATTAAGTGTTTCTTTATGATGATCTATTTCAGTTTTATTTAAGCTAGTTATACATATTCTGAAGTAGTTTAAATTTCCATCTGCCACTTTTATAAAAGGTTTTTGAAGTTGAAGTTTAATCAGCCAAAAAACAGAATTTCTTGGACTAAACTACAGAAGTAATTTCCAGTTTCTATAACGTTGACTCCTTCTATACGACTGATAACTACAAAATAAAAGCAGTTATGTTATTCAGTGGTTATCTACAATCATTTAGAACATTTGACTGACATGCGAATGTCCTGACCTTGTGAAATAAAGCCCCAAACCTGAGAAGTTAACTCAGCACATTTTCGTGAGACTTGTCTGCAGGCTATATATATACTACTAGAATAGAGAAGTGTCCAGATCTCTGTATTAAGGATGTCAGCATTTCCGTTAAGAATAGCCTAGGTAAGAAATTTAACTTGATTCAATCGTTATACTGCTTCAGAGTTGCTTAGGCTTAACTACTCTACTAAAAATACGTATTCTGATTATCTGGTTGCTTCAACTAATGAACATATTTAAATACAGAATCTTATTCCCTTTACTAGATATACATCTCCTCTCATTTGTACTTTGGCTTCTCTTTGGTAAAATAACCAAACTGTACATCTTTAAAGTTTAAGGCTTTTCTGTCTTACAAGAATTTATGTATGTGGGTTTGGAAGCAACTCAATCTGAAGGATCATTTGAACAATGCTTAGTTGCTTCAAACTTTGGAATCGCTTGGTAAAACACCATTTAAAAACAGAAACAAAAAACAAAAACAGAAATAAAACAAAACAAAAACCAGAGGAGATTTAACACTAGGGGGCACTGAAAGCCTCTCCCAAACTTTTTGGCCTCTGCTTGCTCAAGCTGTAGCCTGGTTCTCATTCCTGCTTTCTTATTTATAATCTTTAGGGGATAGTATTCTCCTCTATATTTGATTAGTTGATTTTTCTGTCAAAAGGCCAAAGATTGAATGGGGAAATAGTGTGTCCACTTTTATTTTCAGGACTGGACATGATGTATGGCCAGAGAAGTTTCTGCATTCCCACACAGCTATTTCTCTGGCATTTCATTTTTTAGTAAAAGCATGACCCTTAAATAAGGTGCTTACAGACATGACCCATGTAATCCACCAAAGCAAGTATAAATTTTTTGTTATTCACAGGTCTTACAAGTGATAATCTATCTTTAACGAAGATGATTTTACTCTACAACTATACAATAATGTTGGGTAAATTATATTCAGTATTTTCTTTGTACCCGGCACAGTCTGATGCACTTTGGTAGGATTTTCTCTTTTACTTTTTTTTTTTTAACCACAGCCCTAATGTTGAATCAGTCATTTTCTCTACTTAGTAGGTTGGAAAAACAAGACATTGGAAGATTAAGTAACTTACTCAAAGATAAAATAGTTAATAAGGGTGAGAACAGGTCCAGAAGGCAGGCCTCTGTGGTGCCAAAATTTCCTTAATTTTGATTTATTATACATTGAGCATTTGGCTCATATCCACAGTTTGCTACAATTTAAAATATCTCCTTCTCTTCTACGTGTCATAACATATGTCCTGCTTTTGTGTCAGAAAATATACCTACTATTGTTAAAAAGAACCTATAAAACCAAGAAATGCTCTACAATGTGCAAGTAATATATTTTATAATTATATCATTTGAACAAAAATTTTTACTTCAAAATGACCCCCATGTACATGAAAGTATTTGTTACATACAAATCATCTCTCTGTATGTCTTGCCTCATCAATCACTGAATAGGATAAACATCTATGATGGGTCAAATACTATAAGAGATACAATGTTATAGATTACCACTTCCAATGTCCTCAAGAGACAATTGGCTAGAAATATACATGTAAAATGTATGCAAGGTTGACCAAATGGACAATAAGTAATGCAGAGTTACCTTGCTTGGAATCTTCCTTTCCTCTGTATTTCTCCCTCTCTCCATTGTTTAGGGCCTAATCCAAGCACCATTGTTTTGTGATTCATTTTTGGCCATCTCAGACACTAGTCATTCACCTCATTGCTGAAATTCTAATATTGTTGAGTTGTAAGAGTCTTACGTAGATTCTGGATACCAAACCTTTCTCAGATATATGACTTTAAAATATTTTCTCCCATTTTTTGGTTGTTTTTTCTATATTCTTGATGGTGCTCCTTGATGTACAAGTTTTTAATTTGATGAAGTCTGATTTACCTTTTAAATCAGATGAAGTCTGATTTACTTGTGCTTTTGATGTCATATCTAAAAATTCATTGCCTAATCTAAGGGCATCAGGATTTATGCCTAAGTGTTCTTCTAGCAGTTTAATAGGTTTAGCTCTTTTATATACGTCTACAATCCATTTTAAGTTACTCTTCCATTGCAAGTAGATATTCAGTTGTCCCAGCATTATTTGTTGAAAAGACTATTCTTTCCCCCTTAATTTTCTTGGCACTCTTGTGGAAAATCAATTTACCATAAATGTGAGGGTTTATTTCTAGACTCTCAGTTCTATCACATTGATCTATATGTTTATCCTTATGCCAATACTTCTCCATCTCTATTACTGTAGTTTTATAGTAAATTTTGAAATTGGGAGGTATGAATACTCCAAATTTGTTCTTCTTTTTAATATTTTTTGGCTATTTTGGTCTCTTGCATTTCTATTTAGATTTTCAGATAAGCTTGTCAATTTCTGCAGAAAGGCAGCTGGGTTTCCACAGGGATTGTGCTATATATAGAGATCAATTTGGACAGTATTACCATCTCAACAATATTAAGTTTTCCAATCCATGAATGTAAAATTTTGTTTTATTTATTTCAGTCTTCTTTAATTTCTTTCAATGATGTTTTGTAGTTTTCAGTGTTAAGTCTTGACTTACTTTGTTAAATTTAATCCTGTTTCTTTTTTTTTTGATGCAATTATAAATGGAACTGTTTCCTTAATTTCCTTTCCAGATTAGTCATTGCCAGTGTATAGAAAGACAATGGATTTTTGTATTCATTTTTGTATACTGATCTTGTATTCTGAAACTTTGAATTAATTTATTAGTTATGATAGGTTTTTAATAGATTCCTATATAAAGTCAAGACATCTTCAAAGAGATGGTTTTGGTTATTCCTTTCCAATCAAGATGTCTTGTATTTTCCACCTTTTTTTTTTTTTTTTCTGCTTAGTATCTCCAAGACAATGTTTAATATAAGTGGCAAGAGTAGACGTCTCATCTTGTTCCTGATCCTAGAAGGAAAGCATTCAACTTTTTACCATCATGATATTAGTTGCGGGTTCCCCAGAGATAATCTTATTTGGTTGAGAATGTTCTCTTCTGTTCCTGGTTTATTGGGTATTTTTATCATGAAAGTATGTTGGATTTGTCAAATAATTTTTATGAATCTATTGAGATTACGTCTTTTTTTCCTCCTTTATTCGATTAATATGGTATATTAATTTAAGTGATTTCCATGTGTTAAATTAACCTCGTATTCCTAGGATAAACCCTACTTGATTATACTAATTCAGTTTCTTATTATGGGTCTACTCAATTTTTAAATTTCTTCTTGAGTCACTTTCAGTAGTTTGTGTCTTTCTAGAAGTTTGTCCCTTTCATGTAAATTATATAATTTATTGATAAAATGATTGTTCATAGTATTCACTCATAAACCTTTTATGTCTGTAATATTGATATTAATTCCCCCTCTTTTAGTCTTGATTTTAGTAATTTGATTCTTCTTTCTTTTTTACTTGGTTAGTCTAGACAACAGTCTGTCATTTTTAACAATCTTAAAAACCCAACTTTTGGCTTTGTTAAATTTCTCAATTTTTAATGTTCTATTGTTCTGTAACATCCTATGGAAAAACCCAAATGAAATTTTTGGCCAACCCAATACTTCATCTATTACTGCATAAGTCTTAATTTTCTCTGCATTCTGCTTGCTTTGTTGTTAGTTTTCTCTTTCTTAAGTTTATTAAAGTGATATGTTAAGTTGCTGATTTGAGATCTTTTTTCTTTTTTAATATAGGCATCTACAGCTATAAATTTCCTTCTAAGCATTGCTTTAGCTGCATTTCATAAATTTCAGTATCTTGTGTTTTTATTTTTATTAATCTCAAAGTATTTTTTAACAAAAACTCTTACTTGAGAGGATACATGATCCCTAAATTCATTGCAGTATTATTTACAATAGCCAAGATATGGAAGCAGCCTAAGTGTTCACTGATAAATAAATGGATAAAGAAGATATATACAATGGAATATTACTCAGCCATAAAAAAGAATGAAATCTTGCCATTTGCATCAACATGGATAGACCTAGAAGGTATAATGCTAAGTGAAATAAGTCAGAGAAAGACAAATATCATATGATTTCACTTGTATGTGGAATCTAATAAACAAAACAAATGAAAAAATATAACAAAACAGAAACAAACTAAGATACAGAGAATAAACAGGTGGTTGCCAGAGGGGATGGGTGGGGGATGAGTGAAATAGGTGAGGGAGATTAAGAGGTACAAGCTTCCAGTTACCAAATAAATGAGTCACAGAGATGAAATGTACAGCGTGGGGAATATAGTCAATAATAATGTAATATCTTACATGATGACAGATGGTAACTAGACTTATTGTGGTGATCACTTTGTAATGTACAGAAATATCAAATCACTATGTTGTGCACCTGGAACTAACATAGTGTTGTAGGTCAATTATACTTTAATTTAACTATATTAATTAGTTAATTAAAAAGAAAAAATAATTTTAAAAAAAGAGTGGATGAAAGTGACCCTCTCACATCATCTTTTGTAACACTGAGTTGTATTTTATTTTTTCATCTGCCAATTTTATATGAAACAATAAATTCTAGTTTTAATTTGCATATCTCTGTTAATTACTTACACTAAACTTTTCTATGTGTTATGTATACAGGCATCTTTTATCATCTGGTTCTTCTCATCATTTGCATATGTTATAAATTTTTTTAACCTTTACCTCCTTTAAAGGATCTTAACAGTTGACCTTTAAAATTTTTTTAAAAGTGTTTTCTAGTTTCCTTTGTGAGGTATTCTTTATTTACTTCATTATGTAGTTTATTGTTCAATTTCCACATATATGTGAATTTCCCAAACTTACTTCTCATATTTATTTCTAAGTTCATTTCTTTGTGGTCAGATAACATATTTTATATTATTTCAAGCCTTTAAACAAATTTTGAAGCCTCTGCTATGGCCTAACATATGGTTTATCCTGGAGAATGTTTCATATGCACTTGAAGACAATATATATTCTACTTCAGTTAGATGGAATGTTGTATAGATATGTGTTAGATCTAATTGGTTTACAATATTGTTCAAGTCTCCTATTTCTTCAATGAGTTTTTTTTGCCTAGTTCTATTTATTGTTGAAAGTGAGGTACCCAAGTCTCTAGTTAATTCTTGGTATAGGACATATCAATTTCTTATACTTGTGCAGCTGTTGTTTAGTTTTTTAGTTAATATAAAAGCAAATGTTTTCACATGTCTGTTGTGTATGCCAAATTATATATTACCCTAAGTATGTCATCTTGGTTCCTTTTACCCTTATTGAAGGTCTTCAGTAATATTTAAACTATATAAAGCTGTAACATAAAAAATGCTTTTATATCTTGTGTCACATGCAGATAATGCAAGTGAGAACCACTGAGATATTGTTCTGCTACTCTGTGTGGTAGCTGCTATCTGCTTGAAGAGCTGGTGATCTTTCATACAGGTCACTTTTTTGACCTACTGCTATTAAGCTATAGCAAGGAACACTGTGGAATGAAGTGAGCTACTGGTTTTGTTCCTCAAATCCACTGAGTGTCAGAGGTATAATGTAATTTTGGGGGATTCTTGATGGGCTCTGAAGGAAATCATGCAATTTCCTTAAGAAGCTTTAAATAATTGTTTCAATCATGAGTGAGAATTTAGAGAAGAGCTTATGAAGAAGAGAAGTACATCTTGCAGGAGTGAGGGAGAGAGAGAGAGTAAGACTGCAGGGTAAGAGGAGAGACACAAGAGAGTGAGAGCAAGAGGAAGAAAGCAAAACATTAGAAACCGGAGCAAGTATAACAATAAAGAAGAGATGTGAATCTTAGGAAACTTGAAGAACTAAGGATGAAGGTAGCAGTAGGAAGTTTTGCAAGTCTTCAGGAAAAACAATTAGGGAGGGCAAAGGAACTAACATTTACCTATAGCATTGAAATCTGACAATTATTTAGAAATAACTGTTCTGGGTCCAGTTACCCTTCTAAACACTTAGCAAACATAGTTTTAGTAATTCCCTTAGGTACCCTATTGGGTATATATCATGCCCCCACCCCCACCTTTTACAGATCAAGAAACTGAAGTTCTGAGAGTTTTGTTAACTTGCCTTAGGTTACACAGTCCCAAGGTGATAGAGAAGAAATTTAGACTCATGTCTACACAATTCCAAAGCCCATGTTGTTCAGAATATATTTTGTCAATGGTTCTCTCCAGGGCACTACCACCCTTTAGATCAGCAGTCTCCAACTTTTTTGGCACCAGGGACCTGTTTCATGGAAGACAATTTTGCCATGGATGGGGTTGGGGGGGATGGTTCAGGCGGTAATGCGAGCAATGGGGAGCAATGGGGAGCAGCAGATGAAGCTTCGCTCGCTCGCTCATCACTCACCATCTGCTGTGAGGCCTGGTTCCTAACACGCCTCAGACTGGTCCCGGTCCGAGGCCTGGGATTTGGGCACCTCTACTTTAGATAGTATTTTACAAATTTTTTATGGGCAGTTTTTATTCTTACAATGATAGGGAAGCATTATTGATGTTCAGGGCAGAAAACCACAGATGTTCCCATGGTATTGGAGTCACAAACACACTACACTTCTAGTGGTTTGTAACTACAGTTTCTGATTCACAATGAGTCCAGTTGCAAGCAACATGATTTTTTTACCATGTTTTCTAGGGTTACATCTTAGCTTGGGCTACCATAACAAAATACCATAGACTTGATGGTTTAAACAACAGAAATTTTTTTTTCCTCACAGTTCTGGAGGCTTGACGTCCAAGATCAAGGTGCCATCATGGTCAGCGTCTGGTGAGGAATCCTTTCTGGCTTGTAGATAGGCACCTTCTCACTGTGTCATCACATGGTGAGGAGAGAGAAACAGATCTATCTCATATCCTCTTCTTAGAAATCTACCAATCCTATCAGATTAGTAGCCCACCTTTGTGGGGTTCCTGGACCCAATTTCAATGTGTGTGTATGGAAGGGAGTGTTTCCCCATACCTCCAACAAGCAATTGTCAGACATTAGCTGGGTGTCCTACAGTTCAACTCAGTTCTGATGCTATCAACCCAGAGATACCACCAGATCCCATAGGTTAAAGGTTTCAGTCCTATAAGACTGCCTACCCTACCACTTCAGATGTCAATTGCAAGCCCTGGTTGTTACTTATGCTTCTCATCAATCAGCTATAGGTTGGGGCTTCCCATGACCCCCTCCTGGGACTTCAGACACCAGTCTCAAGTCCAGGTTGTTATCTGTACTTCTGACTGACTGGCTATAAACCAGAGGTTCCCACAAACCCCCCCTCCCACACCTTGGGGGTCGATTAACTTGCCAGAGTGGCTCATAGAACTTGGAGAAACATTTTGTTTACTAGATCACTGGCTTGTTTTAAAAAAATGATAACTCAGGAAAAGCCAGATGGAAGAGATGCAAAGGGCAACGTATGTGAAAAGGGCTCAGGCTTCCATGCCCTCTCCCAGCCCAACACTCTCCCCAAATCTCCACATATTCACCAGCCTGGAAGCTCTCCAGACCCAGTCCTTTTGAGTCTTTATGGAAGCTTCATTACATAGGCATGATTGATTAAAGCATTGACCATTGGCAATTGATTCAACCTCCATCTCCTCTCCCCTTTACAGAGACCTGGGGGTAGGACTGAAAGTTCCAAATCACATTGTTAGTTCTCCTGGTGACCATCCCCCCATGCTGAGATGGTATTCAAAAGTCACTTTATTACATCAACAAAGTTATCTTTATGGTTTTTATTACTTAGAGAATTCCAAGGGTTTTAGGAGCTCCGTGCTAGAAACGGGAACAAAGACCAAACATATATTTCTTATTACAAACCACAATATCACACTGCTCTTATGACCTCAATTAACCTCAGTTACCTCCTAAAAGCTTTATCTTCAAATACAGTTAAAAAAATATGGGGCTTTGGGCTTCAGCATACCCACACATTGGGGCAGGATAGGGTACATAATGCAGTCCATAGCAGGTAGTCCTAGTTGAGCAAATTTTTTTTTTTTTTTACAAATGTTTCCTTTTTTATTAGTTGGTAATGATTAGCACAGGGTGTAAGTTTGAGATGTAGGTATATATAATTAAAAATATTTTTCATTTAGATTTGAAATTTGAGATCTTAAGTTGGTGGGTAAGTTGAGCATTTAGATATTAAAATAAATATGTTTAATATGGTTCCTTTTTTTTCTTTTGCATTATAGTTAGGGACATTGTATTTTTTTTTAACTGTGTGTGTGGGGGGGATGAATTTCCTATCAAGATGGTAAGAGGTGAATTTTACAGTAATTATTATAAACAGGATGATTTGAGTCTGATTAGTCTATTATGGAGTGATGCCTAACTAATTTCTGAGCTTTCTGTATTTATTATTATCACTTACCCTCACAAAAATCTTGATAGGGAGGTGTTGTTATCTTTATTTTACAAACAAGTAATTTAGAGTCATAAGATTTGGTACTTAGGAACACGCAACTAATTTGCTATATAATTACCATGCAGCTGAGGTCTGTGTGATTCCATGGCCTGTATTTGTTCCTCACTATCTACCTCAATTCTTACTGGATGCAAAACAGACAGAGACACAGACCTAGTGTTGTCAACTAGGCAATTGTTACCCTCTGTGGGAGGAGCGACTGTTCATTCAACCGAAACCTTCACGAGAATAAATTTTTACAAGTTTTGATTCTAAGTAGCAGTGCCTCTTTCCTATAAAATTTTAGCAAATTTTAGTCTTAATTGACAAGTGTTGTATCCCTAAGTTATTATTCCAAATTAGTGTTCTTTATAAATTTGTACTGTTGACTGAACAATAGGTACCCAGTTGACTGGTAGCACACAAGTAGATTTAGGCAAATTAGACATTAATAGTACTTCTTAAAGGTTCTTAAGCTGTAATTTTGTGACTTGGAGAAGTTAAGTATGTTGTCTAAGGTACAAAAGTGAGTCTGTTTAAGAAACATAGCTACAACCCAGGAAGTTACTTAAAATAAATATTGGACTAAATATGATCTAAACTCCTCTCACCAGTTGTAAAACTCTTTGGACCCAGATAATTAGTAGGAGGTTTTTCCCTACCTATATTGATCTTTAATCAGTGATATTAATAAGCAATTGTTATATAATTATTTTAAAGCTATGATTCACAGTCTATCACAGAAACACAATTAAATATTATTTATTGAATATTTTCTCTATCACAAGCAGGCCAATATTTCTCTGATAATTTTAAAATCTAATTCAAGATTTGATTCCTTTGTTTTCCTCTTTAAAAAATGTGGATTGTCTTTCTCCCTTCTCTCAAGTACAAGTGTTTTAATTTAATGTTTCTGCCTTTGGCCCTTTGGCATCCACACATTTTAATATTAAAAAATGCATTGCATTTATTATTATTTTCTGCTTCATTTCAAAAACTAAAATTTTTGTCACTTGAGGCAAATAACATTATGAAAAACAACTGTGAACTGTGCTACACATTCAGTGCATCAGGAATGAGAGAGTATCATATGCAAAGAGATTTCTCTTTATGAATATTCATGGGAATAAATATTGGGGTCAGATTGGTTTTGGGTTTCAATGTGACTTTTTACTGAATGCATATAAGGGAATTTTTTTTTTGAGGCAGTTTTTTTTCTGTTATGCATACCTACAAGATGAAAAAACTACAGTATTATTTCTACAAATGGATTTACACTGAAGGTGATTTGCATATCAGTGTGCCATTCTGTACACTATTAGATATCTTTAACACAAATCATGGATGCCTTTATTATTGAAACCCCTTGAGGATGGAAAGTGAGAGTTGTTTGAAAATGTTAAAGAGGGAGAATGTTGAAATTGTGTAAATAATGATATCTAGCCAGTACAAAAACATTGCCAAAAGAATATAAGAAAGAAAGAAAGAAAAAATCAAGTTCAAATATAAAATATAGATAATTACTAACAAAAACATTACAAAATATTTTATAGAGAGCAAAATGTATGGGTGGTCACATAAATATGAATAAATGCAGCTAAAATATTATCTCTATGCAGTAGTAAACTAATTTGTATGCGTCTAGAAAGATTTAGTTAGAAATTGATTTAGATTTAGTATAAATTTAAATTTCTAACTAAATTTCTTAATTATTATCTTAAAGGTCCGCTTCTCTTTTTTCTATGGTTTATTTATTTGTGTGGCACACAGCGGGCTGGTATTCTCCAGTAGGTTATTTGAATCAAAACCTTGTAAAATGTTCTCTCTAAATAAAGTTTAATCAGTGAAATGAATGAATTTATCAATTATACACATACTTTGAAGAGATGAAGAAAACCCTCCCATTAGGTCTAAAATAATGGCAGGCAGTTGTTAGGACAAAAAACCTGGAATGCCTTATCTAAAATTTTCCAAGATGATAAGAAAATAGGTATTATAGTTAATGATGTCTCTTCACTGGCTTAATTATGTTCATTTTCAATATGTATTGTTAACTCTTATCTTGTAGGCTGAGAGAGACTAAATAATATCTGGACAATCAATCCTCTGGAGGCTCAGATTTCATAGTGTGAAAATGAATGTCCTATCTGTTGCATTACACCCTCTAAATAAAATCCTGATTACCTATACAACAAGGACCACAGAGGGCACAGAATAACATTATGAAATCAGTTATGCAATACCATTTAGAACAGAAGCAACTCTGCCCATATAACCCAGGAGGAAAAAAAAGGAAGTCTCCACAAGGGCAGGGACACACAGAATCACTGCAAAACTACCAAGAACTCTTCAATGTACTGTGAATTGGCCATCATTATTTTAATGAGCTGGCTGTAATTTTTAAAAGCACTTGCTTTTGTAGGCAGATTCATAAACTCTCTTTTAATGGGGTCATTTATTCATTTGCCTAAAAATAATTTCTTATGACAAAAGCCTAACAAATTTGACAGAATGCATCTTTAAACAACAGGGTCTGAAATTGAGTTATTTTTTAATTTCCTAAACGTTTCCATTGTGTATTGTGCCCCATACTCTCCCGTTGATCGTCTTCTCTTATGTTCAGATTGTTAGCATTCTAAACCCAAGAACATTTTCTATCATTATTGTATTTTTTACTGAGACTATATATATATATACACATATATATTGCTTTCACTTTTACTTTCTTTACATCTATACTGTAATCTTACTCTCTATGAAAGACCTTAACCTCCTTTAAAATGCCCCAGTCTCCAAATTACTCTCTTTTTCCCTTGCCTACTTTGTTTTCCTTTGACACACTGATTACCTCATTTGTATTTTAGTCTCTTTCTTCTAAGTAGAAGTTAAGCTTCTTAAGGACAGGGACTTTGTTCAGTGCTGTCACCCTGGAGCCTAGAATAGTGTCTGGCATATTGTAAGTAAGTGCTCAATAAATATTTGTTGAGGGAATAAATAAAAAAGATGAAAGCTGAACATAATAGATTCATTTCAGTTTACTTTTGTCATAAATGCTGGTCATTTTTTTATGACCTAACAGTGGACTTTAGTGTTCATCCTTGTCAGAAGTTATCCCCATGGCTGTTCTCTGCAATCATTCAGCATTGTCCTAGTTCTGGCCTTTATCTTATCATACTCAGACTCTTCAACAACTTCTTCCTGGTTCTTTTCAGTTTCAGCCTGTCTCAATTTTAGTCCATCTCCTCAATATTGCTGGTCATCTTTTAAAAATAAAAAGTGTTCCATATCACTCCTCCAACCTCACCTCCCACCAGCCCCACACCCTCAAAGTGGTGCATGAGACTAACTCTGGCCAATGCCTGAACACGGGGATAAGGGTGCGAATTCCTACTGTGTTTTTGAAAAGATTAAATGTTATCCAATAAAATGTAAACCATGCGTATGACTTAGCAATACTTTTTTAAAGATCATTTTTATTAAAGTAAAAGTAACAGAGCTGTACTGATAAAGATACACAAGAATCACAGCTTTGTTTTGTAATTGCAATAAACTGGAAAAAAATCTGAACCTGAATGGCCATCAAAGGCAATGTTAAATCTGTATTATGGATCGTTACTTGGCTATCACAAAGAATGAGGTAGATATTTATGTACTAAAGAGAAAGGATCTCCATGCATACATGGTTAACTGGGAGGAAAAATTAAGTTGCAGAATATTTTCTAAGATAATCTCACTTTGTTAAGGAAAGGTAGAGAGAAATAATGAGAAAAAAGAAGGACACAGAGAGAGACGGGGGTGAGGGGTGGGTGGAGAGAACATGCCGTAAAGATAACCTTGAGCTTTAAACATGACTTCCTAATTAAAATATTAAAAATATTAAAATATTTGTATTTGGCCAATATCTCTTAAGGTAAACCTATAACTTTTCTTGCTCTATTGTAACATATGTGCTTTTAAAACATAGGAAATATAGAATCTTAGATGTAGAAAGGCCTTCAAAGTATAACATTTGTTTCTTTGTATTGGTAAGAAAACTGAGGTTATAGAGAAATTAAGTTACTTAACTAAGTCACATAACACGTTAAAACTGGAATTAGGGATAAACTTATACTTTTGACACTTAGACTGGTAATCTTTCCAGTGAGCTTTTCTCCTTGCCTCTCAAGGAGAATATTTACTTCTTTTGGGGGCTTGATTTTGCTTAATTATTATCGATTATCTTGTCAATTACATGCAGACCTGGAGAATACTTTGTCAAGAATAAAAATAATACAAAAAAGCCAAAATAAAAAGATTTGTATTGATTTAATTGGAAGAAAAAACTATAGTTTTGCATAGAGATGTGATTAAAAATTACAACTAGATAGATAAGATATTTTAATAAACTTTAACACCCTTAATCACATAGAAATAATTTGAAAGTTCTACAAGTTCATGATGTAAAAGAAAAAAAATGTGCCTAAGCTGATATTTTAAATTAAACTGGATATTGTTATGAAGGTCATGACAGGTAATTCAATATGCCCACTGATTTGTCTGATCAATTATCACATGTTAATATAACTGAGATTTCAGATTCACCTATATTGCATGCTGTCTAGACACGGGCTCAAATTATAGTGTCATAAATAACTTCTGTTTTGTTTTTGTACTTGGGATATATATGGATCTGAACAAAACACAAACCAGATGGAATGCTTAAGTAGTTATATTTTACACTGGACTACTTTCTGCCATGCATTAATGGCTGTATTTAGAATCATTTCTGATTTATTTAGAACTTTGCAACTGCATTTTTTATCAGGTAAAATATATGCCTTCTCACATAGCAGGAAGTCTTGATAATAGAATATTGAAAAATAAAGCCATCACTGTTGCTGTGGTAAAAAAAGAGAAGGATAAATGACAAGCCAAACTTTTTCACCGAACCCTGATGTAGACCATTGTTACTCAACAGGTCTTCTCTCAAGCACTAGCTGTTCAGAATTTGCCGAGGTGTTAATTAAAAAAGAAGGTGGGGAGGGGATTGTTTAGCCAAGTACGTTTGGGACAGCCAGATTTCTCAGCCCATTTAGAATGCATATTCCAACAGAATAGTTTATACAATTGTTGCTAATCTTATGCTATCTTTAAAGTGTTTTTTTATTTGTCTTTCAGAGAATCCCTCAAGACTGGTGTGTTCTATGGGCTGTGCATAGGGAAATGCTGATATGGATACATTTATTTGATATACTTGCAATGCAATTTAGGGGTATGGCCAATAGGAGGTGGTGGAAAACTATAACTGAGGGAAGGACTGGAGGAAATACAAACCATAGACTTGGTACTCCTCTTGGGTAAGTCCTTGGGAACTGCCCCAAGCAAGGTCAACTCTCCACACAGAAGTTCCACGGACACCAACATATAAATAGATTAGCGTATAGTAAGGAATACTACGTAAAGTGCCTTTCATGGTGAACTAATACTTTGGTTTAAGGTTATGTTTGAAGCAGATTGTTACTACATCTTATAATCATGAAGAAGGGAAAAGAGATAATGTAGAATAATTGAACTAAAAGTTGAATAGAACTCATATCATTAGATGAGTGAATATTGGTAAAGTACTTTAAACAGGTCTGGCACAGGGAAAGTGATATTTAAATGGTTGTTAAATAAAATAAAACATGGTGGGAGGAGAGGAGAGAGGTCAAAATAGCTTTGAAATGAATCCAAATTGGATATGTATCAAACTATTCAAATATGTCTTTTATTTGAAGTTTAAAATAGTTTATTGTTGACATTTCCACTATGATTTATTTTCTCCTTCAATTGAAAATATTATATCCAAAGAGTCATCTCAGACTTTCCTGTCTTTTGAATAGACGATAAAGCTTAAATTGATATCTATAAACTCACGTAATGTTTTGGGCAACTTTGTTGCTTAGTGATAGAGTAGCTGGCTCATATTTCATAAATGCTTCTTATTGCTATTGTTAATTTGTTAAATGAATGTACAGATATATCCTTGTATAAGTGTTTAGTAGATATCTATATATAACCTGTTTTTTTTCTTCTCCTTGCTCTGAATCCACCAGGCTGACCAAAAATACAGAGATTTTTTTTCTTAAGGTCAGTGAAGCAAACTGTGGTACATCAAAAAAAAAAATGGCCTTAATTTTCTAAACTGCAGGTAAACTGTTTCTTGGTACCAAATCTCTATAAGTCTGTATATTTTTACACAGTACTTTCAGTGTATATTCTGCATAATCTACAACTTAAGCATTAAGTATTAAATTATGCATTAAATTAGATTCTAAGTTTTCCTGTATCTATTCCCTTTGCCATATGTATATCAAATTATTCCAAAGGAATAAACATTTCTACTGAGTCTTAAAAATATGAACTACAGTTAGCTATTTGTTGAATTATTATTTTTTGTTTACTCAAAGAGTCACAGACACTGACATGAAATATTAAATACCATCTATTCTTAATTCAAAAGAAACATTCTAAGTAATTAAAAGTAAAAAGAATAATGATTAATAATTAGCATTTTAAAAACTCTCATGCCTACATCAGCTTATGGGTGATATATAAAAATTTTCATTTATGAAAAAAAGTGATAATTTATTACTTCTTGATTGGTCATTCTGTTGCAAAGGTATTTAACTTTCTTGGGGTAGGATATTTCACATTAATAGTACCTTTTGAAGATCTAAAGTTAATTAGTTCCCAGAATACATGATCATTTACATGAGAGAATCTTTTATTTGAAATTTAAGACCAGCATTTTTTTCTAAAGACATGGTCATTTTTCACACTTGAATTATAAAGTAACTCAGCTCTACTAATGAAACCTATGAGTATAAACAGTGTGCAATTAATTTACAACTGAAAATAGAATAATTTTCCTCAACATCTTCAACTAATGAAACCTGATTCTTCTCTTAACTCAGCATATGCCCCTCCACACCCATAAACTTCATGCAAGAACCAGGCAAATGTCTTTTAACTGCCTTGGTAGTAAGCCTCTCTGCTTCATTAATGCACCCCTCTTGCCTCTGGGAATTTTGGGTTTTGACCTATTTCTCTGTCTCTATCACTCTGTTCATTTCTCATTCTCCCTTACCAGCTTCTTGTATGTGTACATAGTATACACATGCATTATATTTATTATGCTTTTATTCTCCCAAACTTGTAAAAAATACATCTTAAAAGTTATGTTTGTAATTACTTCTCCATAGTATTTGGCATGAAGGATTTCAGTAATTGTATATAATCATAGGAAGTTGAAGAATGTTTTTTGAACAGGTTCAGGAAGGATGTTATTCTCAAAAAGGGAGTCAAAGACTGGTACTCAGATAATGAAGGATTTTTCCCCTAAAAATATATTATCAATAACTACTGTCTTTTGCTAGCCTGCTAATTTGTTAAGGAGAAAATAAACCAGGGTTAAGTAAGTTAACAGTGAGAAACTGTTTTTGTTCTGATGCAGGTTAGGAGGCTGGATATTATAAAGGGTCTAGATCCCGGTTCTTTCAGGTGTCCTATAATTTAGGGTTTCATTAGGAAAAAAGATACTGCTCTAACATATTTCAAGCAGAAAGGGATTTAAAATAGGAAATTAGAGAGTTATAAAACTGTCAGAGGGCTGAGGGAATCAGATCAAGGAAGCCAATACTGATGTTTAGGAAATAATGAATTACAAAAACAGCAGGGAAATAACCCCAATGATTGTAGCAGTCTGCAGCCCTGAAGTGGGTGATTAGTAGAAGAATGCAAAGAAGCCCGGGCAAACCTTTCTTATTTAACTGCCAATGTCCATAGGCCTCCCGAACTCTGAGTGGAACAATAATGGTTCTACTTCTCTTCCTCTTTCCAAATCTTGCACATAGAAACTAAACGAGAATCCCTCTATTGTGTGAGTCTGGAAAATGTAGTTTCCAGTCTTCCAACCCCAGCAGTACAGGGACAAGCTTAGAAACGAAGGGATGCTGTTGATTACCAGCATATAATACGTGCTGAATTAGGTAAAACCATGTTGATGGCTACCAGAGTTGAAGAGTATTTGTAAATTTTGAAATTAATCTATAGAAGCCACTCTGCAGTGCAGTTAGTTTATACAACTGTTGAAGAAGGAGAACTGATCCTTTTCTATGGCAGTATTTTTCTAATATGTTAAGATGATATTGTCAGAGAGGTTTATTATAAATATGACTATGAAGTTTCATGCTATGAGATATCTATACAGATGTAGAAATGTGATTTCAAATAATTAAAAAGGCTGAGAAGTGTTTTTCTTCAGTATTAATGAAAACTCTTCTGTGTTCTTAAAGCTTTGCTTTTATCTGAAAATGTTTTCTTGTTTTTGTTAGCATGTTTTGCTCAGTTATTACTTTTCAGGAATGACTAACCGTGTACAAAGGTTAATAGAATCAAAGGCTAAACGGCTACAGTATGAGAAAATTGAATTATGACAGTCATTTAAAACATGTTTTAAAGTATCAACTGTGAAGAAGACACTGGGTTTTGTGTTAGAATTTCAAAGAGGGTAAGATAGCCATGTGACTCAACTCTGAATGACTTAAGCCTAGTGGAGAAGTTTACAGGCTAGTAGAACAACCAGTGGACAAAGAATGATACCGATCATTAATCTGGACACGCCAGGGGCCTTATTAAGAATAGTGCACAAGAAAAAGACTTATGAAAATCAAGTGCTGAACACTTACTTCTCTGAATTAAAGATTAGTAATCCATGCCTCACTCAGGTAGCAAACCTGATAGAACTTTCAGAGCTTCTAAAAGTGCCTCATTTACAGTAAGAAGTAGCTGCTTAGGAAATGAAAAACTGTGGTTCAGTTATCTTCTCAATGATAATGAAACCTACTCAAGAAATTGTGAAATAAGACTGGAAATTATTAAACAGGAAAAGCGTGATCATTGGCAGCCAGGATCTCTTAATGGTGTTACACAAGAAGTCCCCTCATATCCATAATTCCATTAATGAGAGGCCTATATTTAGCCTGGAATCCAATTAGGCAGCACTGTTAACAGAAGAAGTGGGATATAACCCTCTTCAGAGCCAAAGCCTAGACACCTGCATTCTTGGTGACATAGGGCCCACAAGGGCAGGTTACAGACGTCCCTGCAGTTTGTGGAGATGTTGGTGGAACAAATCTTCATGGAAATCAAGACATAATGGCTTGGTACAATTGAGAAGATATCTGAGCAATGAATTAGGAAAATTTGAGACTAATCTGCAAGTAATGGCTCCCAAACAAGTAACTGAATCAATCCCAGAGGAGATGGTATAGGACACACTGACAATGAGCAAAACTTGGACAATACAGTGAGAAAAGACTGGCAAAAAGCACATTTGTCTTGGCCAACTTTTTAAATATCCTTGTCCATGTTTTGTTGAAGAGGAAGTGAGAGTTTACATTGAAACACACTGTAAATCCTTTGTAGTTTGGTGTATATGCTTACGTACAAGTTTGTGTCTAATAAAATAATATCATTACAAAATGTTGGTTCAGTCATCCTCACTTAACCCAGTTATTGAGACACATGGTCAGGGTAGGTTCTCATGTCAAATTATTTCATGATTCTGGTGACCATAACTAAAGTTCTTATTTCAGTTTGGTTATGCTATATACTGTCCTTAGCAGTATGTGACCCAACTTTTGGATAAATTTACCAACAGAATTAAAATGAAGCTAAATTATAAAAAGCATTTGTTGTTAGAGCAGAACTTTATCCTCCAAGGTTAAAAATTGTTGGTAGTATTATAATAGAGAATCTTGGATTCCCTTATTTGTTATATTGCTTTCACACAAGAGAATCAATATTTTTGAAAACAATCATTTTTCATGGGATTGATCATGCTAAGTAGTGATCTTCTGAGTAATGTTATTTTCAAATCCACATTTGACTGAATAAAGACAAATAGCTAGAATGAAATATAATTTGCTTTATGTGATTTCTCAGCTTGAAGCAATTTATATGTGATAATAACATATAAATCATCTGAAAATTCTCTTCAAAAAATCAAACTTTATTATCTGTGGATTCTTCTGAATCTTCTTTTTGAGTGAGGAATTCTATTGGATGCAATAATAATTTTGATAACAGCATAGATATATAAGTAGATGTAATTTGCTTTTATATAATAGTATAAATATATATTTAAAGCACAGTATTCTATGTTATAGTAGTTAAAAGAGCACTGCATTTTCCAGTACAAGGAAAAAATATGTAAAAATATGTATATTTTACTATTAATTTTTGCAACTTGAAAATGGGGAACTAATTTACTTGGGAATAATGAGTGGTATGAATATTTATCTTTCATGAAAAGCTCTATTTCAGGTATATTTGCTTACAGACCAGGTGAGGAATCAGTCAGAAGGGGGTTCCCTAGTGTATGACAAGATCACCATTTCCCAAAGTCAATTCTGCAGAGTATTTGTCTGTCTATCTATCCATCTATCTATCTCACCTACTGTGTGCTGTGTGTATGTTAACCTTTAGTAGACTAATCTATGTTGTAAATCTCAGAGAACAGAATGCTATAGGCACAATTTCCTTGACTTATTTCACTTTTTGACCTCAGAGACCCACTTCCCCATATATTGTTTTTGTTGTCTTTTGAATATATTTGGGTGGCCCAGCAACCTCACCCAGTTTGACATAAATTGTATAATTGCTTCTTTAGAAATTTACAAGGCCAAATGCTAAGAGATTAAGCCAGGCAGGCTAAATGTTACTGCCTGCTGACTTTATTACCCACTTTGGTTCAAAGGTCATGAGAATCAGCCTTGAGGAAATGCCTTAAAAACCAAGAGACACACAAAAATAAATATTTTTGTTCTCAAGACAAATGCACATGAATTCTCTAAAACTGGTGAGTACTCTGAATATTTGAGAAATAATGAAAATTAAGGAATGCCATCAAAATTTTAAAAATGGTTTGCAGAGACAGACAGATAGAAATAGAGTGATAGAGAGATTAGAGACGATTCTAATATTGTCTTTTTGAAATTTTATAAGACTTTAACTCTTGCAAAATAGATCCTTCATGAAAATGATACACTTTATGGAATAAATCTTGTGGCATTTTGTAGGGTGATAAACATTGCTATATATCTTTCAATAATATTACACAATATAGGTTTCTTGATAGATTAAATAAAGTCCTTATTAAGAAGCAAAACCCACAAGAAAAAAATAGAATAAAATGATTTCATGTTTTAAATTTGCTCTGTTTTTTCAAGGGAAAATCATTTTGCCAAACAGACTGTATATTTTTTCAGAAGTGGTAATTTGGTCTTCTCCACCCAGGCAAGGTCAATTCCACCTCAGAAATAGTAATCTATCTTTGACTGTGGCAAATTCTTGTCATCTCAAGGTGGGAACAAGAGGAGGAGTCCAGCCCATTATTTTGTTAAGTTCCATTTTCTCACTGAGATATGGAAAATAATGGCAAAGGAAGAATTCAAGATTCCAGTTCCTAAATCCTGGCTATTATTACTTCGCTTTCTTTATCTTTTTATTTTATGTCTGACTAGACTGAAGAAATAATACTTATGTACAATAAATTGAATAAATTATTCAATGTTAAGGGAATATTCTGAGTAATTTTCTATGGAAAGCAAACCATAGATTAGAATTCATTGCCAATGAATGCTGCTGGAAACAAAAAGTTGTGACCACCCGAACCCAAGCCAGCACTGAATTAAGCTGAAACTTCTCTGGGCCAATATATGTCAGAGCACTGTCACATCTATTGTTTCTGAATCTAATGATTCGTCAAATAAGAGTAAGAAAATACAAATCTGTGGGGGTGATTAGAAAGCTGAATATATACGAATGTTATATTAATGGTACTTTTTGCAGTCACAAATCTAAAAATGAAATTTTAGAGCCAAATATGAAAAGATTCTGCTGTTAAGTGACTTAAAATGAACTTCTGTTTCAAGCTTTAAACATTTTATAGGGGGAACTCGGTCAGGATATTTGTTCCTACTGATATTTAAAAATAATTTTAAGGGGAAAGAGTTGAATGCTTTTTTTTCTCTGAGATGTTTAAAATAGCACACATTTCTCCCCACTCCCAACAGCTCTTTTGGGACATTCTGCTATGGGAAGGCCTTATAGTGACAAGTGCTATTGTCATTTTACCCGGATGCTGTCACTTCAAAGATTTGATTTTAGTCATTTCTGCCTAATGGGTCACAATTTTTTTAATGCAGGGAAAATATGTCTATGAATACAGGAATCACACTCCGAAGTGAGGATTTCCCAAATAGTGCATAAATATATTGTGAACCCACTGTGCTCCTAGGACTATAAAACATAATCTATAATTGAGCCTGTGACACTGTAGTGGACTCTGGACGTTCCTTATTAACTCATTTAATAGTAAAAAAACTTTAGGAGTTTCCACTCCCAGATATCCATGTACCTTTATAAATTACATATATTTAGTATATATTTTTATTATGTTCTTTTCATTAAAAACATAGCCAAAAATATACACTAAAAAGATAAATGAATATAAATTAAATAAATAATATTTTTAAAGTATTCTTAATTGTAATTATTAATCAGAAATATAATGACAAAAGTATGTTTATAATTTCTTTATGTTTTTGAAATTTTGATTTAATATTTTGTGATAAGGTAATTGGAAACCCTGATTCTAAGTTCTGTATATTTCTGTACTTCATTTTAATAGCTGACATACCTGTAAAACTTACTTGTAAAAGAGACATAGATCTGAAAGGCTTTATACATTGACAAAATTTATTAAAGCAGGACACTCATTTTTTTCAATTATAAAAACCATAACTTAAAAAAAAATTGGTTCTAAGTTTTCAACTTTCCTGCTTTTAGTCTTTGTTACAAGTTTATTATAATGCCAATAAACTTTTATATTGCTAACGAATACTTTCAAAACTCACTACACTCCATTTAAAAAGTTAAAAAATTCAATTTTCAGGTCCCTTAAGAATGTAGATTTGAGCAATTTAGAAATGGCTCACTTTAATTATTAAAACTAAAAATAATTTAAAGTATTTTAAGAATCTCTTTATAGCAAAAGTTATCTTTTGCTCATTTTTTAAAAATATCTGTGAAAGGAGAATTAAGTTTTTTTTATAATTTGTTTTACAAATTGAAAGAAACCATGCCAAAGAAGCTATGTACCGTATAATCCCATTTATATGACGTTCTGGAAAAGGTAAACTAGAGGATAGAACACAGATCAGTGGTTGCAAGGGTTGAGCTGGGGGGGGAGTGTTGACTACAAAAGGGCCACACGTGAAAAGTTTTAGGGTGGTGGAATCCTTTTGCATAATACTGTAGTTGGGAGATATGACACTGCATTTTTCAAAACAACAGTGTATTTAACTGTACATAGATTAAAAATCAACTGTGATGTTGAGAATCTCAGGATAGAAGGCCCACTGTGACAAATGTGTCACTCATGGATGACATTCCCGAAAAGGCAGCAAAAAGGAGCTGAACTAAGACACTTTGGAAACCATTATTTTGACTGGCTTCTATAGAGGTAAAGCAAAAAATTAAAGGTAAATTCATTCCGCACTGGGACATGTGTTAGTAGTTCTGAAACTACATGTATACTGAGGTTGAACAAAAATAAATAAAATGTACATAATGGTAGTCAAGTTTCTCACTGTCAGAGAATGAGGTTATAAGTAAACAAGGAGGGATTAGAATAAACTCTGTGGTGCTGGACTACACTTATTTAATATATGTATGCAGATAACAGACACAGAAATTAATATATCTGTATACATAGGATATTAAATACATATATCTCCCAGCTCTCTCCACCAAGAGGTCCTTGAAGCAGTAGCAATGAATGTACTTAATTCCTGGACTTATTTTGTAAATACCATTGTCCAATAATAGGAACCAGTGCTCCTGGAGAAATCAGCTGATTCTAAGGTTAGGGCAGGATAATACCAGTTGAGGCTGGGAGCATGTCTAAATGACACAGGAGACAATCTGAAAAAGCTCCCAATGGCCAAGCTGAAACAATCTGATCAACAAAATAAATAACCATAATATTGGATTAAAACCCAAAGAATAAAATAAACATTCATAAATCAACACTGATATAAATGATTGAAAAATCAATAAATTAACTGGGGAGAAGGGACAAATAATAAATGTAGAAGGATTTCAAATAATAAAGATTTCCAGTATTATTCAGAAGCATTCCATATAATGAATGTAGAAGGAGTGAGGAAAATAGAAAATCACGCTTATTACATCACGATGATAATTGCTGCAGGCACAAACCATGGATGAATGTTGAAATTAGTGGACAAAACTTTAAGGAGAATAAGAATATTTGCATGGCCACAAAATAATTCTCTTCCCAAATATTTATTAGTTATCATAATATTTTATATTCTTTGATACTTCTCCCTCCAGGAAGTGAGGCTTAATTCTCCTTCCTTGTGTAGAGGCTAGATCTAGTGACTCACTGCTTTTTTTTTTTTTTTTGGTAATATCTTTATTTTTTTATTTTTATATTTTTATTGGTTGAGTTACAGTGTTATATTAGTTTCAGGTGTACAACAAATTGATTCAGTTATACATACCCATATAACTTTTTTTTCAGATCTTTTCCTTTATGGGTTATTACTAAATATTGAGTATAATTCCCTGTGCTACATAGTAGGTACTTGTTGGCTATCTATTTAGTATACAGTAGTATGTATATATTAATCTTAAACTCCTAATCTATCCCTCCCCCGCTTTTCCCTTTGATAACCGTAACTGTGTTTTTTATGCCTGTCAGTCTCTTTCTGTTTTGTATATAGATTCATTTGCATTATTTTTTAAATTCCACATATAGGTAATATCATATGATATTTGTCTTTCTCTTTCTGACTTCCTTCACTAAGTATGATAATCTCTAGATCCATCCATGATGCTGCACGTGGCATTATTTCATTCTTTTTTATGGCTGAGTACTATTCCATTTTGTGTGTGTGTGTGTGTGTGTGTGTGTGTGTGAGAATATATATATATATATATACACACACACACACACACACACATCTATATACCACATCTTCTTTATCCATTCATCTGTCAATGGACTCACTTCTAATGAATACAGTTAAGGAAGTGGAAAGATAGTAACTTTGTAATGAGAAATCCGGCAGACACTACCTTAACCAAGTGATCAAGGTTAACATTACGAGTGAAGAGGAGCTTCAGGATGGTGGAAGAGTAAGACGTGGAGATCACCTTCTTCCCCACAAATACATCAGAAATACATCTACGTGTGGAACAACTCCTACAGAACACCTACTGAACGCTGGCAGAAGACCTCAGACCTCCCAAAAGGCAAGAAACTCCCCATGTACCTGGGTAGGGCAAAAGAAAAAAGAAAAAACAGAGACAAAAGAATAGGGACGGGACCGCACCAGTGGGAGGGAGCTGTGAAGGAGGAAAGGTTTCCACACACTAGGAGCCCCTTCGCGGGCAGAGACTGCGGGTGGCTTCGGGGCCGCGGAGGAGAGCGCAGCCACAGGGGTGCGGAGGGCAAAGCGGAGAGATTCCCGCACAGAGGCTCGGCGCAGAGCAGCGCTCACCAGCCCGAGAGGCTTGTCTGCTCCCCCGCCGGGGCGGGCGGGGCTGGGAGCTGAGGTTCGGGCTTCGGTCGGATCCCAGGGAGAGGACTGGGGTTGGCTGCGTGAACACAACCTGAAGGGGCTGGTGCGCCACGGCTAGCCGGGAGGGAGTCCGCGAAAAAGTCTGGAGCTGCCGAAGAGGCAAGAGACTTAGTTTTCCTAAAGGAAAACTTAGGCAGGACACTCTATGACATAAATCACAGCAAGATCCTTTTTGACCCACCTCCAAGGGAAATGGAAATAAAAACAAAAATAAACAAATGGGACCTAATGAAACTTAAAAGCTTTTGCACAGGAAAGGAAACCATAAACAAGACGAAAAGACAACCCTCAGAATAGGAGAAAATATTTGCAAATGAAGCAACTGACAAAGGATTAATCTCCAAAATATACAAGCAGCTCATGCAGCTCAATATCAAAAAAACAAACAACCCAATCCAAAAATGGGCAGAAGACCTAAACAGACATTTCTCCAAAGAATATATACAGATTGCCAACAAACACATGAAAGAATGCTCAACATCCTTAATCATTAGAGAAATGCAAATCAAAACTACAATGAGATATTATGTCACACTGGTCAGAATGGCCATCATCAAAAAATCTACAAACAATAAATGCTGGAGAGGGTGTGGAGAAAAGGGAACCCTCTTGCACTGTTGGTGGGAATGTAAATTGATACAGCCACTATGGAGAACAGTGTAGAGGTTCCTCAAAAAACTAAAAATAGAACTACCATAGGACCCAGCAATCCCACTACTGGGCATATATCCTGAGAAAACCATAATTCAAAAAGAGTCATGTACCACAATGTTCATTGCAGCTGTATTTACAATAGCCAGGACATGGAAACAACCTAAATGTCCATCGAAAGATGAATGGATAAAGAAGGTGTGGCACATATATACAATGGAATATTACTCAGCCATAAAAAGAAACGAAATTGAGTTATTTGTAGTGAGGTGGATGGACCTAGAGTCTGTCATACAGAGTGAAGTACGTCAGAAAGAGAAAAACAAATACCGTATGCTAACACATATATATGGAATCTAAAAAACAAACCAAAAAAATGGTCATGAAGAACCTAGGGGCAAGACAGGAATAAAGACACAGACCTACTAGAGAATGGACTTGAAGATACGGGGAGGGGGAAGGGTAAGCTGGGACAAAGTGAGAGAGTGGCATGGACATATATACACTACCAAATGTAAAATAGATAGCTAGTGGGAAGCAGCCGCATAGCACAGGGAGATCAGCTTGGTGTTTTGTGACCACCTAGAGGGGTGGGATAGGGAGGATGGGAGGGAGAGAGATGCAAGAGGGAAGAGATATGGGGATATATGTATATGTATAACTGATTCACTTTGTTATAAAGCAGAAACTAACACACCATTGTAAAGCTATTATACTCCAATAAAGATGTTAAAAAAAATTACAAGTAAAAAGTCATGTTGATATCCAATACCCTCTGATGTAAGGCGATGAGAAGGATACTTCACCAAAATCCATAACCCCAGTCTGATCATGAGAAAATATCAGGGAAACCCAAATCAACATTCTTCAAAAGTGTCAAGGTCATGAAAATAAAGAAAAGTGAAGAAGCTGTCATAGATTCTAGGATTACAGGAGAGTAAGGAGACTTGGCGACTAAATGCAGTGTAGTGCCCTGAATTAGATTCTGCAACAGAGAATGAATAATAGTGGAAAAAACTTGGGAAGGCTGAATAAAATCTGTATTTTAGTTATTAATGTTGCACTGATGTTAATTTCTTAGGTTTTATAAATATATATAAAATTACATCACCTCATAGTGTTATAATGAACATTAAGTAATTTAATAATGTAAAGCTCTTAGAACAGAGCACACACTAAATATTTAATAAATGTCAGCTGTTATTTTTATTTTTAATTTTATTTGACAGTCATATCTATAAATAGAAAAGATAAGTGTTTTTTTTTCCATTAGATTGGTTGAGTATTTTAATAATATCTTTTCTGGTATTAAATTGAAATTCTTTGTGAAGTATTGAAAGATGTAAAGAGAAAAGTAAGATAATTTCAATTGCATAAACTGGACTTAGCCGCTGTTAACTTGGTGTTCTATTCCCTGCCAGCATTTTCTGGTATAAACATATATGTACTTGTGTATAAAATATGATGAAGATAGTTTTTTCACCAAGTTTTGCAGTAAGAGTATTTATGGGTGACTACAAGAAGGGTGTCTTCCTCCGAATGGGGTATCAATACAAATGAACACTTAGCATCTAATATGTGCCATGCAATCTTTTAAATACTTTATGTGTATAATGTAATTTCATTTAATCCTCACAACAGTTTCATAATGAAAGTGCTTTAATTATGAACCCGATTTTGCAGGAAAAGAAATGCCCTCACTTCTAGTGGATGGGGAGCCATGGCTTGATCACAGGAGTCTGATTCCAGAGTCCACGTTATTTACTGCTGGGCTATACAATCATCCGTTCCTCGGTATCCAGTATTCATGGAGGAATTGGTTCCAGGAACACCCACAGATACCAAAATCCACAGACGCTCAAGTCTTTTATATAAAATGTTGTAGTATTTGCAAATAAGATATGCACATTCCGCCACATACTTCAAATTATCTCTAGAGTACTTTTAATACAGAATACATTGTAAATGCTATGTAAGTAGTTGCAAATTCAAGTTTTGCTTTTCGGAAATTTCTGGAATTTTTTTTCAAATATTTTTGATCCACCATTGACTGAATCCATGGATGTGGAACCCACAGATACGGAGGCCCAACTGTACTGCCTCCATAAATTTGCTTTTACAAGATATCTCAGGCACTACAAAATTTAAACTAAGTCATGTCTTGAATTTGATGGGTCCCGGGGTCATACGAGGTGGTGCTACAAATTCCCCAGAATCCCGGCTGGTATTTTCCAACCTCTCAGTCTGTCCTGTTCAGCTAAATCCCAAAGAAACATTCCCTGCATTTTACTTAGGAAAAGTGGTGGACTTGGGTCTACTCCTCCTTATCCTGCAGGTGAAATCCTTGGAGTCACAGTTGGATGTGTGAGGAGTTCTAGCTAATGTCCCATCTTGGGCAGGCTCTGGGCTGGGATGCTTGCTGACCTTCCTGCTTCCACTCCTGTATGACAATACAGATTTGTAAAGTGTAGAAACAATGAATAGAAATACTTATTATAGACTGCATCTGAGTCTTTTCCTCTAAGGAATAAGAAGAGTTCAAAAATATAATCTTCAAAGTTTCATAAAGGAGCTTATTTTGATGCTTTGGAAAAGTAACAGAAACTGAGTAATACCAGCTGCCATGAACATATACTTTGAAATAGGGAGTGAATACCAGCCCACAATCAAGTCCATAGTTCCTTTTCATTTTTTCCAAAAGACCTTAACTGCCAAATACTGAAAATAGGATTTTTTAGATTTGTGATGCGAAGTAGTGGCTGCAGATAAGAAGAGACTGATTCCTAGCCGATTCAAAAACTTTTCTTGGCTGAAATATGAGGGAGTAGAAATAGAGGGTGCAATTATTTATTGGCAAAATTGGCACATATCGAGTAGTACTTTTCTGAGTGCCTTATTCTTGATGAACAGCATCATGTGTTAAACTGAATTTGAGTTTTTGTGGATGACTGAGCTAAATTTATTTTCAAGCTTAGAAGCTTTCTAATTGTCTGTATAACTACATAGTGGAATAGATGCTGTATGTGAAAAATAACCAACCTGAATACATTTCGTGTTTTTTTCCTATAGTAGCATAAAGCCACCTGAGCATCTATAAAAAATAAATTCAAATAGCCATATATATGATAATTTAAAATATTAATATGATAATATGTATGCTTTTAGGCACAAATGATTCAGTCACCTCATCAATTCCAAACAGTGCAATGTTCATTATAGTAGTTGAAGTAATATAATTTGTATGTCTTGGTCTTCTTTCACCTACTGATTCTTGGGTTTTGGCTACACCGGCCTCACAGTATCTTCACGAGAAATAGAAACTCTACTGATCCACAGACGCCATCCTCTACACAAAAATCTTTCCTGGTTAGAATTCATCTTTCCTCTGAGCTATCTTAAGATTTATTGTGGCACCACTCATATTACATATGCTGTGTATATGGAAAAAAAGCAGTAGCTTTATATCACAGCTATATGCATAATCATGCCCCACTGTTTGTACTTTTCAGATAAGTGCATTTTTATTAAAGCAATCATTATTAGAATTATTAGAATATATTAATCATAATTAAAGTAATTATTTTTATATTATGGAAAGCATGTTTTAAGTGTTCTTGCATTCTGCAGCTATCCAAGTCTCTGACTATATGAGATGCTCACTAAGAACCTGTTAAATAAGCAAATTAATGAACTTGCACCCTTTTATTAATAAACTTTATCCTAAGAAGATAATATAAGAGGGGTGCACTCCTCTGAACTGACAGAACTGAGACACTTTCTTTAGGATGCTGAACCAACCCACTTATTTAGTCAGCCTGCAAATTCAATGTAAAATGCAGTTGAACACGTAGCAGAGAGAGCTTTGTATAGACAAATATTAAATTTATTAAATGGGTCTTTAGTAACTCATCATTTACTGAATGCTGAATAGCACGATTGTGCTACCTCTTTACCATGGCAGTTACAAAATTTAATTGTACGAATAACTCATACTGTATGTGCTGAGTTATTTTTATTCATATTCTATAAATCAAGGAAAATCTGTAACTTGGTTACTTATACAACAGAATACCCAAATGATATAACCACAGAATAATTTTAATAGTCTTTAATGTCATTTTAACAAAATTCTGGAGAGCGTTCTGCTCCAGTACTAACAGTTTATGGCAATGACACTTTTTTTTCCCCCATTTTTGGAGAATAAGAGAATCACCCTGGAAGAGGTCAGCAAAACTGTTCACCGTGCTTGTTATTCATTGGCTTTAGGTAGCTGAAGATGATCAGACATAAAAAAATTACATAAAGGTACAGTACAAGTTTCATTGCCAGGACATACTTCCCATTCAAAGAGTTTCTTGTATTTAAAAAAATGCACTAGTGTACAACCCATTGACTTAACTGGTGTATTATGTAACATTCAAAACAACTAGGAATATAAAAGACTTGTGAAAGGTAAGGAAAGCCATGAGGCAAGAAAGAAGACTGGACAGATGACTCACAATACAGACATAGTACAAATATCAACTAGACAGATGCCCAGCTTCTATATTTAAGGACAACTAAAAAGGCATTTCTGTAGAATGCTACCCTTTGTAGTACACAGTGGCCCACTGCAAAATAAAATAACAATGCCAAATTTTAAACTTTTCATTGAATTTATTGTCATTTAACAACTCACTCTTCAGCATTTTTCATAAAAACATAACAGCTTTAAAATTAATACACCCCTCTGAAGTTAATTCAAAGGTCAACATCTATTTCTTTCCAAAGGTTCAGTCAGTTCTGGTCTTCTTCGTGTCAAGACTCACCAAGTTAAAAGTTCATGCTCCCTCAATTTGTATTATCCAGAGTTTGGGACCAACTACTTCATTTTCTTAAATCAAGACACAATTTATATTGTAGCTCTGGATTGTGACAAATGAGCCCTTCCAAGAAACAAATGATTAAAGAACAAATAAGGAAACATTCCTATGCTTTAAATTCTAAAACATAGATAAAAATAAAAGCAGTCTCGCTTGTGGATAGGAATGGGTAAACACTGGGTCTGTTTGAGAAGGAGTGTGGATGCAATTATCAAGAGTACAAATGTAGCTAAAAGCCTTGAGAGAGAGCCTTTTAAAAAACCATTTCAAACATATTTGTATCATCTGCATGTGACAGCAGAACACGGTGATGGAGCTAAAAGCAGATATTTTCAGAAATCTGTTGTATCCTTTGTGTCAGATGAGGGCCCACAAGAACTGGCACCGTGGAGCACTGATTTCCTTTCTGTGTCTACAGAAAATGGTGAGAGAAATGGACCAGGATTGCTGTCTATCACCCTCTTCTTCAAGTAGATTTTGAATATGGAAGTTTTATGACCTTCTGGAGTCCAAATATAGAAAGATTTATTATTTTTCATAGCAGGAGGATTTTAGAATGTTGTGACTCTTTCATAAAGATTTTCTTTTTTTCATTCTGAAAAGCACACCTGTAGTCTTGGTGTGTTGCTTAAGGGAGCAGTTCTTTAATACCAGTTTTGTCTGTGCTCCATAAGGGAGGATTATCCCAGTGAATGGCAGAGAGATATACCTCATGTCCTCATTTAGGACAATTAGGTTTTTGTTGTACCAATACTTTGGTCTGTGAAGTGCTTAGAAGTCTTGAAAAAATTATATTAGAATATTCAGCCTAAGAAAATACTACTATCAGCAGTTCACAAATCCAGTATTCCAGAATGTGATAATTATTTGTAAGGAAAACTGCAGATCATTTCCTTTCTCTGTAGACTCAATGAGGTTATTTGCTAAGAGTTACAGAGCAAGTTAATAGCAATAGAAGATAATTCCACCTTTAGAATCATTAACAGTTTTCAGTGTTCAATAACAACTTCACAAATGTTGTAAAGCCACAACAGTTTAAAACAGTGATTTTCACAGTTCTCTGTGAAAATCTAACAAAAGAAAATAGTTGATAGTTGTTGATAATGTTTCTTGGATTGTTTTCTATTTTTTTCTATTGCCTATACAGTATGAAGTAATACTAGTAGTAGTAGCAGCAGCAGTAGCTAAGTAGGTATTAGTAGTAGTGTCTGTAGTAGTAGTAGTAGTAGCTGCAGCAGATATAGTAATATTGGTAGTAGCAACAGCAGTAACTGTAATTAGTAGCAGTAGCAGCAATAGCAGTAGCAGTAGTAGTAACTGCAGTAGTAGTAGAAGTAGCAGCAGCAGCAGCTGCAGCAATAATAGTAACCAAAGTAGTAGCTTTAGTAGCAGCAGCAAAAGTAGGACCTGGAGGTAAAGGAGAAAAAAGAGTATATACCCAAGTACTAGGTACTGCACTAATGCACTAAGTACTTTACGTGCATTAGTTCATTTAATGCCCAGTTTATATTGTATTTTTAGGATTAAGAGGAAGTTTTAAGGTATTAATAAACTTGAATTTGAGAACCCCACCCCCCAAATATAGTGTTTATCTTACCTGCCATGGTTCTGAACCGAGTAATAAGACAGATGGTGGCCAAAATTTTTTCTTTTTTATTGATAGAGGTGACATAGGAGAATGTCACTTACATAGGTGAGCAAGTGGGTTTCCCAACAGTGATCCCCTACATTAGACAGATTGACCTACCCTGGAGGAGCAGAGCAGAGTGTGTGTTTCTTAAGACACCTCACTCCCAGAGGAGGAAAACATGGGAGGACTGAGCTATGCAGCTTCTCCTTCCACTCACCAGTCAGGTTGGTGATTCCATTCTCTTGGGGCAGAGAGAATGTGGGACTGGAGATAGGGTAGGAATGAAATGCTAATGATCTTCAGGAGTGAGGGAAGAAATGTCCTCCATGCCCCCCAAAGTTTTCAGATTTGGTGTTGTTGTTGCTTGCTTGCTTACCCTGCTAGGCTTGACCATTAAGTCAATATTCAAGGTATGCTGAAAGCTCCCTCAAGGTATGAGGCTAATCAGCCATCAAGGGATCCTGCTCCCCTTCCAGTAAGTTTATTCCCTCTACGTACATCTCCAAGGTTTGGGCTACGCCTTTGATACCACTGGTTGACAGTATAGATTTGCCCCCGGTGGGCTTTGACTCAATACACTTGGGTCCTTTCTCAGAAGATTAGGCATTATATCACAAGATACATTAAAAGAAAAAAAAAAAAGCTTACTTCATTATATTGTATTATTTTAATATTATATTCCTCCAGGGTGGCGGGATTCATATTAGATTTTCCATTAGCCCTCAATTCCTAGTTTATTTCCATCCATCATAGCAGAAATTTCTGGAGCTACTCTCCCTATGAATACTGGGGAAGTATTAACCCGGCAATAAAAGGAGAAGATATCTTTCGAGAATAAAAGAGCACCAGCTGTGAAGTGGTTAAGGGTGTGTTGGGGAAGAGATAAATGGGCAAGAAATATCTGAAACTGGCTGTTGGCAATAGCAGATGTTTTCTTACAGAAGAGTGAATAGAAGCACTGCCCAGACCAAATGTGACATCACTTCCAAACTCTAATGAATTGTCTTTAAAAGACAAGATCAGTTTTGTCAAAATTTAAAGTGTTAAAGAATTTGACTACTATCACAGTATCTGTTCCTTTATTTTGGAAAGTGGCAATTTGGTCCTTTTTCAATGCCACATTTTGTTTGTGTGCCTTGTTTACTTCAAGATGTAGCAAGTAACATGTCATGCAAATCAGATTTAATTGAATCTTTACTTGGCTTCCTTAATTAAAATAAAGAGAAGATGAATTCTCTTACATTACCTAAAATACATCTTTCATAAATAGAGCACAAATAGAGCATTTATCAAAGTGCTGGGTATATTATGAGTAATGAAGTTTATTCAAAATTGAAGTCAGAAGATGTTCATTCATTGACTCATCTGAGGCAGTATCTTCAATGTCTAAAATAAGAAACTGTTCTTGTGGGACGTTCTTGTAATGGGTTTGATACTCCCCAGAAAGAGATAAAAAAATTATTTTCTGAGCATGAAGAATAAATTTTCTTCTTTTAATTCCTTCCTTCCTTATTCTAATGTAATCATTTGGTGGTTCCATTAGTGGGTCATTCATACTCAGCAGTCAAGGAAAGAGATCCCCAAATGTTAATTTTAAAGCTTTTTCCTTTCCTTCTTTTGGGACAGGACATGAAACATCAAGATCTGACCTTTTTCTTAACACTAAAAGTTTGTAAGGAAGGTGGAAAGATTAACTTGTTAAAATAGCACTCAGCAGTTTTTAACTATGTGTCTAGGACAATGCTAAAAGTTGGGGATATATAAAGAAATAACCCACTATTCCAGGATAGTAGAATTTGGTTGTAATATGTGATCTAAATTATATTCCAGACAAATAGTTTAAGCAAAATTAGGAAAGATTATGTGTGGACAAGAAAGAATTAGGAATGAGGGAGTCTGATATTTAAGGATTGAATACATGGATGTTGGAGTGTTCCTGTAGTTTCTGATATGAGTCATTTGCATCATACTTACATCATTAAGTGAGTCAAAAACAATACCAACAAGAGAAAGGTCTTGGGTGATGAGGTCAAGGTATTGAATTTGTTTCTGGACACAATTTGAAATGCCACTTGAATATCACTGTGAAAATCACCAGTGAGCCGCTGATAATCTGGATCCTGTGCTCAGTAAAGAGGACCAGACTGCAAATGTAGATTTAAGATACATACCTTTCTTAGTATTTGAAGAATAACAAGTGAGGTCACCACACCCATTGATGGTGTATCACCCGTAAAGAAAAAAAGACAAGAAGTTTCATGTTTATACCTGAAAATTGGTAGAAATAATAAGAAAGGTCTTAGAAGCAGTATCCTTCAAAGAATTCTGAAGAAAAATCAGAGTAACTTTAGGGACAACCCTCAATCAGTAGGCTACATATAATATCAAACATATTCCTGTTAGTGTTTATGCTAAATTAGATAAAGTTTTATATTACTATTCTGAGACAAAGGGAAATAAGAAACAGCTGTATGGGTATGGGTCTATTTTGTTGGATGCTGATGGTGACCTAGGCTATAAATAATACCTCAGAAGTGAAGGTCTACAATATGCTTTCCTCATCAGGCTCAGACAACCATTCTTCTGTCTTATTCAGGTTACACTTGGGAGGTATCGATTAACTACTATTAGCCAAGAGGATGACTCAGACAGCTGTCTGAGTCAATATGCCCTATACACTAATAGGTTTGTCCATAGGCATGAATTTTTTTATTCGTAAGGGTCATAATGACTCACTCTGTTTCTTTTCAGTTTTATATACACTTTCAACCATGAATCTACTTCTAAGTTCCCAACTGACAACTTGGTCAGTATGGAACAAACTTGGATACTGTGAATTTGCAGTGAATTAAACATCTGCCTTTTCATCAGAGGAGATAGGGGCCCAGTTCCAATGCAGTAGCAGATGTGTCTCAGAAAAAAAAAAAAAATTCTAACTTCATACATCAAACACATTTACTTACCTCTAAACAAAAAATAGCCAAGGTGACTTCCTAACCCCTGTGAATTTACCTACTCTAAATTGGAAGGTAAATTTGTGATACCATTAACAAATCAATTTTTTCCCTAAATGCATGTGGAAAATGTTATTTGGTTAAGGACAGAGGTACAATCATTTAGTAGAATTCAAAGCTTTGGAACAGGAAGTTATATGTTGAGTGTGTGTGGGCGCATGCGTGTGAATACATCTAATTTGACCCTTTTAATATAGTCAAGATTGCTAACACCCTTATTACAAGGGAAGGGGAGAAAAATCTCATATTACAGATTAGAAAACGGAGGATGGAAGAGTTAGAGTAAACTCCAATTACAAAGTAAGCTCCCTGTCTAATTTGACTTTGTATTGCACTTGGCACAGTGCCTGACCATCAGCAAGCCCATCAAAAATGTGCTGTGACTAAATGTCTGTCATACAGAGTGAAGGAAGTCAGAAAGAGAAAAACAAATACCGTATGCTAACACGTATATATGGAATCTAAAAAACAACAACAAAAAAGGTTCTGAAGAACCTACGGGCAGGACAGGCATAAAGATGCAGATGTAGAGAATGGACTTGAGGACACGGGGAGGGGAAAGGGTAAGCTGGGATGAAGTGAGAGAGTGCCATGGACATATATACACTACCAAATGTAAAATAGATAGCTAGTGGGAAACAGCCGCATAGCACAGGGAGATCAGCTCGGTGCTTTGTGACCACCTAGAGGGGTGGGATAGGGAGGGTGGGAGGGAGACGCAAGAGGGAGGAGATATGAGGACATATGTATATGTATAGCTGACTCACTTTGTTATACAGCAGAAGCTAACACACCATTGTAAAGCAATTATACTCCAATAAAGATGTGAAAAAAAAAATAAATAAATGAATAAATAAATAATGGGAATGATACTAAAAAAAAAAATTGCTGTGACTAAATGAACGACTATGTGAATAATCACACTACTTTGCCTAGTTACAAAGGAAAATTGAACTCAATTTATCTAGCTCCATTTTTTCAGTGTACAGGAAAGAAAATAAAAGCAGGCTGATTTTCCCTGAAGAGCATAAATCCTAATCCGTGCATTTTCGTGAATGATATTATACTACAAGGATCATCACAGCTTGAACCATAAAGATCAATGAGAACACTGCACTCTATTTTTCACCATTTGTTGTACACAGTGCCAATGCAAGTCGGTCTATAAAATTACTCATTTCTCCTCTATATACATGGAAAGCAGACATCTGGACTATTTGGTTTGATAATGTTGGCATAAGTTCGATTAACTTGAAAATTGAAAGATTGAATGAATCGTAATGCACTTTATGAAAATAGCTATTTAATCAAGTATTGTAGTCTTACATAATAGCAATTCACATATCATGACATGAACTCTAAGTTTTATGTTGTTATAAAAAATGGTTTTGGGTATGGTATTATTGTCCTGACATCTATTGGTTGGACAGACTTTAACGGTGAATTCAATTATCTAGATTTGAAAGTGACCTCAGAAAAATCAGAGAAGCTCAGAGAACGTCTTCTACCTAGGTCTTCCTCAGTTTTCAGTTCTTCTGAGAATGGCCCTTTGGGCACCAATGTTTCTGCAGTTTAATACAACCATGCATTTTTATTCTGACAATACCAAATGTGGAAAACTTCTTTTAATGCCATTTTTAAAATCTAATCATATAATTATCATCTAATGTAATACTATAAGGAAATATGAGGAAAATTTTTAAATAGAAAATTGTATCTCAAGAGCTAGGTGTCCTATGTATGGAATCAATTCTGCAAATCTGAATCAAGAATTTTCATCTTTACTTGAAATACGCTTTGAGAATATTTTATTACTGTTTTAAGAGGTACAAACTACCATAGGGTCAATGCTTTCAACTGGTTGAGAAAACACAAAAGGCTGATTATTTCATTTACGAAATCCACAAATATAATACTAGTTTGTTGAAGAAAATAGCTAGATACCTGAATTACCATCCTCATGCATTTTCACAAACATTTCAATTTTTCACTGACACAATGAATTTGACTGAACTCCTCTACTCCTTCAGCAAAATAAATGTTCTCAAAAGCCTATTGTTCATTGGTCAACAACAAAAATTGTTCAGCTCCTGACTTTATTCTGAGAACAGAATGTACTTTTATCCTTTCCCCATCAACAGCAGACTTTGGTATTTTGACAACAGAAAGGATATGAATTGCATTATATTGTGACCAAAATCATTTCAGAAATTTTGTTCTCTTAGCATAACATGTATTTTTTCCCTAGAACATAAAAAGCTCTCCATGATGTAAGTGCATGGTTGGAACTAATGTAGAGTTACTGAGGCAATGCCTAAGAAATCAACAGTGAAATCCCAGTTTATACAATACTCAGCTAAAAGGAATTCTCTATAGCATGTAGACATAGCAAGAAGCGTTCCATGGTAAATTTTCTAGCACTAAGCAATAATTACAGCTCACTTCATCTGTGTAACTCCTAGGTGGTCTCATTTATTTCGAAACTCTTCTATTTTTCTGCTTCTCAGATTCTCAAAGGCATATGGAGATATGATGGATACACCTGAATCACCAAAAGGAACTTGGTAAAACTTCCAGGATCTCCCATTTGACTCAAATATTTGCATGGAAAACCAGTTTTATATCAAAACAAATTTTAGATAGAAGAATTCAAGTATCATATATTTTTTAAGATAATAGAGGAATCCTACAAAGAAACTTCATTACTTCCTGCCTTCTCAAACTCGTTTCCGCTAATAAATACCCATGCTCTAGTCCATTCAGAGGATGTCCCATGATCTAAATATGACTCCTCTCTCATAAATCCAAGTCTTTTTCCTGTAAATCCTCAGCATTGAATACCATTTTCCAGCATCTTTCTTTGGCCAATTTGTAGTTCTCTAAGACTCACAACCAACCTCATCTCTTCTCAAACACCTTTCTTGACCTGCTCAGAAGGAGACATAGCTGTACTCTGGGTTAAGATAGCTTCCTGTATATACTTCCTTTTAAAGGTTTTCTTAGGCTCTATTGTTTACTTACCTGACATTATTACTCAACTGTGTGCTCCTTGAGGGCCAAGGTAGTATATCTTTCTTTGAAGGAATTAATCTCTTCCATCTCTCCACAGCCTTTAGTAAGATATTCCATACTCAGTAAATCCTCAGCATATGTTATCTGGCTGACATCTGATTTATTGAAATCACTCCATTATAAAATCTTTTACATATGAAATATTAAGATATTTATAATTTGTGTTACAACTGTTTTCAAAAATTATGAGGCTGCTTTAAAATATACCTAAGGAAATATATATCACAAACCCAAGACCAGGTAACCAAATTGAATTGTATGACTCTCATTAAGTTGCCATTTACTTTATCATCTTTGGGTATGTGAAATTATAAATTGGACATTAAACCTTAATGTAAAATTTTTAAAAAGTTATCCTTTATCTTATATTAGACAGAAAGTGAGAGCGAGTGTGTTAGCAATGTTTTGGAATTTCGCATCACAGTGTCATGTACCAAAATGTAAGGGGGACAATTGAATAACATTACAATATCATTCTAGGAAATAATTCTTGTCGAAAGTATCTCCAGAGGTGATTCTTGATTTAGTTACTTTGCCAGATGGCTGTATCAAGTTCTATATAAGTGAATACTGGTTTCCCTATGGAGGGAGGAAATTAGCAAGTAAATCAAGTATGAAGAATTCTTAAGAGAGGAGTCTTTAAAGCTGCAAACTTTTTAAAAGTGACCCATTTCCATATAGTGTTACACAAAAGAATTTGGCTTGAATACTTATTACGAAGAGGCCAACATATATTATGCTTGATTACTGGAATTCTATAATAATTTCAGAGAGGAAAAATTGAGGTTAGGATATTTTGTAACACATGAAGATTATTAACAGTAAGAGAGTGGTGGAATATATGAGAAGAGAAAAAATATGATTTTTATGTTTTTCCTCTAGTTTAGAACAATATTTTCACTTACCCATACCAATGGAAAGTTTTCACCTTTTCAGATAGCAGATCATGCATAATTATACTTCTCAAATACATATATGTAAAGTTTTTTTTAAAACATCTTTATTGGAGTATAATTGCTTTACATTGATGTGTTAGTTTCTGCTTTATAACAAAGTGAATCTCAGCTATACATATACATATATCCCCATATCTCCTCCCTCTTGCGTCTCCCTCCTACCATCCCTATCCTACCCCTCTAGGTGATCACAAAGCACCAAGCTGATCTCCCTCTGCTATGCGGCTGCTTCCCACTAGCTACCTATTTTACATTTAGTAGTGTATATATGTCCATGCCACTCTCTCACTTCGTCCCAGCTTACCCTTCCGCCTCCTTGTGTCCTTAAGTCCATTCTCTACGTCTGCATCTTTTTTCCTGTCCTGCCCCTAGGTTCTTCAGAACCATTATTTTTGTTTTTAGATTTCATATATATGTGTTAACATACGGTATTTGTTTCTCTCTTTCTGACTTACTTCACTCGTATGACAGACTCTAGGTCCATACACCTCACTACAAATAACTCAATTTCATTTCTTTTTATGGCTGAGTAATATTCCATTGAATATATGTGCCACATCTTCTTTATCCATTCAGCTGTCGATGGACACTTAGGTTGCTTCCATGTCCTGGCTATTGTAAATAGAGCTGCAATGAACATTGTGGTACATGACTCTTTTTGAATTATGGTTTTCTCAGGGTATATGCCCAGTAGTGGGATTGCTGGGTCGTATGGTGGTTCTATTTTTAGTTTTTTGAGGAACGTCCATACTGTTCTCCATAGTGGCTGTACCAATTTACATTCCCACCAACAGTGCAAGAGGGTTCCCTTTTCTCCACACCATCTCCAGCATTTATTGTTTGTAGATTTTTTGATGATGGCCATTCTGACTAGTGTGAGGTGATACCTCATTGTAGTTTTGATTTGCATTTCTCTAATGATAAGTGGTGTTGAGCATCCTTTCATGTGTTTGTTGGCAATCTGTATATCTTCTTTGGAGAAATGTCTGTTTAGGTCTTCTGCCCATTTCTGGATTGGGTTGTTTGTTTTTGTGATATTGAGCTGCATGAGCTGCTTGTATATTTTGGAGATTAATCCTTTGTCAGTTGCTTCATTTGCAAATATTTTCTCCCATTCTGAGGGTTGTCTTTTTGTCTTGTTTATGGTTTCCTTTCCTGTGCAAAAGCTTTTAAGTTTCATTAGGTCCCTTTTGTTTATTTATGTTCTTATTTCCATTTCTCTAGGAGGTGAGTCAAAAAGGATCTTGCTGTGATTTATGTCATAGAGTGTTCTCCCTATGTTTTCCTCTAAGAGTTTGATAGTGTCTGGCCTTACATTTAGGTCTTTAATCCATTTTGAGTTTATTTTTGGGTATGGTGTTAGGGAGTGTTTTAACTTCATTCTTTTACATGTAGCTGTCCAGTTTTCCCAGCACCACTTATTGAAGAGGCTGTCATTTCTCCATTGTATATTCTTGCCTCCTTTGTCAAAGATAAGGTGATCATATGTGCGTGGGTTTATCTCTGGGCGTTCTAACCTGTTCCATTGATCTGTATTTCTGTTTTTGATACTTTCCGATTAGTAAAATATCTAACATGTTATCAGTGCTATTTAAGAACATTATCTGGATAACACTTCCTATATTAATAACACAACATTTTGATTATTCCAACCAAATTAATGTTTTCCCTTTTGTGGCCTATATCAATTTATAACTACACCACTCACTTTTAGTACTTACACCAGTTTCTTTTATTTCTCTCTCTCTCATGTATCTATACAACCACAAAACCAAGGCTTATAGCAGGGAACACTCCTCACTCCTCCAGCTGGGTCCAAGGCCGTAATCATATTCCTTGCCTCCTCTGCCAGCCATTCTGGTTTCCCATCAGCCTCAGGCCTCACTTCTGCAGGTCTGGGATGCTTGCCGAATGGGGAAATCACTGAGGGATCTGAGCACCTGGATACCATGCCCTTGTCAAGTGGTAATTGCTAATAGTCTCCATTCCTGGTTATTACTAGGTATGGAAGCACCAAGAGCTGCCCTAGTGACTTCCCTGAATTCCAGACATGCTCCTCCACACCACCATTATATAGAAACTACTCTGCTTCTGAAAAGTAGGATCAATTACCACTGCCATGACAGTAATTCCCTTTTGAACTTAAGACAATCAGGCAATATGAACCATGAATGACTAGGTGGTAGCCATGGCATTAGGTTAGGTGGAACCCTTACTGTATCACCTGACAGAAGTTTCTCCTACTGGGAATCAGGATCTTTAACCTGGCAGATCCTAAAGTTGAGAAAACTAGAAACATAATTTCCCCGAGTGAGTATGAGAGGTTGGGACAGATGCAATTAATGTCCTACCAAAACCCTCACCCTGAATACTCCAGGGCTTAGCCTGACCTCCAGCTGCCAACAACTTCCTTTCTTTGCCGGAATTCCGGGGAATTAATTAAAGCTGCCAGGAGCAGTGCCCAACAATGTACTGACTGGAATTATCTGTGACTATCCCAGATTCCTTGCTTCTTGATGGGAGAACGCTGAGCTTGTGTGAGTTCACAGTTATTCCACCAGATGCAAGCCTGTGATTCATAGTGAAAGCTGTGTGATAGAGCAGCATTTTTTGGCTCCCTTCTTCCTCTATCTCATCTCCTCATACCCTTACTATGTGCCCTTTGCCTCTCCAATAAATTACTTGCCTCAGGGTCACTCTCTGGAGGAACCCACATTAATTCAAAGAGGCACTTGTAATTCTAGCTCTTGGTTGTTGGATCCAAGCATTCTAGTTATTAAGATCATGGTACCGTGTACTGTTACTAGTTCAAAATATGTATCACATTGTGAAAGACAGTATCCTGAACCTACAGTAACATTCTTCCCAATCTGGTACTTATAGCTGTACATTTTTTTAAAATGTTTATTTATTTATTTATTTGGCTGTGCCAGATCTTAGTTGACGCATGCGGGATCTTCATTGTCGCATGAGAGATCTTCCAAACAGCATGTGGGATCCTTAGTTGCAGCACGCAGGATGTAGTTCCCTGACCAGGGATCAAACCCGGCCCCCTTCATTGGGAGCATGGAGTCTTAACCACTGGACCACCAGGGTACATTTAAGAAGCATTCAAAATGCTATCATTCCGGTTGCTTCTGGATGATGCGGTATAGTCAGAGAACCAATGGATTCTGTGGTCATTTGTTCGCTGTTACACATTCTTCATTATAAAGTGGGTCCCTTGGTCAAGGCAATGTTACATGAGATCCCATGATGATAAATCAAACATTCTGTGAGCACTTGACATAGTAATGCTTGCTGAGGGACTATGGACACAGATGGCAAACTCCTATTATCAATCTCAGTAAAGATGAATTGCTGCCTACCTCCCTGGTTAGGTGGAAAGTTCATTTCAGTCAACTTGCCATCCAGGGGCTGGCTTGACTCCTTGAGGAATTATCTTATCAAGACTCAGTGTCAGTTTCTGTTGCTGCTGACAGGTCACATGTTTCAAAGCAGTAGTAGCTAAATCAGCCTGGTAAGAAGTAACCCATGCAGTTGGCCCATGCGTAGTCTTAATCCCTTCTACCATGGCTATTCTGATCATGGACCCTTTGTGAAAGCACTGGAGTGGCCAAGTATAGAGGCTAAGTAGCATCCAGCGGATGTCATCCGTTCTACCTAACTATTGAGAGCCTCTCCTAAAGACTCTAGTGGCCATAGAAATCCTCCAGGCAGGGTTGTAGGTGCTTGTAATGGAGAGTCAGTGTACATGAATATGCTTAGTGCCAGGCAGTGTAGACAGAGTGACAGCTGTGTCTGCCACAGTAGTTGACACCATATTTCATTTAATCCTCCTTGCAACCTCTCTCAAAATTCACTCTTAGTTTCTCTTTAATCCAACTGTAAACTTTAAACCAATTGGCTTAGAAAATCTAAACAACTTTCCTATAAAACTCCAGTATTTTAATTCTAATTGCCATGCTTCTTTCACTAAAGCCCAGCAACATTTAGAGTTATCCGATAGCTGACTTCCTCAATGAATCCCTATCTTTGATTTCAGAAGAGTGAATAGAATATTGATCATAGCTGGGCCTCAATCCTTCCCAGAATAGGTAATTTAGGTAGTATGAAGACATTAAGAAATGCTATAGGAAATGTCAGAGATTCCAATAAATCTCTAGAAAGCTGAACAGAAGCCATAATGCTTCCTGTTCAAGCTGAAAGAAATTACTTTATGGTCAGAAATCAGAAAAAAGAGAAACTTAAAAGTTATTCTTTCAGAGAAAGAATGAGTATCAACAAGTTAGGAAGCCACAAACATCATGCTTGCCCAGATACATATTGTGAAATGGTAATTTGGTGTCAGCCTGCTATGTGGAATGCATAGTGAGCACATTTGCTTTGGTTGACATTCTCATTCCTTCCTTCAATAGCTATTTAAGACTAAGCACATGAGGATGAAGGAAAAATATCAACCTATCCAAAACCAGAGAGAACATGGTAGGCTGAAAGCAATCTCAGAAACAAATATATGGAGCTTCATACTGTGAAAAAAACATACTGTCCCTGCTACCTGGTTGTTTCTGTTGATTTAGAGTCGGGTTAGAAGCAGGGTACAAATCTCAGAAGGAGGGAATTCTCAACTTGGTACTTCATTACCAGAAATGTAATCTCTGCTTGAAGAGCTGTGTACCTCATATAGCCCAGCCTGTGTATGGTGGCAATTCAAAGAAACAGTCCCAGAAAAAAAGCTCTCCAATTTTTGGTTTTTTTCAATAAAATAAAAATCAAGGTATCTTAAAAATTTCATTTTCAATCTCTGACACTCTCAATATCCTCCCCTCAAACTTTCTCTTTTTGCTATTTACAGTTTCCTAACAAAAATTCCAAGACATCCTACCTCTGTCTTTTTTGGGCTCCTTGGTCCCTGTTCTTTCTCCTTCTGCTTTCTTGGTGCTGTTATTTTTCTGCTGTGAATAATTTTTCTTGTTTCAAAAAATAATTTTTGTTTTTGTTACACATTCATATTTTTCCTCGTGTCCTTGTGAGACATTAATATTTATCCTTGATCATTCTCCAAATGATTGAGGAATAGGAACACCTTGGTTAATCCTTGCTATCCAATGTGGTTAGAAATTCTAAATGCTTATATGTTATATTAAAATACACACTGATAATATGTAAAAACTATGCTAATATGAATCTATATTTATATATGTGTAAATATAATTAATGTAATTAGTAAATGCTTATATAGAGAGAAATGTACTAAGCACTATTGATAGTAATTTACATACTGTAAGTCATATACGAACTTATAAGAACTCTAAGAAGTAGTACTCCAATTAGTCTCACAGTTATGAAAGGCTTAGTCTCAGTGAACTTACACAAATTGACCAAAGTCAACACATGGCTAGTGAGCAGCAGAGCTGGAATTTGAAACCGGGGAGTTAGGTTCTAGAGTCTGTGCTCTTAATCACAATCTGTACCGTACTGTTTCTCTCAGAAGAGCTTTGAATGTCTTGGATGCTTGGATTCAGGAAACAGGTGGTCCCACCAAAGAACAGCTGAATAGGGTGCAGCAGATGCCTGTTATGATGTGGTAGAGGAGGTTTTAGTCAGAAAATTACTGTTATTATTCTGTTGTCCAGAATATAGCTATTAATTTTCATTTATGTTTTATAAATCTCACCCCTGTTAATTGGTAGTCAGTTTGTAAATTGTGAAGTCGTTGTCGTTGTCGGCCAATGACGTTGCCTGGCAGAGTGATTTGTTCCGGTCTCTGAAAGGGTGAGGTGCTTAAACAGTTAAGGTGTTACACTCTCTGAATCAACTTGGAATCTGCCTTGTAGAGGCATTTATGGAAAAAGAGTAAAGTATTTCAGTGCCATTCCTAAAATACCTAGACACATAATGGTTAGCTCATGAATTAAACATGAATTGATTTTTATTTTTCATTGCATATCCAGTGTTCCTTAGAAAAACTTTCAGGAAAAAAATAGGCAAAATGGAAACATAAAAATGACATAACGTATTGGATTCTCTTCCTTTTCTATGCACGCAAAATTTGTAATCTTATAAAAGTCAAATTATATCTTATATAATTCCTTCTTAATAAATATCTCTAGATCAATATATAGTATCTATAGATCAATAAACTCAATTCTACATCACAAAATAACATCTACATACTATTCTGTTTTAATATTTTAACGGAAATATTTATTAGACATATGCTACATTGATACAATACTATTAGGTATTGTTGATAAAATTATGAATTTTAAAAAGTCCCTGTCCTCAGGGCGCTTACAGTCCCTTGGAAAGAAACTACCATAAGTAAACCAGTGAGTAAACCATGGAGTATGCCAGATGCAGGTAAAGTGCTGTGCAGAAAAATTTTTAAAGACTACCTAAGAGGTATGCCAGTTTCCCTTTTAATTGGTTTGGTAAGAGAAAGTCTCAAGAAAAAGACAGTATTTGACTTGATTTGACTAGTCTTCTGTAGCAGAGGCTTCGGCTGTAGTTAACAATCATAAACAATGAAGCAATGACTACCTTTGACTTTTGCAGAGCTGACCATTTATTCTCCCAGGCCAAGAGAAAACAACAAAATTTCTGTAATTTAGGAAAGAGCATATCATGGATTCTTGATATACTTTGTAAATTGTTTTCTTGAACATTTTATATCCTCACCAACATTTCCCCAAATCCTCATCAAATCTGATCCTCTCATCCACTCTTTTTATAAACTTTGTTAATCTGATGGGGGAGAAATGTTTCTCTTTCTTTCATTTACTGAGATTATTAATTTTAAGCATTTTATATTTAATTATTATTGCACATTAGCTAAGCCTTTAAAATTCATTTTTAAGAAAAATATCATTTTTTCCAAAGGAATACATGAACATAGTTTAATAATTCAAATGGTACTGAAACACCTATAACATAGTTACCTGTAAGAATTTTCCCTACTTCATCCATCCTAGGAGCAACCACCTTGAACTTGTTTAACTCTATATTCTGGCACTTAGACATCACTATATTTTTAAATACTTAATATGTATCTTTGATTTATCAATTTTAAATATTATTGTTTTCCCATTATGGTAGATGATGATTTAGCCCACTTAAGCTGCCATCTTGTCTAGTTCTCCTCTCCCATCTCTGAAAATCTCATATATTGATATTCAGTGTTAAAATTTACACTCAGAAAATGTTATTCACAGATGAGGAGTGTAAATGTACTGTGATTATGTGTCATATCTTAAGTTTTTCAGGATAAAATAGTTGCTTTGTTTTGCTCTTTGATTAATTTCCTGGTCCCTGCTGCTAATTCTTCCTACACCCAGCAAGACTTTTCAGTACTATTTTCCACACAGTCAATCACGTAGGGTGACTTACTAGTTCAATTTTCCTTTCCTTGGAAACATCCGTCTTGGAGATCTTTTACCTAAGGTAATTGCACTGCACATATGCTCCACTGTTATAATTCCATGATTTCCCTTCATCATTATCCTCTCTAAACCTGCATCAGTGCTCCTTTTTTCTGTACATAGTCTTGTTTGCTATGAATTTACCCTATTGATTTGGTCTACAACATTCTCCAGTAGCTTACTGAGAAAGTGTTTATGGGTGATGAATATCTTGAGACCCTACATGGTTCGATTCTACCCTCATACTTGATAGAAAGTTTGGCTGTGCATGAAATTTTAGGTTGCAAATCATCTTTCTTCAGGATTTTGAAAGCATTACTCCTTTACCTTCTAGCTCCCAGAGTCGTTGAGAAGTCAGAAAGCATTCTGATTCTTCATCCTTTGCATGTGAACTGTTTTCCCCCAACCCTCTGGAAGCTAGCAGGATCCTATCATTACCTGAGTGTTTTAAAGTTTTAAAATTGTGGACCTTGAGCCAAACTGATTTTATCTAGCCTTCATTTATCTAGCCTATATCAAGGAGAACGAAAAATCGTTCTCCTTGATATAGTGATGGTTAAAGAAAAAGGAAAATAAGAGAGCCATTTTTATGCTTATTTCACTTTAATGCAGTGATTCTGCCTTTTGTCAAAGGACTCTATGGACTTTCCCACATTTCACCAGAAAAGACATACTTCCTCCTTACTTCCTGAAAGTACAGGTCATGGAATGTTCTAGAGTGCTCATTCTAACTTTCTTCAAGTGGCAAAGAAAACATAAATTATTTCGTTATTGATATTGGCAGGAACATGGGAATAGCACCTCCGACACCGTCTCTACATTTGCGATTCTCAAAATGCAGTGTGCATAAATACAACCAGGGAAGTTTATTAAAATGCAAAGATTCTCATTCTGAGAATTCTCATTCAGTATGTGTGAATGAAAGATGCTGAAGTCCAGGAATATACGTTTTTAATAAGCTCTTCTCGGGATTGTTTTTCAGATGGTCCTTGGATTCCACTTTGAGAAACACTCAACATAGTGTCAAGTACCTGTACATAAATGTATAAATTCAAAGAAATAATCAACTCAGAAAAAGCTTCAAAAGTCCATGGTTTTTGTTTTGTTTTCAACAAGATGTGTGAAATAGGAACACAACCTAAACCTTAATATTGTATAGGTTTGTTTGGTTTCATGTTCACTAGTTGATACTCACTAATATGAGCTCCAAAATGGCAGGTAATATATTTTCTGTATCATTTTTTTCTCGATTACACCTATGTGCCAGGATTCTTCTCCACTCACGGCCTACTTATCGCTGCCTACAACACCCTCTTTTCCTTCCTTCCATTCTCTCCTTTTTATTGGCCTGCCTAACTCCCAACAATATTTTAGATTTCATTTTAAGTGTCACTCACTCAGAGAGTTCTTTCTGCACATCAAGCCTGAGCCACATCACTGTTATTAATTCTTAAAGAGCCTTGCATAGTTCCACCATTGCCATTTCCACAATTACGGTTATAGAGCTTTTTGTCTGAATATTTTACCAATACTTGTCCCCATTGTTAGACTGTAAGCTCCAATAGAACATATTAATATTAATTATTTTTTAGCCTCCATTGGAAAATACCTCCTACGTGTCTCCAGTTCTTAGAAGAGTTCCTGCTTCATTATAGCCACTAATTCAATGAGCAAAGTAGACAACAATGAAGGTGATAATGATATAAATACCATTGTGTATGGTCTTGGTTCTTGCGTGTTTATTGTAAAGTCTTAAATCTGTACTTTAGTAATAATTATAGCCTAATAATTGCATTTTAAATAAGAGTGTGCCATGTAATAATGTCACCATGTTTTCACTTTCTGGGTTAAATCATAGCCAATAAATATTTTTCCCCACAATTTAGCTTAAACTTACCTCTTCACCTTCTTTGTCATTGTTTTCTTGACTAAGATCTTAACTGTCCTGAACTTACCATCCCTTAATATCAAAAAATTGCCCAAACTATGACTTTTTAAATATTGTTTTCTCTACTGAGAATTCCTTCTTTCTTTTGTCCTCCATATAAATTCCTACCCAAACTTAAATTAAGTGATCTATTCCTGATTCTCTCAAATAGTATTAATATTGCAATATTTCTCTTATCTAATTAAACATATTGTTTGATATTGTAATAATCTATTTAGTCCAATTTCTACTAGATTGCATCTTTCTAGTTGGCAGGGTATCCCTGTGTTCCAAATGGTTAAAATAGTGCTTAGCAATGAGTATACGTAAATGTGCATGTACAATATATATATAGTGAGACTTAGTTGAAAGAAATGTATATTCACATGTTAAAATTTGCCATAATCATATAACTTTTTGATGGAAGTCACAAAATTTTATACAGAAAAATATTTAGACTATATTCTTAGAATCACTAGAAAAACTTCATAAATAGCAAGATTCCGATTATAAGGTACAATAAGCCTGTGTTACAAAGTGGAATCAGAAATGTTAATAAACATAGTTTTTAGAGGATTTAGTATTATATGCAGTATATAAATAATTTGTTTTCTAAATTTACTCTTGTTTTCTCATTGTATCAGTGACACATATTTTTTAATTTTCTCTTCATTCCAAGAATCATTAAATAACCCCTCTTTAGTGGCAAGAATGATAACAATAGTATTAATTAATTGCTTTATTTTATTGTTATAACAGTCCTATGAAGCAGGTAAGACAATGATTGCGTTATATTATTTTGATTAGAATTTTACATATAGGTGATTCCTTTTAGATTTTATTACTATTATTTAGATGGTACTGACAAGTAAAAGCATTTTAATTGTAGGATTTATATGGAATACAAAATTTTAGAGATCATTACTTGTTTTATCATGGCAACTAAGGTTTTTTATTATTATTATTATTCTGGTGATAGGAACACTACAGTTTTAACATTACAATTACTTCCTATAGTAAGGACTTCACTTTGATGTTGTATGCTGAGGGATATAATTAGAATCATATTTATGAAAGTTATCTCCATATTAGCCAGTTTATATTATACTACTGTTAAGGGGTTTTACAATCTAAAATAAATGTCTTCCATTTTTATCAATAATTTAAGAAGAAATAATTAGCTATTTTCTAAGAAAAATACTAATATCCTATCTATGTATGATTTATTTCAAATTAAGTTTAACAAAAACAAATTGCATATTTTCTAATTATAGATATATGAGAAAAATAATTTTAGAGAATCTATTTCATCTTTAACAAAGTCTTTGTTGTTTAATTTAGCTCTGCAGGATATAAAAAATAAGGAATGAGAAAATAGGTCTAAATGGAAGATGTCTAGTAAATAAATTTTGAAATAATAAAAAACTAAAAGTCGGCCCTGAAAAACATAGCCTTTTGTATACAGTACCTATATTATATAACAGTTTTGTTGTAAATTGTATTTATGTATTTCCAAAATAATTGGAATTTGGCTCAATGCCTCTTTTAACTGACAGATTTGTGAAAATTTTCTTCAGATGGAATTCAACTTGTATTTTTAAGTATTTGCAAGTTAAAAGATAGAAATGGAATTTATATTCAAGCTGAATATCAATCTTCAGAAACAACTCTTAAGTTAGTGTTGGTAACTAAATTGTTATAATTAGTGTTTATTATTATATCTTTGTACTTTCTAAGAATACAAACTTCACAAGAAGCCACTAACTTTCTCTCTGACCCTTGGGCTTCTCTTTTTACACATGAGCCAGATTTTGCTTGGGCCCCAGGTTGAGCAAATACAATGTGAATGACCCTAGAATGCACACCATGTGATCCAGCATGTCTGCTGCCATCTTAGCAACATTCTAGTTCTTTCTACACTTGTTCTTTGTGCAGTAAAGTCTGGAAGCCTGGAAATCACATTTGATTGACTCTCTTGCCATCGCCAGCTGAGGTTTCACCACTGAGAGGCAGGTGTGGTTCACAAGATGGAAGAGAGGTAGACATCACTATTCCTTTGACAGCGGTGGATGCTGGGTAAACTTCAGTTGAGAGCAGGTAGGTGATTTGCCAGCAGATTTCCAGGCATTCTGCAAACCACCTTCTTCAGGGCTACAGACAGTGAGCACATCTGGGATGGTTTTTTGAAACCCCTGCACCTACTTCATTTCCTAAAAGCTGGAAATGGTTTTCTCTGACCTCTAATCATGCAGGCTTTGTCATGATTTGTAAACAACTAATCCCCACATCTGATACCATCCTATTTGGTATACTTAGGGTGTTTTTTTGTTTTCTTAACTGAAAACTGACTGATATACCATTTATGGACTGAGCCAAATGTAGCCAACGTCCTGGTAACAAGTTTAGATTTATTAATAGAAAGAATATGACTTATAAAGAGAACACACAAAAAAAGAAAAGCTTTATTTCCACGTGGTTGATTCTTTCCCCTCAAATTATATTCAAATTTACAAATACACACACACAGTACTAAACTAAAGAAGCAGAGGTAACATCTCAAAAAATGTCAAATCAAGCAGTGTTTTTCTGACTTACTTCAAAAAAAAAAAAAAAAGGAGTGTTTTTTTAAGTCTAGGAGAAAAGCAAAAAGCTCCAAATTTTTGTTTTTCTTAAAATACCTGGTAATCACCAGTTGGAGATAATTACATATTTTTTTAACTTTTTAGGCTACGGCTCTTTTATCTACCTTGTTTATCTAAGCATAAATTGTTCTCCTTTTTTACTTTTTGGGGGGTAGACAGGAGGGAATGGAAACTCTCAGAAGACAACGGCACTGTGATTTGCCCCAGCACAGAGGAGAGGCCCCATTTGTCAGAACTATTCAACTCTTAACAGGTCTCCCCAGCCTCCAGAGTTGGCACCTCTAAATTCTGCCTCTGTTTTTTCAAAGCAGGTCATGCCATGACTCTACTTGAAATTCTTCAGTGTCTTGCCACTGTTCGTAGGATATGTTCAAGCTCCACCAGGGCTCACAAGGCTGCCCACTCCTGGGTCCTGCTGCTGGCCTCACTTCTCTTCCCACTACCTTCTCCATTTACATGACACTCTAGCCTTAGAAAACAATGGCGGCTGCCTTTACCTGCAATTGCCTCTCTTGCCTCCGAGAGTCTCTCCATGTTCCCCCCTTTCCCAGAAGACATTGCCACCCATGTGAATTTCTAGTTCGTCGCTTTGAGTGCCAGCTCAGCACTGGCTACTCTGTTGAGTGTATCTGATTTCCACTCCATGGTAAGGGAGAACATTTTATATGTTGTTTCACTTCTTCCTATTCTGTTGTACATCTCTATGTTGATAATTATGACAGTTCATTGAATTTGTCTGCTCGAGTATCCAACTTCATCATAGAATGTGAGACACTTGAGAACAAGGAATACATCTTTCTGTCCCTCTGTCCTTAATATGTTCCACAGTACATGCTTGGTGCTTATAACTAGTACTACAAATGCTCATTGAACTGATAAATAAATGCATGTTTATTGACATACATTCATGAGCTACAGTTTACAAGTATTACTTTGATCTCTAGAGCTGCATCTATGACCAGTAATTGTGATGAAAATATAGAGAATTCATCCTACTGTCTTATAATACATGCTTTAAAAAACTGATACAATTCAGCTTCTCTTCATATCCTGGATGCAGACAAAACTGATGATTTTTAATGAAACCATTCCCTGTGGCTGTAAAGACAGGCTATTTTTTCCTTGGGTTTCATATCTTAATCATTAACTTCTATGAACCAGTTAACTATATTTTATATGTATATATACCAGTTACCACATTTTCAGCTGTGCACCAGATTCTGCCGGGGAACCCATAGTCCAAGCAGACCCTTCCGTGCCTGGTATTTGGAGGCAGTCAATAAGCATTTGTATCGTGAATGAAGGCACTAACTGTCCAGTTGGAGGCAAAAAGATGAACACAGTTAAGCTAACAATGACCAGGCAACACAGAAAACAAATTTTATGTGTTTTCTATAAAACACCTATGCTCTAAACAGACACATCTTCATAAGAAGCGAAATGGTTTAAATGTATGCCAACATCATCTGACAGGAGAATGGGATAAGGTGAATAAACAAGACTAACTATAACTAAGAGGGAAGAGCAAAATAATGCTGGGTCCCAAGACTAAATGGACTGAGTGCAAGAGAGCAATGCTATCCATTGCCTTCCGTAGGATCAGCAAGTGATTCTCCTGAATCTGGAGAAGAAAATTCTTGTTACATTTGGAAAGCTCTGATAGGCTTTCTTTTATAGGAAAATGTAGGCAAGCGTGGCTGACTGTTGTACTTATTTTGAAGTATTGATCTTATAGTTTTTTCAGGGTCATCCTGGGATAAGGGTGGGAGAAGGGATATGAGAGGGAATAAAAGTTGAAAAAATTAATGACAAGAACCACTTTGAAAGGGGAGGTAAAGTGCAAAATATGAGTTTAAAGGGAAGAACGCCTGTGACAGTTGTAATAAGTGAAGGGAGCTCTGGGTCCTGGTTATCCAGACAGCATTTTTCCATAAATAGATGTCAGTAAATAGTGACAGAATTAAAATAATTCTGTAATTTCAGCTCTGAGGAACATATTGCACAATTGTAGCATGAAAAATTATGAGGACTCCAAATGCTTTTCATTTATTTATTTACTGCTCAGGGCATTCTGCAAAACCAATTTTACTGTTTGCAAGGAACTTATTTTTATTTGAACAGTGTTTTCTGTGCCTTTTTTTTTCATTGTATTGTGTATCCTGAGTCACCAGTCTATTTTGTGTTGTCTTAATAATATCTGTTTAGATACATTCTTTTGAGCTATAGAAAGATCGTGAACTTTGAGTCATGTGGTGCTTGGGGAAGTGATTTATTTTTTCTAAGTTTCATAGTCCTCATCTGTAACATGAGGGTGATAATGCATCTACCCACCATTGGGGATATTAAATGAGACTGTTTATGACCGTGTTTATCTGACCCCAAACCCAGAGTAGGTGCTGTGGACGAGCTAGCTCCCCCTTCTCTTCTGTGTAATCCCAAATCTAAATGAGACAAGCTTTCATTTCAAAATAGAGTAAGTCCCTTTATTTGTCCAATAATACTGATTCATGAAGTAACTCCCAATAGGACTGCCCTAGCCCAACAGTCCAAAGAAACATTCTGCTATTTCTCAAAAGATTTTTTAGCTGAGATAGCAGATTACTTTCACATAAACAATGAAAAGACCTCAATCTAGAGGAGCGTGGACCCAAGCTACTTTCATTCAATAATAATAATAAAAATAAAATATTATCATATATAATCATATATAATAATAATAATCTTTCATTACAAATTAGCTTAAATATTATGAAGGTGATCTAGCAGCTAGGGAAGAGGGAGAGTAGGGCAAGAGGCAAGAGTTTTGGAAGAAGGAAAAAATAAGAATACTAAGATCAATGTTAATAGCTGACACTACTCTGTGCCAAGCTCTACATTAGACATATCATGGAATATTGTACTGATTCCCTCTAACAAAGCTGTTGTAGATACTAGTTCTACTACTATTTTACAAAGAGGGCAATTAGTTTGAGCTTGGATTTGAAACCTCCAGCCTGACTCCTGTAAAACCATCTGCAAAACCGTTAAACCAGGAAGAGGTCTAGAAGAGGCAAACTGAATCAGATCAGATAAGATCAGAATCTTCGGCTACTTTCGTTCAGAAAAGGGAAAAAAGAGAATGGGATTACTGCCAGGAAAAGTGCTACTAATATTTATGAAATTTATCCTGGTCCTTAGATCCCTTTAATTCAGTCCCCATATTAGGTTAGATTTCTGTGCTCTCACGGAAGCCCCCTGACAAGTCATTTCTTCTCCTCCATCCTAAGAACTTTCCAAGGTTATTTATGAAATGGCCCCATAAAGCGAAAGGTCCTCAATACTATTGATTTTCTGCTTCAAATCCAGATCCGCAAGGTAAATTCATGCAAGCCATAGCGTTATTCAATAGCTTTTAAGCATCTACTCTGGAGCCAGATTGCCGGCTCAAATTTTGCCTCCAATATTTACTTGCTTTATGACCTTGAGCAAATTGCTTAATCCCTGCACCTCGGTTTCTTCATCCATACATTTTAGATTAAAAAAATTAAACAAAAAAGTCTACTGGTAAAGTACATTTGAGGATTAAATCAGTCAATCCATGTACTGTATGGAGGACAATACCTGACACATCGTAAGTGCTCATAAAATTTTCAGGCAAATATTCTTAGTTAACATAATGATATGCCAATAAAGCTGTGATATGTTTCCTGTAAAATTCTCATTAATAAATTCAAAATTATTAAAAACTAGAGACAAAAGTTAAGAAAAATCTAAAGTTGATGAAATTTTTTACTAATTACCTTATGGCTAGAAAGAGATTGTGATGTACGATGATCAGTCTGTCCCATTCCTTATACTATGTGAAAAAAACAAATAAAGCACTAACATTTTATGCATCCAATTCTGTCATGAAGTGGTCACACTGATTGGTGGTAAAAGCAATGCTTATCTTTCACCTTTGACTGAAATGTCTTCGGAATCAGCTACTAAGCCTTGTCTCCTTCCTTATTCCCTGTCCTTCCTCCATCAGCTGCGTCCTTATTTAGTACCCTCTGAAAGTCTAACCACCATTATGAGCATAAAAAGTAGAGGAAGTAGGGTAAGGAGAAGCTTTATAAATGGGAATAAAAATCACTAGGTTCATTTCCTCTCAGGGCCAAAAAAGATGACTCCTTTGTGTACAAAATTTTTCAAGGAAAAATTTCAAAACTCAAATTTTCCAAACTTCAAATTTGAAATTCTTCTAAAGTCAGAAAATCCAATAACCAAACCAGAAGAAGTTCCAACTTCACTTAGCTCTGCAGACATATAATGGGCATGTGTATTCTAAACTCAACTTTGTATAATAGCATGGCCTCAGGCCCCTAATATTTTTACCAGAATCTAAATATGCACAGTGATATTGAATTCACAATTCTTGCTTCTTAAATCACAGTAGGATCATTGCTGTACTCTAATCCTTCCAGCATGGTGACTGGCCAGTGGAGAAGAAACTCACCAAGACCTTTGCAATCACAGAACACTTAACTTAGATAATGGCACTTCAGAATTTAGAAGCTGAGTGGCATAAGCAGGTCCCAAGGTTTTTGGAGTGAGAAGGACCATGGGATCACTACTGGGTGCAGAGTCTTGAGCAATGGGACTTATGACCAAATTCAAAGACTTCACTATAGGTAATACTCTTCAGACTATGGTTTCAGCAATAGGGCAAACTTTTTTTTTTTTTAACATCTTTATTGGAGTATAATTGCTTTACAATGCTGTGTTAGTTTCTGCTTTATAACAAAGTGAATCAAGCTATACATATACATATATCCCCATATCTCCTCCCTCTTGCGTCTCCATCCCACCCTCCCTAACCCATCCCTCTAGGTGGTCACAAAGCACCGAGCTGATCAATAAGGCAAACTTTTAAACTTCAGCCATGTCCTCATTGGGAACCTAGCAGGGACAGGATTAATTCGAATGCATACAGGGTCTTCCACCACTTGGGATTTTGGCGTTCTGTAGCAACTATTGCTTACCCTGCATTGGGACATCTGCGACTGTGTATGTGTGGGCAGGGCAAGGGAGTAGGGGCATATATCTTATAATTAGAGTGTGATTGGAGTTCTTCGTCTGTTCAAATGTGGTAGTAAAATAGAGCTCCCCTGACATTCTATAGTCGTAGAGATAATGGCAATGGAACTCCTTATGATGGTTTGGTACCAGGGTATCCGAAGTACCCAGCAACCACACAAACCAGTAAATAGAACTAACCTGTGAAAATTATCAGGTAATGATAATTTCTTCTCTCTTCTTGGTATGGGGTATCACTCTAGTCCCTTTCTGCAACAGAAAATGCCTCCAAAGTGTAGTGCTTCTTTTGCATTGATATGTTGTTGTTACGCCAGAAACACACTAGTTTGATTTTTTTTTTAGTTTTATAATATATTTTATTTTATTATTATTATTTTTTAACATCTTTATTGGAGTATAATTGTTTTACAATGATGAGTTAGTTTCTGCTTTATAACAAAGTGAATCAGCTATACATATACATATATCCCCATATCTCCTCCTTCTTGCGTCTCCTTCCCACCCTCCCTAACCCACCCCTCTAGGTGGTCACAAAGCATCGAGCTGACCTCCCTGTGCTATGCGGCTGCTTCCCACTAGCTATCTATTTCACATTTGGTAGTGTATATATGTCCATGCCCCTATCTCACTTCGTCCCAGCTCATCCTTCCCACTCCCCATGTCCTCAAATCCATTCTTTACGTCTGCATCTTTATTCCTGTCCTGCCCCTAGGTTCTGATATTTGAAAATGATCTCTGACAGAATTTGAGATAAAATATCATGAGCAAAAAAACTGATACGTGAGTAACAAGAGTATGAAAAACAACCCCATTTTGGCAAATTGTACCTTTTACATATCCCTACTGTGTAGACTTTGCTCATTCATTTTTAGTCTCTGCTCTTTGTGGCTGATAGTTTGCATGTCATGTTGCAAACATAAATCTAATTTTTATTAAAATGGTTGATGTTGGGTAGATGTGTAGCTATAAGAAAGTGTCTTTAGCTAATTCTAGAATTTTTCATGTTGGAAAAGCAAGCATCTGGGGTCCTAAGACTCTGTAATAAAGTTAGAGAGAGAATTGAGGGTTCAGTTTGTATTAAATATGAAATGATACATGTGTGGAAGTGAATATTTATGACTTTATAGGGAGAATAATGTGAACAAATTAGATGCTGAATGCAGGTGTTGAATAAAAGTTGTAATGTGTCCTAAGGCAATGGCTGTGATGTAGAATTATTTCTAAGACAGGAATCCTAAGACTTGGGGGCTGAATGTAAAGGGAGGGGCTAGGACTTCAAGGAGTGTCTTAAATTGAGATGTGTTTTGGTGTCATTAATTAAATGATGGAAATATAGGATGAAACACAGATTTCAAGGAAAGTTTGTTTTGTGACATAATAAAGCTTAGAAAATCATAAATTTTATGAGAGTAGACACTTTTAAAAATCTTCCTTTACATTTACTCTCTGTGACATGGCATATAGCAGATAGAAAATAAAAATTAAAAATAAAAAAATAAATAGGTTGATTAAATAAAGGAATAATCTGTTGGCCATCCCAGTTGGAATGCTCAGGGGCAGTTGACACTATGAATCAAGAGTTCAGGATTAGGAGGGCAGATCGGGATCTCGAGAGTGAACGCAATTGCCAAATTAAAGTCTGTGGAGCAAAGCAAAGTCTAAAATGGCTCAAATTTGATAACTGTAAGGCTGAAAAAAAAGTCATAATAATCAGCCCCACAGGCATAAAAAGGTTAGAACTAGAAAGGGATCACACCATTATTTATTGAATAGTAATGTTGCTCCGCCTAATCCCCAGATACACACACACATACACACACATTTTACAGCTGAGAAAACAAGTCCAAATGTGTTAAGTGCCTTGCCCATTTGTACCAGGTGGCTGATTCAAAACTCCTACTCTCTGTTCAGGGACCCAGGATAGCATCAAAACAGAATAATTGTTTCCAAGGTTTATTTACATCACTGTATGCATCACTGTTGGCACTTACATGGCCAAATATAATATTTGTTTATTCAAAGGTCTTTAAAAAAATTTTTCTCAAAGTCACTACTGACTAGCAATAACAGAAAATGAGGTAAATATTACAATTACATATGGAATATGTTTTTTGCATTTTAGTATTTTCAGAGAATTACTGTTGGGGGCTATTAATTTCTAATTGTTCAATAAGTTAAAGTTTGTATTAGCATCCTAAAAAGAATGGCATTCATGTGTATGCAAATCATTCTTCATTGTTTATGAATATTACTTTCTATTTAGGCATTACATAGAAAACATAAATATAAATCATAAGGATAATTAGATCCAAACTTTTAATGTGTAATAGCTAAATATTAGAGCTTCATAAAAGTTATAACTTAAGACTAATGTGAAGTGTCCAAAGATAATGACAAGAAAATAGAAGGCAATACAGCAGTGTTAGTGTATTGTTGTAGACTACAACCTGCATGTGATTGGAGAGTATTCTTTTTTTTTGGTAAGTCTTAAAAAATAGGACTGTATCTCAGCATCAAGTAAAATATCTATGACTTGAATTTGTGAACACATCTCAACTTAATAGTAATATTTCACATAGAAAATGGTATTTTCTTAAAGGAAAGGACTAGATAAAATGATTCATATATTCTTGTTCAGGACTTCAGTAAAAAGCATTTTTCTCTCTTCTGATAATTTTCAATACAGAGATTGCTCATTTTAGAAAACTCAGTTTTAATTCATCACACATCCTTAGCCTGTTAAGTAAGAGGACTTAATCTACTGTTTTTATAATCCTTACACATAAACCTAAAAACATGGTTTAATCAAACACTTTGATCAGTACCATTTGAAGTATGGCTTCAAATGAATATTTCACACTTCTCTCAGTAAATAACTTTATAAGTATTTAATAATCAAGGGATAATAATAAAATATAATAACTCTGGCACATAATAACTTCCAGATTTTCTTCTTCCAACTTTACAACAGTGAATACTGAGGAGTCAGGGGGGCAGAGCACATAATTTAGAAAGACCAATTTCTTTCGGACAAGAAAAAAACTTATAAATGTTGCCTGAAGATTAATATAGCATCTATGATTGGGGAAATATTATGCTCTAGATGAACACAGTAGCTAGAACTTATGCAATAATCCTTCCATGAAGTAACCAACAAAAGGCAACAAATTCCACAAATGTTTTGGCTTTTTCACTGTACACAAAACATTCATTCAAAAATAAGTATTATGGCCCAAACAGCACACCATTAGAAGTTAAAGGCCACTTAGATTTGACTAAGGGTATTCTTTCAGGAATAGGTATAACTGCTTCTGATTTTGAAGGAGTAGAAATAATTCTATGTCAGGTATCATTTGAACTGTGTAGCAACAGAGATAATTGACAATTTAAGGTAGTTTTCATTTATGCCTCATCAAGTTCTTTCCTTACAGAATACTTTTTCTATTCAGATTTTCTTTATTGTAAAGTTCAATTATATTTTTTGAAAATCCTGCTGCTGGGAAGTACTCTCCTCCAAGCCTCTACAAGGAGTGTATTTAGGGGAAAAAAGTGAAGAATGCCACTTCACACATTACACAACAGGAGAAAGAGCAGGACTTTCCACAAAGGGAAACAAGAATGCTCTTCTTATCCTTTTTGGCTTTTCTTAAACTGAATGGCTGGATCATATAAACTAAAGGAAAATAAGTAGAGCTCTGGAATTTGTAGTCACCTTACCTTCTTTTTTTTTTTTTTTTTTTTACAAAAATCTTATTATTATCCATTTTTTGTCACTCTGCTTCATTTTTCTTACCCATCCTAAGAATCTACTAAATAATATACTTAGCAAACATTTGTTGAATTATTACATCTGAAGAATTCAGAGAGCACTGTAGGAACTCAAAAGATAAGAGTGTCTTTTTATATTTTTCAACAGTTTAAAATTAAGGGAAGGTAAATACAAGTATTTTAATAACTAGTTAAGGCAGTATCTGATCATATGCATAAAAAAGACACAAAAATATACTTGAGGGAGGGAAATGGAAGAAAAGATCATTTGTAATTCAGAGATCAGATAAAATTGCATGAAAAAAAAGTATGTTTAAACCAGACTTAAACTACAGGTGGGGTATGGTTAGGGAAGAAGCTACAGGTGGTTCAATGACTAAAACAGATGCAAAAATCAGAAAGGAATGAGATGTGATTGAAATGAGATTTTTATTTGGACTACAAAGTGCACCAAGGAAAGTAGAAAATGAGATTGGTTTTAGTTTAGTTTTAGCTTACTAAGTGATGTGATTAGACCCTAATCAAAAAAATGTATGTACACCTAGTACAGGACCTGTATTAATCAGCCATTGGACGTGGACTGCCTCAGGGAGGGGCACGGCCCTCAACAGCTGAGGCAATCCCAGAAGGGGTGATGGCTGGACGTTCCTGCTGACTGCGTTCCCACAGCGGGGACAAGTCCTTTATTTTGGGGACTTTGGGCAGTGCTCCTCCTTATCCACCACAGTCCTCTCCTTCTGTCTCTCACATCACCTTTGTTCATACGCGTTATCGGAGCATTTCCTCCAGATTCCACTGGATCTCTCTTCCTGGAGAAAACACACGAGAGGAAAGTCATTGGGCTGAACTACAACCTGCTCTCCAGACTCTGCGGTGGGTCTTGGGGTCAAAACTGATCAGCTCCTTCTACCACCATCCACTCAAGCTCAACTGATCACCTCTGCTAATCTTGGTAATTTCTCTGGTAGCTTGACATAGGTCTTCATCCTGAAGGAGTCTGAACCCCTGGTCTCCATGCCCTTCTCAGGCCAAGTTTGCTGCACTTGTCTATTTGCCATCCAAATCGGGCACAGGAATACAAAAAGATACACAAATGAATGGCCTTGACACTAAACCTAGTCCTGTGGTTCAGCAATGCTGGATAACATGGGGAAATACAAATTCAGTGGGATAGCAATCTCAATAACCATGGCTAAGAAGAAGATCCTACCCGCCCCCCCACCCCAAACTTTTAGTGTATCTGAAACCGCACCTGAATAGATAAAAATTTAATTAACGATGGTTTGAGAATCCTATAAAGAGTCAAAAGTGTTTTTGTAAGCAAAAATACTATGTTGCACCTAAATTCAATTCTTTGGAATGGACACTGACAAAATATTAACATTACAGAAACCCATTCCATGCATATAGAAAATGATCCATGCTCCCACAGATTTAGAGTATATGAACATATCGTGTGAGTCCAAGTTTATGTAATATTGATTTTTCAAAAAGAGTAAAAGGAACAACTTATTATTCTGGACTTGATCCCAGGACACATGATACATGTGAAATGTAAATTTTTTCTAGGCTACATTTGTGAAATGACTTTGATGAGTTGTTTATAAAAGGATATTTTAATTACAATAAAATTCTTACAGAATTGATGAAAATTGATTTCATAACAATAATATAATCATTGTAATAGAATTCATATTGAGAAGTGGATTGGTTTAGTATCTATTTTCCGATTCTTCAGGAGGAAAAATAGCAAAAAATAATCCAGTATTTCTAATTATAAAAGAATAATATAAAAAATTTGTATATGTATGTGAGGGCAAGTATATTTATTCATAAACTCTGACTATTCCAGTAAATCATTCATGGCAAAGACATTGATATATAATGGGGGAAAAAGCCTGGGATTTTTTAGTTGGCAAACTTTGTTTGGAAACCTCTGCCACTTTATAGTCATTTGGAAACATCACTTGAGCTCACTTGGCTTCAGATTTCTCATCTGTATGATACAGTTGAGGAGATCAGATGGAACAGTGCATATAAAAGATCCTGACTGTTTGTCACAGAGAGGGGTCAGGAAGGGCTACCTCTCCTCTCTGTGCATAAAAGGACAGCAGAAAATGGCTTATTTCTGGCCAAATGGCAGTTGTTTTCTCTCAACCCGAGTAATTCCAGTAAGTAAAAATATATTCGACATCAATAGAGGTTAGAGAGTAAAGCCTTGAAATGCTGAAAAGATCAGACCTGAACAAGCAGTAGAGTAGAAAGGGATCAAGGTTCAGATTCTCACTTTTAAAATAGTATTTACCGCGTTTATCGAGTTGTGTGGCATACATGTTGCTATATATTGCTTAGGCTGTGTATGTTTTGTTGTTGTTCTGTTTTGTATTGTATTGTATTGCTTTTGTTTTTCCTTCAGGGAGCTTAGGAATACTGAAGCATATTTCAGGCCCACATGACCTGGTTTGGCTGGACATCAGCCTGTAATCTTAATTAAAGTCTGCAAAGCATGAAGTAAAGCTACATCTCATTTAGTAAGATTGCGATTCCTTCTCCCTTCACTCCTGGCCTCACCCACCTTCTCCTTCCTTGTTCCACTTCCCCCCCTCAGGGATCACGACAGCTGCCCCAGAGTGGAAAAACGACATCTTGTCTTTTTGTTTCATTTAGTGGCCAAGCCACTCACCCAGCACTTCCCTCCTTCACTAAGTCTCCTTTTTAGAAGCCTGAACCATTTTTATATTTAAGATTCCACCAGGCCTTTCAATGATACTGTCCTAGATTGTGTGGTGGATGGAGAGGAAAATTGAGATCTTTATCCTCCCCACCCCACTGGATTAGGAACATGGGGAGAATATAGTCACTAAGGGATGGTTTCTTTAATGTTCTATCTCTCTTTAATTGGCCAGCATGATATAATGGAACAAACCCTAGTCTCAGAATCTGAAGGAATAGTTCCAGTCTGCCACTGAGTCATGATGACTTCATAAAAACGTCACTTAACTTCTCTGAGTGTAGTTTCTTCATAAATAAAATGTGGGGATAATATAGGATGCTCCCTGAGGGACCATTTTAGCTCTAAACTTGTATTGCCCTACCTCAGATTGTTCCAAACCGCTTCTACTACTTTCAGTGTGTAATTTATTTGTCAATTAAACACAGTTATGTCAAGTGAATAAACGCTTTCCCTCATCTCTCCCTGTTCACCCTCTAAAAAAGCTCTAACTAGAAGTCTCAATTCAGGCATGATTTTGAAAAATATTAACTTTAAAAACTTTTGTAAGTCTAAGATTCTAAGAGTTTAATGTTACAAAACGTATAAATTATGCTCTGAAATACTGAGGCAGAGAAGCATCTTTGTCAAATTTCATGCAAGCTTACTCCTAATTTCACTGTCATTTAACAGGTAAATGTTCAATTCCACACTTGCATATTCCCACTTTGTGTCAACGTGTGTGTGGTGAACTGCAGTTCTACACAGCATTTCAGTTACCTTTTCAGTCTTCCCCAGCTCTCTTTTCTTTGTGTATCTCAAGAAAGAGAGAGGCTCCGGAAATTTCACAAAATGTGATGGTGCAAGTATATCCTGAACAGGTTAAAATTTTTCTCTCTTTTCCTAAGGGAAGATTTTGGAGAAAGTGATGGATGTTTACTGAAGGGTAAATACTACTACTTTTAATAAAGTAGAGCTCTTATATCCGGGTCCCTTTCAATTCTTACAAGATTTCTTATCAGTAGGGAAAGAAACAGAGTATTATTACTCATATATTTATTGGATGCCTGAGTGTTTTTCAGAGGAATTAGTAATTCTTAAAGAGTTGTACTATTTACTGAATAATAATAAACTAGATATAATTTGGGGCACAGGGTTCAAGTATATATATTAAGCAAAGAGGGCAGTGCTCTTCCTTCCTCCAGGCCCTCTTACTGTCTTCTGTAAAAGGTAGAAGGAATATATCTTGCTTCTGAGATTTCTTTTAAACGTTTGGTGTCCCTTCTCTCATGTTATGCAGGTATGTTAGATCACTTTTCCATGTCACTTTCCTCTTACTGACATGCATGTCTATTCCTAATACCAATATTGCTAAGGTTAGTAATAGTGACCATGATAATAACAATCAAATATGAAACACTTCTGTAGTGCCAGGCACTAAACTGTTTTATATGGTGTATATCTTTAATCCTCCAACAACCCATTGAAACAGTGATAACATCCACATCTTACAGATAAAGAAATTGCAGCTTAGAAAGTGTAAGTACCTTGTCCAAAGTCACAATGGAAAAAGAAGAGTTGGGAGTTGAACCCAGGAGTTTAACTCCAGAGCTCCAGACCCCAAATCGCATGGCCTATTAGGTATCTCCAGTTAAGTGTTCTGCACCTGCTTCAAATTCAGCATATCAAAACACAAACGTTACATATCTTTAATCTTTATGTATCAAACAATGGTTTTTTTAAAGTCCAGTGAACTTGCTTTTTCTCCTATGTTTCTCTTTCAGTTAAAGGTTTCACTAATTCCCAAGTTTCCTTGAAAAGGATATTTGATGTCAACTTTCATTCTTCCTTTTCTCTTACCCGATTTTCATATTCAATTTGTCACTCTTGTTGACTTCGAGTTTAAATATTATTTTTTCTCAATATCCTACCTGTAATTAGCCTTGGTTCTTTTAATTATGTCATTGAATTATGGCAAAGTATTATAACTGGTTGTTATAGGTTGAATTGTTTCCTCCTCAGATTCATATGTTGGAGTACCCATTCCCAGCACAAAATGTGACCTTATTTGGAGATAGGTTGAGTGTGGGCCTTGATTTGGTATGACTATTGTCCTCATAAAAAGGGAAAATTTAGACACAGTTAAACACACAGGGAGAATACCACGTGAACATGAAGGCAGAGATTGGGGTGGTGTGACTACAGATCAACGATCACAAAAGATTGCCAGCAAGCCACTAGAAGGTAGGGGAAAGGCATGGTACATACTCTTCCTCATAGCCCTCAAAAGGAACCAACCCTGATGACACCTTGATCTTAGACTTCTAACCTTCAGAACTGTGAGATAATAAATTTCTGTTGTTTAAGGCACCTTGTTTAAAGTACTTTGTTACAGCAGCCCTAGCAAACTAATACACTGGTTTTCTGATGTCATGTTGCCATCAGATTTGAGTCATGAATTAGAGCCACTGCAAGCTGCTCTTTGCCAAAAGATGCCGTCCCTTCTTAAGCTCTGTTTTGACATATATACACTAATATGTATAAAACAGATAACAAATAAGAACCTGCCGTATAAAAAAATAAATAAAATAAAATTTAAAAACAAAACAAAACAAACAAACAAACAAAAGCTCTGTCTTTCCCAGAGCTTGTCCTTCCCCAAATCCATTTTCTCTTCATCAAGCAAAATTATGCTTATCTTTAAAATGCCAGTTTAAATAATATTTCCTTCTTTAACTTTCCCAAGTCTCAACCCACTCCACTTATGACAGAGGTTTTAGCTTCCTTAACTTCCCCAAGTGTGGGTTGTGAATCAGTTATGATCTGGACAGAAAACAGAAATTGCTAGACATTTGGTGAAACCATAGGTAATCACCATTTTTTGCTGATCAGATTCAGTTCAGTATTAGTAAATGTATATGAGTCAATATAATATTTTAAGCAGAGTAAATTTAGAACAGATAACTCTGTACACATAATGAAAAAGCTGAAAAGTTAAACGAAGGATGGTGAGGTGACCCAGATATTAGCAACACTGAGAAACTGTTGGTTCCCCTGAGGCTGGAGGGACAAAGAGCGGAGGGCAACCCGGGAGCCAGCCTACCTGGTGAAGGTTGGAGCCATTGCAGGTCTGGAAGGCAGGAGCTGCAGCCGCAGAGAAGGTTCAGAGAATCTCTCCAACACAGGGAAAGAAATACTCCAACGTATCCCCTCATGCTGTCTTCTGCCAGTGCCCCCCATTGGCTAAACTTAGCTGAACACTAGAAGCCAACAGAGCTTGGGAAGTATATGTTATGACACAGAGTAGAATGGATAAGGGTGGGGAGGAGATGAGAGAGGAAGCAGGTGAATAAAAGGCAGAGATTAAAAGGTTCTCTTATGTTTGACTTCAATTTGCCAGCCACCTGCTGGGTCTTAGGCCTGATGCTGTTCAGGATCTATTGCCCCATAGAGCCGATTCCTACATTGTCTGTGCTTTTCGTATACCCTGAACTTAATCCATACAGACAAATATGACAATGGAACTTGCCAGAGTTCTCACATCCAGTTTCTGGATGAATTAACATCAAAGGACAAAGGAAAGTCTCCTAATAATGAGGTCATGCTGAGCCACCAGTCTACTGGCCTCAAAGTAATGCTCAGCAGACTTCTGCTTCCCAGGGAGAGAGATCAGAGGCAGGACCCAAGATTGTGCACCTGACTGTGGGCATCCGAACAGATGTAAGTCAGCATGCAGAACAGGGGCTGCAGGAAATCATGACACGGCAATCTAGTACAGACTGGAGGTGAGCGGCAAAGAGCACACCCGCGGTGACTCAGGGACGGGGGAGGGGGGGCTATTATTTTACAGGATCTATAGCATCTCTGGTACTTGAATTTTGCAAGCTGTGTGACTGGGTTTTAATTTTTAGAGATGAATGCCACTACAGAGTTGAGGGTGGGTATCATTAGGTTTTTCACCATTGGGATCTCAGTAAACCCAGAAATGGTTCTTTAACTAAGGACTTTCCATCTAGACACCCAATGGTAGGGGGCAACTGTACTCACACCATGACATGAAGTAAGCAAAGATTACTCAGCACTTAACCAGAGTGGAATGTTCCTACATGCAATCCGAATAAAATGGGGCCATCTTGTTCTCGCTTCCAGATCCCCCCTTAGCTTTGGATCATATTAAAATGAAACATCAAATGTTACATAGTAATGAAGTTCTATTTAGGATGGGGGGGGTGTACAGAAAACTTTTAAACTTTCTAAAATATTTTGGGTATTTTTTCTTCCTAAAGTTCTAGAAAGAATGGCTACTGCTTAAATTAGTCATTCCTTCTTTCATTTCCTCCTTTCTTCACTCTCATTCTGAAGCTTCTCTGGGTACCTGTGCCCTTTCTACTACAGCTCTAACTGCTGCACTCATCTGCAAACCCATCTATCCCTGCTCCAAAGAACAAAAGGAAGAATCCTCAAGACCCATGCTTCTTTGAAAACTGAGAAGGAGGGAATCCTAAACACACCTTTTATTCTGATGTTTCTGGTACACATAAAAGGGATTATATGTAGTATGGAGAATATTCTGATATTAATTTTCAAGTTCTCCTCATTAAAGAAAAATAAGTTTATTGACTACAGGAAGCTAAAGAAAATATCTCTGCAAATTTCTGCTCTGACACCTCGCCTTGATTTGGCATTGCACACTTTTATTTAGTCTTAACAAGCTGGTCAAGGAATATAAGAAAACATAGCTATTCTTAGGTCTAGTGGGACCTCCCTCGAAAGTCCAAATGGAACATCTGGATCAAAGACGAGTCCATTGGAAGACAAAGAGCAAGTAATTTACCAGATGGCTCTGTCATTGGTCAAAGTTCATTTCATAGCACCTCAATTTTTCTACAATCTCTAGTTGTATTATCTGGTGCTTTCAGGCAGCCAAGAGCCTCTGTAGGTCAAGCTTGTTTGGATTTGGAAGATGAAGTTTCTGTGCCACTCAGTGGAAGCAACGAAGGCCATGTTAAAGCCCAACCCTCATCATTAGGAGGCTGAGACAGTCAGTGGCATTAGGAGATGACGGGAGTAATACATAATATTCTCTGTTTCTTTCTCTCTTTTTATACATCTATGTATGAGCTATATATAGATTTGTCAGAATAATTCCTTGTCTTGATCATTTAAATAAAAAACTGTAGCATGCAAAATGATACAAATTCTACCTATAACCTTTTGGTCAGCGTCGAGCTAATGGCACCTGTTGTCTGTTACTGGGAGTAGAAGTATGAACACTTCTGTTGGCTGAATATCGGTATTGGAGTCTCCATGGAAAACACAACTCAGTCAAGCACTAGATGAAACAGTGCTTTTCTCACATGGAGAAGAAATGGGGAAAAGTCAGCTTCAATTGTGGGTGTCAGTTCCCCATGACCAGCTGGTCCCTTCTAGCAACTGTCACAGGGCACATGGCCTGGATGCACCCCTCTTGTGCTGTAGCAGAAGGTCCTTGTCCCCTCCCCATGGGGGACAGATATAACAGTGGGGTTGCCCAGGTGCCTTATGCACAAGCTTAAGTAGAACAAAGGAGCACACACTGAATCTGAAACAGGGAAAGATATTCCTACAGGAGGTGATAAGTCCAGCGCAAGCCCTGAGGACTCATTATCTCCTGATAAGGAAGTAATCCAGGTCCAAGACCCATTCTTTTTTTTTAACATCTTTATTGGAGTATAATTGCTTTACAATGGTGTGTTAGTTTCTGCTGTATAACAAAGTGAATCAGCTATACGTATACATATATCCCCATATCTCCTCCTTCTTGCATCTCCCTCCCATCCTCCCTATCCCACCCCTCTAGGTGGTCACAAAGCACCAAGCTGATCTCCCTGTGCTATGTGGCTGCTTCCCACTAGCTATCTATTTTACATTTGGTAGTGTATATATGTCCATGCCACTCTCTCACTTCATCCCAGCTTACCCTTCCCCCTCCCCGTGTCCTCAAGTCCATTCTCTACATCTGCATCTTTATTCCTGTCTTGCCCCTAGGTTCTCCAGACCATTTTTTTTAGATTCTTTATATATGTGTTAGCATACGGTATTTGTTTTTTTCTTTCTGACTCACTTCACTCTATGTGACAGACTCTAGGTCCATCCACCTCACTACAAATAACTCAATTTCGTTTCTTTTTATGTCTGAGTAATATTCTATTGTATATATGTGCCGCATCTTCTTTATCCATTCATCTGTCGATGGACACTTAGGTTGCTTCCATGTCCTGGCTATTGTAAATAGAGCTGCAATGAACATTGTGGTACATGTCTCTTTTTGAATTATGGTTTTCTCAGGGTATATGCCCAGTAGTGGGATTGCTGGGTCATGGAGAACAGTATGGAGGTTCCTTAAAAAACTAAAAATAGAACTACCAAGACCCATTCTTATGCTGCCAGGTGGAGATGGAAAGATTACATCCACAAGACTGCCTTTCCCAACAGGCAGCATGAGAAAAAATATATTTAGTTTGAGTTATGTAGATAATTAACTCATACCACATTGCACTGTTTGACATAATGAGATTAAGAAGAATAAAATCTGCCTCCTATCAAGCAATTCCTATCCCCATATTGTATATGCTTGAAAAATATTGACTAAAAATAGCATCAACATTTGAAAGAAGAGTATGTTTAATCCATCAAATGAAAATGTCTAGAGATCACAGAGGAGCCGTGATTTTGTCCCAACTGAGTGGTAGTACACCCTAATATGTAGAGGGTATCAGTTACTCTCTTGCAAATGGCTCCCACTAATAACTGTAGACTGGTCTCTGTAAGAAAATAAGGAATGGGCTCCCTGAGACCCACTGTCAGGAAGGCAAGCTGCCCAAATAGGGTTAAATCACAGCAAAAATGGACACACTCTGCAGTGATATTAAGGGTTGGGATGAGTGGATGGAAATGAGAGTCTTTGTTTTTTTAAAGTATAGATGTTATCAGCATAGCTGTCAAGTTTAGTGTGGACTAAGAGAGAAAAACAAAATTAAAGTACTGGGGTGAAAAATGCCAGTGATGACTGCATGTATGAAAAATAATAAACAAGTTTTATAGTTCAGGATTAAAGTTCAAAAAGTAGAAGAATATTGTCTATATATATTTGAGTCTTTACAGAAATACCTAAGAATACACACCGACACACACACTCTAAATCTGTATTATAGAGGCACATCTCACTTTATTGTACTTTGCTTTATTGTGCTTCATGGGCATTGCAGTTTTTACAAAGTAAGGGTTTGTGGCAACCCTGCATTGAGCAAGTCTATCAGCACCATTTTTCCTACAGTATTTGCTCACTTTGTGTCTCTGTGTCACATTTTGGCAATTCTTGAAATATTTCTAATTTTTTCATTATTATTATGTTTGTTATGATGATACGTGATCAGTGATCTTTGATGTTACTATTGCAAAATGATTATGACTTGCTGAAGGCTCAGATGATAGCTAACATTTTTTAGCAATAAAGTATTTTTAAATTAATGTGTGTACAGTTGACCATAACCAACACAGGTTTGATCTGTTCAGGTCCACTTATACACGGATTTTTTTCACTAAGTTCCTACTACAGTCCTACACAACTGAGGCTGATTGAATCCAAGAATGCAGAACTGTGGATACAGAGGGCCAACTGTAAAGTGATACTCGGAATTTGACTGCATAGAGGGTTAATGCCCCTGATCCCCATATTGTTCAAAGATCAACTGTACATAGGTTTCTTTTTTGTTTTTGTTTTTTTTACTTAATGTTATTGCACACTTAATAGATGACAGTATAATATAAATATAACTTTTATATGTCCTGGGAAACCAAAAGATTCATGTGGCTTGCTCTACTGTGGTGGTCTGGAACTGAACCAACAATATCTCTGAGGTGTGCCTGTATTCATATCTCTATATATGTAATTATATACACACAGAAACCGTGTGTGTACACATGTATGTATACATCAAATGAGTGAGTGAAGAGCATAGGGTGAAGAGAAATTGGACTATTGGGTTCAAATCTGGATTCCTCCATTTACCAGCTTGTGATCTTGTGATTTTGAGCAAGTAACTTAACCTCCTTTCATATGGATTAGTTTGCATTATATGAAATTTCCATTTCTAGGGGTCAAAATATTTCGACAGTAGCTATATCTCACTGTCCGACCTAACCGAATGGTGTGAAATAAGAGTAAAGCTTCATAATTGTTGTTGCAGGAATTAAACAATACACATAGATTATATAAGATAGTCCCTGCCATATATTAAGTGCTCATGTTTGTTATTAAATACGCATTTTCCATTTTCACCACAATATTGAACTCCAAATAGCATGCCAGGGGCAAGTGAGTCCTTGATGGTTTTTATAACCTTCAGTTCTAGCCTATAAAATACGTGAGTGGGAAATACTGACAACCAAATATCTAGATAAACATGAGAACGAGCACAACTGAGCAAAATACCCTCACAAAACTGGTCATTTTTGCCTGTGAATTGTTATTTCGTCCTATATGAGACCCGATATCTGAAGGTGCACCAAATTATTGAGGTGACAGAAATGAAATTCCTTTTCTTTGGCACACTAAAAAAGAGGACCCCCATTCTCTTTTCCTTATATGGTAACAAGAGGAAATTACCCTTTACTGAGGACTTTACTGAGGAAGAGGAACAGAAAGAAAGAAAGAGAATGAAATCAGTGAACGGCCTTGAAACACAGCCCTGCTCACTCCACAGCTAGCTTGGTCATCACAGAGCAGAGAGGAATGAGCTGTGGACGCCTCTCCCGCTGTCTCTGGGAACTTGGTGGCTTTGCACAGGGATCCTCATTGTTCTGAACCCGAGCTTGTCCTCAGCTGGGAGTTCACACCCTGGGCTGCATCTCTGAAAGCCACTTGTGTAAATGTCAAAGCTTTCCTGAGAGATGATCGTTCGCTCAAATGCTGGGAAAGTGTCAGTGGCAAAAACAGGGTTTTCTTGTGGTCGTCTCAACAACTGAAGGTGGAGTTGGTACAAGCACTGCAGTGCCTGGAAAACCCTCTGGGGAGCTTTATCCTCAAAGAGGAATACGGCTCACCACAATCAGGTGGAATAGAAACTGCGACGTGTCCTGAGTGATGGAAAATTACATTCTACCTGAAACACATATATGTACAAGGATTGCTAGAACAATTGAAGTGCATTTTACATAAAATCATAGGTGCTGCTGGTCCCCATTTTGAAGAACACTCTCCAAAAATAACAAGCAAATACTTTAATCCCACTAAGTACAGTGTTTAGAAAACTGCTCAAGATTCAGTAAGTCTTAGAGTTAACCTTCCTTGCAGGGGAAAGCTTGTTCTTTGATTTTACACTTTACCTGTAGAAAAAGTCAACACAGTAGGGTTTTAAAAAAATATTTTCTCACTGAAGTTGAACTGTCTTCCCAAACGTGAATTTCGCTTCACAACCTGATGCTGACATGTAAGAATTTGTAACGTTCAAAGTGAGAATTAATCACCTGCCAAGCACGTTAGAAAGATCATGTTTCCAATAAATTCAGTGCAATTATTCCCCTATAGAATTCCTGACCAGCTATGCTTCAATTAAATGCAGTGGCTGTTTTCTTCAACTTTTTTCTTTTCCTTTTTGTCCGCCAAATATTATCTACAGTGTGCTATTGAAGCAGATATAATCTAATTCAAAAAAGCATAATTACAGCTCACTACTTGCCCTTTAAAAATATAGGAATGTTAAAAGATTTTTCCTAAGATTTTTGTAAAGATGACCCTAAATAGCAATCTTTCTCCAATGTATATAGTCTTATTTTGGCACTCTTCAAATACCAGTGGCTATAGGGCATTCACAAGATATGAGGGGAGAAGTATAGGAAAAGAGTAGACCAAGTGTCACTACTTGTTAGTCTTTCTATTTTAACAGATGCTCCAAAGGAATCATTAGGATCACTATTTTGGCTCACATTACCTCTACCAATGGAAGAACTAACCTGAATTTCCAAATATTTCTTTTGCTCTGAGGTTGAAAAAAATTCAGGAATGTCTGTGAAATATACCTTGCTTAAGACACTGGTGTTATTAAAATCACTGAATGGTGTTATGTAGGAATTTGATTAGCTTTACTGTGGTACTACCACTTATCTGGATGTCTAAAAAGTGTCTAGTTCCCAGCTGGTAACCTGGAAATAAGTAGTGTATATCAGAGTAATGGTTCTAAACACTTTGGGAGTTTAATACCCTTTAAGAGTCTAAGGGATGTTTTAGATTCTCTTTAAAAATATATATATAGGGGAAGAGGGGCAAGATGGCGGAAGAGTAAGACGCGGAGATCACCTTCCTTCCCACAGATACAGCAGAAATACATCTACATGTGGAACTGCTCCTACAGAACACCCACTGAACGCTGGCAGAAGACGTCAGACCTCCCAAAAGGCAAGAAAATCCCCACGTACTTGGGTAGGGTAAAAGAAAAAAGAAATAACAGAGACAAAAGAATAGGGACGGGACCTGCGCCAGTGGGAGGGAGCCGTGAAGGAGGAAAGGTTTCCAGGTACTAGGAAGCCCCTTTGCGGGCAGAGACTGCGGGTGGCAGAGGGGGGAAGCTTCGGAGCCGCGGAGGAGAGCGCAGCCACAGGGGTGCGGAGGGCAAAGCGGAGAGACTCCCACACAGAGGCTCGGCGCCATCCAGCACTCACCAGCCCGAGAGGCTTGTCTGCTCACTCGCCGGGGCGGGCGGGGGCTGGGAGCTGAGGCTCGGGCTATGGTGCTAGCCGGGAGGGAGTCCGGGAAAAAGTCTGCAGCTGCCGAAGAGGCAAGAGACTTTTTCTTGCCTCTTTGTTTCGCGGCGCGCAAGGAGAGGGGATTCAGAGCGCTGCCTAAACGAAATCCAGAGACGGGTGCGAGCCGCGCGGCTATCAGCGTGGATCCCACAGCAACAGGGGCACAGAGGGAAAAACGGAGAGATTCCCGCACAGAGGCTCAGCGCCGAGCAGCGCTCACCAGCCCGAGAGGCTTGTCTGCTCACCTGCTGGGGCAGGCGGGGCTGGGAGCTGAGGTGCGGGCTTCGGTCGGATCGGTCGGATCGCAGGGAGAGGACTGGGGTTGGCGGCGTGAACACAGCCTGAAGGGGTTGGCGTGCCGCGGCGAGCCGGGAGGGAGCCGGAGAGGAGGTCTGCAGCCACCGAAGAGGCAAGAGACTGTTTCTTGCCTCTTTGTTTCGTGGCGCGCAAGGAGAGGGTATTCAGAGCGCCACCTAGATGAACTCCAGAGGCGGGCGCGAGCCGCGGCTAACAGCGCGGACCCCAGAGACGGGCGCGAGCTGCGGCCATCAGCGCGGACCCCAGAGACTGGTAGGAAACGCTAAGGCTGCTGCTGCCGCCACCAAGAAGCCTGTGTGCGAGCCCAGGTCACTCTCCACACCGCCCCTCCTGGGAGCCGGTGCAGCTCGCCACTGCCAGGCTCCCGTGATCCAGGGACAACTTCCCCGGGAGAACACACAGCGCGCCTCAGGCTGCTGCAACGTCACGACGCCTCTGACGCCGCAGGCTCGCCCCGCCTCCTCCGTACCGCTCCCTCCCCCGGCCTGAGTGAGCCAGAGCCCCCGAAGCAGCTGCTCCTTAAACCCCGTTCTGTCTGGGCGGGGAACGGACGCCCTCAGGCGACGTACATGCAGAGGCGGGTCCAAATCCAAAGCTGAACGCTGGGAGCTGTACGAACAAAGAAGAGAAAGGGAAATCTCCCCCAGCAGCCTCAGAAGCAGCGGATTAAAGCTCCACAAACAACTTGATGTGCCTGCATCTGTTGAATACCTGAATAGACAACGAATCATCCCAAATTCAAAAGGTGGACTTTAGGAGCAGGATATATTAATTTCCCCTTTTCCTTTTTTTGTGAGTGTATATGTGTATGCTTCTGGGTGAGATTTTGTCTGTATAGCTTTGCTTTCACCATCAGTCCTAGGGTTAGGTCCGTCCATTTTTTTTTTTTTTTTACTTAAAAAAACTTTTTTTCCTAATATGTTTTCTTAATAATTTTTTCCATATTTTCTATTTTTAGAAATTAAAAAATTTTTTAATAAGTTTTTTCATATTTTTTATTTTAAAAAATTAAAAATTTTTTTTAATAAATTTTTTTCTTAAAAATTTTTTTCTTATTTTTTACTATAAAAAATTAATAAATCTATTTTTAAAAAATTAAAAAAATTTTTTTCTGAATACATTTACTCTTAATAATTTTTTTTCTTATTTTTTATTATAATAGCTTTATTTTATTTTATTTTATCCTCTTTTTTTCTTTCTATTTTTTTCTCCCTTATATTCTGAGCTGTGTGGATGAAAGGCTCTTGGTGCTCCAGCCAGGTATCAGGGCTGTGCCTCTGAGGTGGGAGAGCCAACTTCAGGACACTGGTCCACAAGAGACCTACCAGCTCCACGTAATACCAAACGGCAAAAATCTCTCAGAGATCTCCATCTCAACATCAAGACCCAGCTTCACTCAACGACCAGCAAGCTACAGTGCTGGACACCCTATGCCAAACAACTAGCAAGACAGGAACACAGCCCCATCCATTAGCAGGGAGGCTGCCTAAAATCATAAGGCCACAGACACCCCAAAACACACCACCAGACGTGGACGTGCCCACCAGAAAGACAAGATTCAACCTCATCCACCAGAACACAGGCACTAGTCCCCTCCACCAGGAAGCCTACACAACCCACTGAACCAACCTTACCCACTGGGGACAGATACCAAAAACAACGGGAACTACGAACCTGCAGCCTGTGAAAAGGAGACCCCAAACACAGTAAGATAAGCAAAATGAGATGACAGAAAAACACACAGCAGATGAAGGAGCAGGGTCAAAACACACCAGACCTAACAAATGAAGAGGAAATAGGTAGTCTACCTGAAAAAGAATTCAGAATAATGATAGTAAGGATGATCCAAAATCTTGGAAATAGAATAGACAAAATGCAAGAAACATTTAACAAGGACGTAGAAGAACTAAAGAGGAACCAAGCAACAATGAAAAACACAATAAATGAAATTAAAAATACTCTAGATGGGATCAATAGCAGAATAACTGAGGCAAAAGAAAGGATAAGTGACCTGGAAGATAAAATGGTGGAAATAACTACTGCAGAGCAGGATAAAGAAAAAAGAATGAAAAGAACTGAGGACAGTCTCAGAGACCTCTGGGACAACATTAAACGCACCAACATTCGAATTATAGGGGTCCCAGAAGAAGAAGAGAAAAAGAAAGGGACTGAGAAAATATTTGAAGAGATTATAGTTGAAAACTTCCCTAATATGGGAAAGGAAATAGTTAATCAAGTCCAGGAAGCACAGAGAGTCCCATACAGGATAAACCCAAGGAGAAACACGCCAAGACACATATTAATCAAACTGTCAAAAATTAAATATAAAGAAAACATATTAAAAGCAGCAAGGGAAAAACAACAAATAACACACAAGGGAATCCCCATAAGGTTAACATCTGATCTTTCAGCAGAAACCCTGCAAGCCAGAAGGGAGTGGCAGGATATACTTAAAGTGATGCAGGAGAAAAACCTACAACCAAGGTTACTCTACCCAGCAAGGATCTCATTCAGATTTGATGGAGAAATTAGAACCTTTACAGACAAGCAAAAGCTGAGAGAGTTCAGCACCACCAAACCAGCTTTACAACAAATGCTAAAGGAACTTCTCTAGGCAAGAAACACAAGAGAAGGAAAACACCTACAATAACAAACCCAAAACATTTAAGAAAATGGGAATGGGAACATACATATCGATAATTACCTTGAATGTAAATGGATTAAATGCTCCCACCAAAAGACACAGACTGGCTGAATGGATACAAAAACAAGACCCATATATATGCTGTCTACAAGAGACCCACTTCAGACCTAGAGACACATACAGACTGAAAGTGAGGGGATGGAAGAAGATATTCCATGCAAATGGAAATCAAAAGAAAGCTGGAGTAGCAATTCTCATATCAGACAAAATAGACTTTAAAATAAAGAATATTATAAGAGACAAAGAAGGACACTATATAATGATCAAGGGATCGATCCAAGAGGAAGGTATAACAATTGTAAATATTTATGCACCCAACATAGGAGCACCTCAATACATAAGGCAAATACTAACAGCCATAAAAGGGGAAATTGACAGCAACATAATCATAGTAGGGGACTTTAACACCCCACTTTCACCAATGGACAGATCATCCAAAATGAAAATAAATAAGGAAACACAAGCTTTAAATGATACGTTAAACAAGATGGACTTAATTGATATTTATAGGACATTCCACCCAAAAACAACAGAATACACATTTTTCTCAAGTGCGCATGGAACATTCTCCAGGATAGATCATATCTTGGGTCACAAATCAAGCCTTGCTAAATTTAAGAAAATTGAAATCGTATCAAGTATCTTTTCCGACCACAACGCTATGAGACTAGATATCAATTACAGGAAAAGATCTGTAAAAAATACAAACACATGGAAGCTACACAATACACTACTTAATAACGAAGTGATCACTGAAGAAATCAAAGGGGAAATCAAAAAATACCTAGAAACAAATGACAATGGAGATACGACGACCCAAAACCTATGGGACGCAGCAAAAGCAGTGCTAAGAGGGAAGTTTATAGCAATACAAGCCTACCTCAAGAAACAGGAAACATCTCGAATAAACAACCTAACCTTGCACCTAAAGCAATTAGAGAAAGAAGAACAAAAAAACCCCAAAGCTAGCAGAAGGAAAGAAATCATAAAGATCAGGTCAGAAATAAATGAAAAAGAAATGAAGGAAACAATAGCAAAAATCAATAAAACTAAAAGCTGGTTCTTTGAGAAGATAAACAAAATTGATAAACCATTAGCCAGACTCATCAAGAGAAAAAGGGAGAAGACTCAAATCAATAGAATTAGAAATGAAAAAGGAGAAGTAACCACTGACACTGCAGAAATACAAAAGATCATGAGAGATTACTACAAGCAACTCTACGCCAATAAAATGGACAACCTGGAAGAAATGGACAGATTCTTAGAAATGCACAAACTGCCGAGACTGAACCAGGAAGAAATAGAAAATATGAACAGACCAATCACAAGCACTGAAATTGAAACTATGATTAAAAACCTTCCAACAAACAAAAGCCCAGGACCAGATGGCTTCACAGGTGAATTCTATCAAACATTTAGAGAAGAGCTAACACCTATCCTTCTCAAACTCTTCCAAAATATTGCAGAGGGAGGAACACTCCCAAACTCATTCTACGAGGCCACCATCACCCTGATACCAAAATCAGACAAAGATGTCACAAAGAAAGAAAACTACAGGCCAATATCACTGATGAACATAGATGCAAAAATCCTCAACAAAATACTCGCAAACAGAATCCAACGGCACATTAAAAGGATCATACACCATGATCAAGTGGGGTTTATCCCAGGAATGCAAGGATTCTTCAATATACGTAAATCAATCAATGTGATACACCATATTAACAAATTGAAGGAGAAAAACCATATGATCATCTCAATAGATGCAGAGAAAGCTTTCGACAAAATTCAACACCCATTTATGATAAAAAGCCCTGCAGAAAGTAGGCATAGAGGGAACTTTCCTCAACATAATAAAGGCCATATGACAAACCCACAGCCAACATTGTCCTCAATGGTGAAAAACTGAAACCATTTCCACTAAGATCAGGAACAAGACAAGGTTGCCCACTCTCACCACTATTATTCAACATAGTTTTGGAAGCGTTAGCCACAGCAATCAGAGAAGACAAAGAAATAAAAGGAATCCAAATCGGAAAAGAAGAAGTAAAGCTGTCACTGTTTGCAGATGACATGATACTATACATAGAGAATCCTAAAGATGCTACCAGAAAACTCCTAGAGCTAATCAATGAATTTGGTAAAGTAGCAGGATACAAAATTAATGCACAGAAATCTCTTGCATTTCTATACACTAATGACGAAAAATCTGAAAGTGAAATTAAGAAAACACTCCCGTTTACCATTGCAACAAAAAGAATAAAATATCTAGGAATACACCTACCTAAGGAGACAAAGGACCTGTATGCAGAAAATTATAAGACACTGATGAAAGAAATTAAAGATGATACAAATAGATGGAAAGATATACCATGTTCCTGGATTGGAAGAATCAACATTGTGAAAATGACTCTACTACCCAAAGCAATCTACAGATTCAATGCAATCCCTATCAAACTACCACTGGCATTTTTCACAGAACTAGAAAAAAAAATTTCACAATTTGTATGGAAACACAAAAGACCCTGAAGAGCCAAAGCAATCTTGAGAACGAAAAATGGAGCTGGGGGAATCAGGCTCCCTGACTTCAGACTATATTACAAAGCTACAGTAATCAAGACAGTTTGGTACTGGCACAAAAACAGAAATATAGATCAATGGAACAGGATAGAAAGCCCAGAGATAAACCCACGCACATATGGTCACCTTATCTTTGATAAAGGAGGCAAGCATATAAAGTGGAGAAAAGACAGCCTCTTCAATAAGTGGTGCTGGGAAAATTGGACAGATACATGTAAAAGTATGAAATTAGAACACTCCCTGACACCATGCACAAAAATAAACTCAAAATGGATTAAAGACCTAAGTGTAAGACCAGACACTATCAAACTCTTAGAGGAAAACATAGGCAGAACACTCTATGACATACATCACAGCAAGATTCTTTTTGACCCAGCTCCCAGAGAAATGGAAATAAGAACACAAATAAACAAATGGGACCTAATGAAACTTAAAAGCTTTTGCACAGCAAAGGAAACCATAAACAAGACCAAAAGACAACCATCAGAATGGGAGAAAATATTTGCAAATGAAGCAACTGACAAAGGATTAATCTCCAAGATTTACAAGCAGCTCATGCAGCTCAATAACAGAAAAACGAACAACCCAATCCAAAAATGGGCAGAAGACCTAAATAGACATTTCTCCAAAGAAGATATACAGATGGCCAAAAGACACATGAAAGAATGCTCAACATCATTAATCATTAGAGAAATGCAAATCAAAACTACAATGAGATATCATCCCACACCGGTCAGAATGGCCATCATCAAAAAATCTAGAAACAATAAATGCTGGAGAGGGTGTGGAGGAAAGGGAACTCTCCTGCACTGTTGGTGGGAATGTAAATTGATACAGCCACTATGGAGAACAGTATGGAGGTTCCTTAAAAAACTACAAATAGAACTACCATACGATCCAGCAATCCCACTACTGGGCATATACCCTGAGAAAACCATAGTTCAAAAAGAGTCATGTACCAAAATGTTCATTGCAGCTCTATTTACAATAGCCAGGACATGGAAGCAACCTAAATGTCCATCGACAGATGAATGGATAAAGAAGATGTGGCACATATATACAATGGAATATTACTCAGCCATAAAAAGAAATGAAATGGAGGTATTTGTAATGAGGTGGATGGAGTTAGAGTCTGTCATACAGAGTGAAGTAAGTCAGAAAGAGAAAAACAAATACAGTATGCTAACACATATATACGGAATCTAAGGGGAAAAAAAGCCATGAAGAACCTAGTGGCAAGACGGGAATAAAGACACAGACCTACTAGAGAATGGACTTGAGGATATGGGGAGGGGGTGGGGTGAGATGTGACAGGGTGAGAGAGTGGCATGGACATATATACACTGCCAAATGTAAAATAGATAGCTAGTGGGAAGCAGCCGCATAGCACAGGGATATCAGCTTGGTGCTTTGTGACCACCTAGAGGGGTGGGATGGGGAGGGTGGGAGGGAGGGAGATGCAAGAGGGAAGAGATATGGGAACATATTGTATATGTATAACTGATTAACTTTGTTATAAAGCAGAAGCTAACACACCATTGTAAGGCAATTATACTTCAATAAAGATGTTTAAAAAAAAAAAAAGTCAAAAAAAAAATATATATATATAAAAAAATGTGCTTAAATTTTCATAAAATTTCCATCTCCCCAGCAAGACAGTTAACCCCAAGTTAAGAAACACAGTTTTAGAAGGATTTGAATCCTTGATTGCTAGCTTTCTTCACACTTCAAATGCCCCTGGAACTAGGATTCTAAATCTTGAGCAAAAGGAGTACCTCGTGATAATATATTTTCCATTTAGCACATGAAAGCAATAATTAGTATGAAGTTGAAAAAAATGAGGAAGAAAATAGCGAAAGTGGAAAATGTGAAATTAAGTAGGCTTTACAGCCTCTTCCTTTACCATGGAAGACTTGCATGTAGATATGATGCATGACCACGTCCACCCTAGGACAGCTGACCGGCAGGGTAAAAATGACATCTTTCCAAATACATATTTAGTATAAATAGAAAACAAAACTTTAAAATTATAGAATATTCTTACATTCTGCTGAAAATGACTAGAGTCTCATTTCGTCATTCACTCATTCATTCAAAATGAGCTTGTCAAGCACTAAACACTGTGGGGAGACTTCAATAAAAACAACACATGCTCATGGTACTCATGGAATCTGAAATCTATTTAAGCTGCTCACAATTTTTTTTGGCAGTTGAAAGTGGAAAGAATATCACATTTACCTGCACCACTCTCCCCCCATCAAGGTTGTTTTTTTCTAATAGATTCATCATAGATACCAGAATAAACCTTTAATCTATTTAATAAACCTACAAATCATGTGATGGCCTATAATCTGGAGCACTGTATTAGGAATGTGCTATATTCTTTTTTTCTAACCTATGTGATGGGGGCAAAGAGATTGAGAATATCTTTTATGAGCATTAAAATCTGCTTTATCTTAATGTAAATTTAATGTCATTATTTGAAAAAGATACAGTAACATTTGGAACTTCATATCTAATGATCTGAATTTGTTTAACAAATTTGATTTTCATTTAGGTTCTTTCTTCCTGAAAAAGAACAAAACTATTAAATGAGGTTAACATTAATGTGTAGAGCTCTTGGGTAAACACTTCCACCTTGAAAGGAAATCTGATGACCTCTCAACTGAAGAGTGTTGAAGAGGGAAAGATAGAGTGGGTGTTGAAAATAATTTTTCTGAGAAGAGCACCAAAGGGCACAAATATACTCCTGTATCTTCCATGCTTTAATCCTGGTAAACATTAGAAATTATGGAGAGGAACACAGCAGATCTGTTTGGATGACAGTGATGGCTGAACCACAGATATGCTTTCGGTATTTAACCGCCCCCCACGCTATGACTCAAGATTTTGAGGGAGACTTTCTCAAAAAATCCCAATCTACTTATTTGTGCCCAATTTTTTTGGACAGTTTAGTACATATTTTAAATAGGTAAATGTATATAAAAGCAGAGACTAAAATCATTTCAGATCATTGTCATATTAGTACTTAGGAAATTACTTTGAATGTAGATTAGTGGTGAAGCCATATGTATTCTAAATGGTCAATCTGGTTTATGTCTTAGAGCAGAGAAAAACATTAAAGCAATGCGGCAGTCAAATGGCATCGTTCCTTCCAGAACTGAGAATATATTTGTATAGTACATTGACACAGGTCAGCTATATAACGACTACAAAAAGAGGAAGCTATGTGATGTACTTTAACTTTCATAAATATGAACCTAGAGAGTTTTTCAGTCCACTCAGATACTGTTGTTTATCTATTGTCTTCTCCATGACGCTGCCCAAGTAGATTCCCTACTTTAGGAAGCCCTTTTAAAAGCTGCAGAGGCTACAGTGTCCTTGTAATGGGGAAGGATTTATTTGCAACATTAAACCTCTACTCAGACAAAATGTTGGAAACGCTTTATACAGATGAAGTACTTCTAGTGCTTGGCAACACATCTAGTTTTTCCTGTGTTCTGCATTGCCATCCATTTGCATTAAAAACACAGCCAAAATATCTGAAACAAATGTTGTCAACTGTCATGAAACTTATCAAACTCATCAGCACAGGGGGCTTAAATCACTGCCTCTTTAAATGGTAGAAAATTGAGGCAGCATATGAAGCTTTTACCTACTACCGAGAAGTACACTCTCATTATCAAGGACAAGTCTTAAAGGACAATATTGAACTTAGGACAGAATTTCCACATTTTAGAAGGTCTCTATTAAGACACTTTCAAATAGAGACTTTGACAAATATTTTTATCTATTTGATAAGATGCATCTTTTGATCAACACGTGTCAACCACCATAACGAATACTACTGTAAAACTAAAAATGTCTTTGACCAAGGTGCCACGATAAAAGAGGACTGGAGATGGGCACTTTGAATACATCCTTGAGAGATTCCAATGCTGGAGCTGTGCCTGCTTGGGTGAGAATCCACAATTATGAAGCCTTTCAATTTCCCAACAGATAAGAATCCTCAGACATCAAGAAAAGCAAATCTCTTTAACCTTCCTTCCTTTGAGAAATTAAAATATACATTTTTAATTCAAATCTATATTAATCTGCTCAGGCTGCCATAACAGAACTCCACAGACCAGGTAGCTTAAACAACAGAAATTTCTTTCCTCACAGTTCTTGAGGCTGGAATTCCAAGATCAAGGTGCTGGCAGGGTTGGTTTCTGGTGAGAACTCTCTTCCTGGTTTGTAGATGGCCTCCTTCTCACTGTATCCTCGAAAGGCCTTTCCTCTGTGCCTGCACACACCTGACGTCTCTTCCTCTTCTTATAAGTATATGAGGCCTATTGGATTAGGATCTCACACTTTGCCTGAGTTAACCACCTTAAAGACCCTATCTCCAAATACAATCATCTTCATTTGTATCTTTTTTTTTTTTTTTAGATTCCACATATGAGTGATATCATATGATATTTGTCTTTCTCTGTCTGACTTACTTCACTTAGGATGATAATCTCTAGGTCCATTCATGTTGCTGCAAAGGGCATTATTTCATTCTTTTTAATGGCTGAGTAATATTCCATTGTATATATGTACCACATCTTCTTTATCCATTCATCTGTCGATGGACATTTAGGTTGCTTCCATGTCTCACCTATTGTGAATAGTGCTGCAATGAATATGGGGGTGCCTGTATCCTTTTGAAGCATGTTTTTCTCTGGATATATACATAGGAGTGGGATCAATGGATCATATGGTAGCTCTATTTTTAGTTTTTCAAGGAACCTCCTTCATACTGCTCTCCACAGTGGCTGTTACCAATTTACGTTCCCACCAACAGTGTAGGAAGGTTCCCTTTTCTCCACACCTTCTCCAGCATTTATTATTTGTAGATTTTTTCATGACGGCCATTCTGACCAGTGTGAGGTGATATCTCATTGTACTTTTGATTTGAATTTCTTTAATAATTAGTGATGTTGAGCATCGTTTCATGTGCCTCTTGGTCACTTACATATCTTCTTTGGAAAAATGTCTACTGCGGTGTTCTGCCCATTTTTTGATTGGGTTGTTTGTTTTTATGATATTGAGCCGTATGAGCTTTTTGTAAATTTTGGAGACTAATCTGTTGTTGGGCACATCGTTTGCAAATATTTTCTCCCATTCTGTGGGTTGTCTTTTAGTTTTGTTTATGGTTTCCTTTGCTGTGCAAAATCTTTTGAGTTTAATTAGCTCCAATTTGTTTATTTTTATTTCCTTTACTGGGGGAAACTGATTGAAAAAGATATTGCTGCGCTTTATGTCAGAGAGCATTCTGCCTATGTTTTCCTCTAAGAGTTTATAGTATGCAGTCTTACATTTAGGCCTCACAGATTTAGAGAACAAACTTATGGTTACTACGGGGAAAGAGTGGGGGGGGGGAGGGTTAGACTGGGAGTGTGGGATTGACATGTACACACTACTATATTTAAAATAGATAACCAACGAGGACCTACTGTATAGCACAGGAAACTCTGCTCAATATTCTGTAATAGCCTAAATGGAAAAGAATTTGAAAAAGGATAGATACTTACAAAACTTGCTCAATGGTAGACACATATCTGAAGATGATCTCATTGTTATGATAACAAAGGAAATCATGCAACTTGAATTCATTTTGAAGAGTTTTCAAGAATTACAGTATTCTTTGACACAGCCTATTCTTGTGTGTTAGTGATAGCTCTGGTCCCTTTTGTTACTATATATCTCTGTGTGTGTAAGGGTTTTTAGCATATGTTGCAATAAAAAAGTGAAAAATTATTGGATATCAAAATAAGTGGACATTGCCAAGACATAGACAATTGCAATTTTATTTTTATTTAGACTCTTCTACAATTGCAATTTTATTTTTATTATAGATAAAGAAAAATAGACAACAAAATTAAGAGGATTTGTATTTTGTAAGTGGCCACTAAATTTGCATTAAAGCAGAAGAAAAGGAAAAAAATCAAACTAGTAGAAACAGAGTAGAATAGTGGTTGTCAGTGGCTGGGTGGTGGGGGAAATCGGGAGATAGTGATCAAAGGGTACAAACTCTCATTTATAAAGTGAATAAGTTCTGGGGTCTAATGTATAGCATGGTGACTACGGTTAACAATATGGTATTGTACACTTGAAAGTTGCTTAGAGAATAGATCTTAAATGTTCTCACTACACACACATACAAAGGTAACTATGTGAGGCGATGGATGCATTAACTAACTTTTATTGTGGTAATCATTTCACAGTATATACATATACCAAATGGTCATCTTGTACAACTTAAATTTATACAATTTTATTTATCCATTATACCTTAGTAAAGCTGGAAAAAGAGATATTACTTTGGAAAGATTATTTTTACATTCAATCTTATGAAAGGGATACACTAATACTACAACCGAATCAATTGCATACAAAATTTTATGTATCTGCAGCCATAACCGCTGCTCGGCAGTTCCCATAACTGCCGTTCTTGCGTTCATTCTAATGTAACAGCAGCTCACTTCATTTCTTAATCACATAGACATAATTCCACTTGGTTCTAATTAACAAATAACTTTTGGCAAAATCACTCAGAAGGTTTCTCATTAGTAAACAGAGAAAAATCTTCAATTTTATTCAGAGCTGTGTTTGTGATTCTAGAAGTTTAATTGGATTCTTCAGGTTAATCTTACAAGAATTGTGCTTTTCTCTAGCAGACACTCATACACCTCTAACATGCTTATAATCACATTACCTTCCTTAATTATTTACTTTTGGAAGGGTATAGATTCATAGTAATTACAACAGATCAGATATACAGGTTTGGTCATTTTTCACATGACTTAATAAGTCATTGAACTGTCTAATCTTTGTGCCTCTACCATGTTCAGAGTAAAAAAGGCAATTTAATTGGATGACACAGTCGTTCTTCTTTTTATACTTGTGAAATAGTTCATACAAAAATGCATAGAAAATAGAAATATAGCAAAACACGTCTTTAATGTGTAGTGTGCTGGGTTTTTTCAGCCTCAGGCAGCATATACACTCTAGCAACCCCATTCTGAAATTTTGATTCCTTTCTCCACTGTCTTCCAGGGCAGCTCTGGCATTTCTTCATCACTCAATGTAGGCCGTCTTTTTCTCCGCGCTTTCAAGAACGCCTAGCATATGTTAGCTATACTTTCCAAGGTCCTTGCCCAGGTATTAAGTCTTAACTCATAAGAGAGAAATCCACTTTTAATAATTTCCCCTTTATCCAATTTTATATTCCATCACCCTCAACCCAGCACTGGAGTATATGCTCCTGGGTCTTGACATTATATATTGGCTTATCCTGCATCTTCTTGATATATGGTTCCTTGTCTTTCTTATCCAGTCCAGCAATTTCCTGATCAGGCTATGTTGTGACTTCTTCCTAGTCATTAATTTGCTGACCTCGAGGGAGAGGGAGAGGGGATACTGAAGTGAGTTGGGTCATGTTGACTTGGAAGGCAAACACCTCTGATCATCTTCAGGCAAAGAGGAGTGAGTGACTTCTGTATGCTTAGAGCCTTTTGGAGAATCTAGAGATTCAAGATTTCTGAGCACAATGACCTATACATTTCCATTCCAAGTCTCAGGGCTTACTTTACCAGTCATGATCTTGGCATAGTAGGGTTGAAAATTAAACCTTCTCTGGGGCCCTTATACCTTTATAACTAAGGGTTGAGCCTGATCCTCACCTCTTTCCGTCTGCCTGCTGCAAGAGGTGAGTCTTTTTATATATTTCCAAAGAGGTCCCCTGGCTTTCATCATTCATCATAAATTGACCATCCTCAGCCTAAGCTTGTCTTTACCCTATGACTTAATAATATTCATAGCCATCTAACTCCATAACCTTTAAAGTGAATACTTTCACCAACCCCCTCAATTGTCTGGTATCTATCAAATTATTCAATTATACCTTATTTTAACACCAAGGAAAATTCTAACAATTGCACTACTACAGTAGTTCAGGTAATATCAGTACTCTAAATCCAGTCATGGGTAACTGGCCAGAGGGTGATCTCGTTCCAAAATCTGATTTTATAGTTTGCTTCTAGAATCCCTTCCATTGCCAACATTCTTTCTCATTTTGGGGATTTTAAAACAATTGTTTCTGTTTTGTTTTGTTTATCCCCAGTAAACTAGCTCTATGAAGGAAATTTGTATGCAGGAGTTTTATTAGTATGTGTTTTGGGAAACAAAACCTTTAAGGAAGGAATGGACACGGGCTTGAGAAAAAGAACGTGAACTTTCATAAATTTTAAATAGAAGCAACCAATCCTTCAGGAAGCCCTAGGGCTGCAATGGCTCTTCAGAGTCGTTCTAAATTGAGGAAAAGGGGCTAGAGTTTTTAACCACACATCTCTCAGTCACTGGATGTTGTCTTCACCAGAAAGGGGCCATAATTTTGGGCGAGATGACTCTCTTCAGCCAACAGAAATTCCTAGAGATGGACTCAGTCCTGAACTATTAGAAAGTGACATTCCTAGCAGTTACTAGGAGTAACTGGGGAAATGAGTGACTTGGCCTATAAGAAGTAATCTAGGTAGTGGACCACAGTATCCACTATATATGGCTCCAGGGCAAGAAATAGCTATTAAAGATCATATTTTTAATAGAGAATAAAATTACTTTGTTTGGGAAACCAAATATCTTGGGGACTGAAACTCTAAGACAGCTAGCTTTTACAGCTACATGTAATTTAATGTTGTTATGTGTAATTATGAACTAGTAATTTTTTATTCTAACAGAGTCTACTTTAGCAGAGAAAACTGTATGTGAATGAAACAAGTTTACATACATAATGCAACCACTAAAATTGTGCTTTTGTGGCATTTATTTGGCTTATCACATCATATCTACTGTAATTTGCATGTTAGAAGTCAGAGCAAATATCAAATATGCATGTAAGATATGTTTGAAAAATTCAAGATAAATTGACTCTAAGTAATAAAAAATAAATGTGCATGTATTAGTTTGCTAGGACTTCCATAACAAAATACCACAGACTGGGTGGCTTAAACAACAGTAAATTATTTTCTCATAATTCTGGAGACTGGAAATCCAAGAACACAGTGTTGGTAAGTTTGATTTCTTCTTAGGCCTCTCTCCTTGGCTTATAGATAGCCTCTTTTTTGCTGTGTCCTCACATGGCCTTTTCTCTTTGCATGGATATTGCTGGTGTCTCTTCCTTCTCTTATAAAGACACCAGTCATATTGGACTTATCTCATTTAACCTTAATTTCCCCTTTAAAGTCTTTATCTCCAAATATAGTCACACTGGTGTTTAAAGGCTTTAACACATGAACTTTGGAGGACCTAATTCAGTCTATAACAGTAAGGTTATACTAATATGTTCATTTTCCGCAGAGAGGCTTCTGCACATATTGGTAATTCCCTCACACACAGGTATAAATTCTGGGTCCTTCTGGTAATATAATAAGGATGAAGAATTCTATTTCCCTTTGCTTTCCTACTCCACCATTGTGTTTTGTTCATACACTAACACACACACACACACACACACACACACACACACACACACACACCTCACCTCCTTGGTCCAATAGATTTTTTTAGGTCAGAGGCAGGTTGAGAAGTGAGACTACAAAGTCATCAGAACTGGAAAAGATATGAAAGGAAAAGGGCAAAGAAAGGAATCAGAAATGGATTGGTCTCATTTTATTCCCAAACAAAGGCAATATAAGGCTTTTCTCTACAGCACCTTGTCAAAGTATAATTCTCAAAGTAAAAAGAAATAATTGTCACACACTTAGATAGTATGCACATGCCATGACTTAGGGATCTAAAAGGATGACAGAGCTATTTACAAAGACATTTTGAAAAAATGGCATTATATAGTTTATAAAAACAAAATAAATTTTGAAATACAATGTTAAAGTACTACAAAATTGATTACCTACAGAACAATAAAACATAACTTTTGATACAATCTTCTTTAATAGACAAAAAAGAAAATCACTGCATTTTATCAGTTTTCTATAAATTAGTTTCTAGAGTTAAGAAAGGTCTAGACAATCAATAGTAAGTAGTATGTTAAACAAAGTTACAATTCCCTGAAGAGTGAGATGACCTGAGGCAGGCCAGTTAGACAATGCTATAGGATGACATTAAATGCTTAAACAATCATCTTTGCCTTATTTCCTACATTGTAATATTTGTTTCTTTAATACTCTGGTATCATCTCCATGTAACCCAACCAAAGTGTGGCCAAAATTACAGGAGCAAGAAAACATCAAAATGTTTTTGTTTTATCCATTCTGGTAGGCCTAGATTCTTATTATTAGCACCGAAGAGGCTGTCATTATCTTGTAATTCTAGTTGATAAATTTTGAAGTAAATAGGTCAACCATGTTTACACTGGTAGAACTGTACAATCTAAATGTTCTTCCTCCACATTATAAATATTGAATCCCTACTGACAATAATATTGGATATATTATAATCAATAAAAATTAAGGACATGTGCAAATCTATTTTACTGCTTTATAATAATTGAACTTAGTTCTGTAAAATATTGAAAGCCAATCATTAGGGAAAAAATCCCCACAATCAATTGCGTGCAGCATATTTTAAAAATTTAAGAATTCATTGACCAGATGGCCTTCACATTTCCCTCAGCTTGACTAAACTTTAGATGCATTTCTTCCTGCCTCTAAGTCCCTGACCTCTCTCTCACCCTGGCTTTATAAGAATTCTATAAGCATTCAGATGGCCTAGACATAGAGGTCCTTCTCCTCCCTTTACCTAGAGAATTTTTTAAGAAACGTACAATTGTAAGTTATTTCTCTGCCTCTATGAAAGATAAATATATTTAAAAGCCTCTTGCCAGTTTTACAACCCAAGGAATGTCTTTCTCCAGGTCCTGGGCGTCATCCCATTGAAATTTAATCACCAAGGAAGATAGCACCCATATCTCCCAGTCTCTGTGTAAGCGTAGGAGCCTACATTTCATGGACACTGATTAGCAAACACAGACGGCCTAATCACAGAGAAAAATGTTTGCAACTTCAGGAAACAACTCAATATACTTAACACGTGCCATTGATCAACCTCTTCTCTGACAACTTCCAGTACTTTTCCACTAGCTCATCCCAGTCCGTCAAGACCCTCCCATGCTTTTTTTTCAACAGCTGAATCCAGATTGAGTTCTGTTCTCTCTCCCTCTGATAATAGCTTTGTATAAATCTTTGCCTATTTAACTTTGATGAAATTTTTGCTTTAAAACCATTTTCTGTAATGACCTCCTCATTCCCCAAGTAACATATTTCTAAAATTGCTCTATAGTTTTCTGTCTCCCTTTCTGTATACTAAACCAGAGTAAAATATTCAATCAACATTTTCCCTTACACTTTTATTCATAGGAAAGAAAATTCATTCAATGAGCTGGGTAAATGTTGTGATGCTTATTACTTAAAAAAAATAACTTTAAAGACAACTCTTTGATATTCTAACTCTAAAATGAAAGGAGAAGCAAAAGTTTAAAGTTTATTTGAATCAGATGATTCTTTAAGTTAGACTCACAAAAACATATAGTATGACAAAAATTTACTTTTCCATAATTTTAACTCAAAAATAAAAAATAATTTTTTCACTTCATCATTTTTTTCAGAGATTTTTGAAAATAGCACACTGTTTAAAGATGCAGCAGATAATTGCAAGCCTATTAAATTTTCAATTAGTTGAAAATTATAAGATAAATTTTTACCCTTGAAAATTGAGAGAGTATATGTGATTTTTATGATTTCCCAGAAATGTTTGGAAGAAAGGGTAATGTCTAAAGAAAGAAATGTTGACGATTCAATTATTCATTCTTATGAAAAATTAATAGACTCTACAATAGAATTGTATAAAAGTGGAATTTCTTAATTCTGGTCTTGTAATTTTCTTTTCCCAGCAGTAGATAAAGATGTTATCCTGTTTGGAGAATTGTCTGTTCAGATCTTCTGTCCATTTTTTAATTGGGTTGTTTGTTTTTTGATGTTGAGCTGTATGAGCTATTTATATATTTTGGATATTAACCCCTAATCCGTCATATCATTTGCAAATACCTTCTCCCATTCAATAGGATGTCTTTTTGTTTCGTTGATGGTTTCCTTTGCTGTGCAAAAGCTTTTAAGTTTAATTAGGTCCCGTTTGTTTATTTTTGCTTTTGTTTCCTTTGCTTTAGGAGACAGATCCAACAAAATATTGCTATGATTTATGTCAAAGAGTGTTCCGTCTATGTTTTCTTATAGGATTTTTATGGTTTCTGATCATTAATCCATTTTGAATTTATTTTTCTATATGGTGTTACAGAATGATCAAATTTCATTATTTTACATGTAGCTGCCCAGTTTTCCCAGCACCGCTTATTAAGGAGACTGTCTTTTCTCCATTGTATATTTTTGCCTCCTTTGTCACAGATTAATTGACCATAAGTATGTTAGGTGTATTTCTGGGCTCTCTATTCTTTTCCACTGATCTATGTGTCTGTTTGTGTGCCAGTGCCAACAGGCACATGAAAAGATGCTCAACATTGCTAATCATCAGGGAAATGCAAGTCAAAACCAAAAAGAGATAACACCTCACACTTGTCAGAATGGCTATCATCAAAAAGAACATAAATAACAAATGTTGGCGAGGATGTGGAACAAAGGGTATCCTTGTGCACTGTTGGTGGGAATGTAAATTGGTGCAGTCACTGTGGAAGACAGTATGAAGGTTTCTTAAAAAACTAAAAATAGAACTACCATATGACCCAGCAATCCCACTCCTGGGTATATATCTGAAAGAAAGAAAAACACTAATTCGAAAAGATACATGCACCCCAGTGTTCATAGCAGCATTGTCTACAATTGCCAAGATACGGAAGCAACCTAAGTGTCCATCAACGAAGAATGGATAAAGAAGATGTGGTACATATGTACAATGATATACTACTTAGCCATAACAAAGAATGAAATTTTGCCGTTTGCAGCAACACGGATGGACTTGGAGGATATTATGCTAAATAAAATAAATCAAACAGAGGAAGACAAATACTGTATGATATCACTTATATGTGGAATCTAAAAAATACAACAAACAAGTGAATAAAACAAAAAAGAAGCCGACTCACAGATATAGAGAACAAACTAGTGGTTACCAATGGGGAGAAGGATGGTGGGAGGGGAAATACAGTAGTTGGGGATTAAGAGGTACAAACAATTAGGTACAAAATAAGCTACAAGGATATATTGTACAACACAGGGAATATAGCCAATATTTTATAATAACTATAAATGGAATATAACCTTTAAAAGTTGTGAATCTCTATGTTGTACACTTGTAACTTATATAATATTGTACATCAACTATACTTCAATTAAAAAAAAGAAATTAAAAAAAGATGTTACCCTTTTTGTATCTTCTCCAATTCATGGAAAAAAAGAAATAAAAGCTCAATGAATAGAACCAAGTTTATCTATCATCAAAGTGGCAAATATGTTATTTAAAATAATTGATTTGGAAAAATTAAGCGTTGACCATTTCATTACATTAAGAAGAACTCACTTAAACCAGCAGGGGTTCTTTAAATAGCATGCTTTCCTATTGTATTAAAAATGTATTTACACGTCATTAACTTCTTGAAAGAGAAAAAGGGATAGAGAAACAACGCTTAAAAATTAAGAGCCACTGCTATGAAAATAGAGATAAAAACGAGCAATTGGTCATATAATACTTCTTAGTATTAAAGTGAGTAAATTCACAAATAATCCATTTATACCCAACTTTACAGCCAGTAAGGTTACTACAGTTTCTAATATTCTGGCATCAGAAAGCAATTTTGGGTCTCTCTGTTTTATAATTAATGAGTTTGTTACAGGTAATCAGAGGCCATGACTTACATAATCTTTAAATTATTTTCACTAACATACTGTAAACTTGTTTTCTCTCCTGTCCACCATGCACCCCACGAAAGCAAACAAATGAAGACTTGGCCTCTATTTCATTCAACCATGTAACACATATGTATTGAATACCTACTATGTGCAAAGAAGGTTCTGTAGAATCTGTAGCAGTAAACATGAGAGATAGGATCACCATCCATGTGATGCTTATATTCTAGTTATAGGTGATAGTCAAAACTAAGAAGAAAAATAGAGCAAAGAAGTGTGGGATGGAACTGCTATTTTTGGTTAGGTGATCAGTGGAAGCTTCTCTTATCAAGTGGTATTTGATCAGAGATTTGAACAGAATGAGTAAGGGAGTCCCCAGATAATTGGGGAAGAGTGTTCAGGCAGAGGGAATAAGTCCTAAAGAAGAGCTTAGCATGTTTGAGGAACAGCAAAGAAACCAAGTCTTTCTAGAAGCTCATTGCATTAGTTTCCTGTGGCTACTATAAAAAATTAACATCCATCTAAATATGATGCATTGTTTGGGCCATAAAAAAAGCATTTATTCTCCAAAGCTGACATACACACAAACCCCCAGACACACATATCATATGAAGATATATGAATATATTCTTCACATAGTTAAAACAAAACTTTGAAAGTTTGAGTTTTCTTACTTGCCTGCATTTGAGTTGAGCAAGTCAGTGCAGAGCAATATTATTTTCTCTTAGTTCATATCATGTCAAACATTGAAAGAAAAATTTTCTTCAAAGGAGCAGAGTAAACAATGCCATGAGAGATTATTTATGACTCAAATAAATTTCTCAAAAGAAGTTTGAGATTTATTTCATTTCCAACAAGAACTTAGCATGAAATATTTATAATTACTCCTTTTACCTGTATTTGTAATCAATAAAGGGAACAATAAGGACATTTTTAATACTGGAAATAAGAATTCAAACTCAAGTAAGAGCAGGTATTAGGGAGGGTCAGGGCATGTAGAAACCTTGCTGATATTCAGCTGACAGAATGGTACAAAATGTACTTTTGACAATTACATGATGAAAGAGAAATACATGGAATTGGTTTTACATTGTTTATTGACCTTTATATTACATAAATGTTGAATTGTGGCTCAAAGCATAAAGAATTATAATTATACAGGATCTTAGGATTAGGAAAGAAAAAAATGGACCTAAGATACAGAGGTTTGTTAAACTTCAGAAGTTATGTTAATATGAATATATTTTCTTAATCTTAAAATTCAGAAACTAAAAATAATTCAAGTATAAATGAGCATCATCTTGAGCCTAGCAAATTCTTTTAAATATTTATCTAAAATGTCTTCCTAACAACAAATCTAAATGGTCAATAGAGATGGGAAGTACGGGAAAAATAATAAAAGATGCTTTTTTCATCAATAATTACTTATAAAACTTTGTCCTGAATGATGGCCAAAATGTTGTGCTTCCTCTTATGGGATCATGTAGTCCCTGTGCATTCATTAAAATTGATTTTGTTTTTTTTTTTTAATGTAGACCTGAGGTACGTTAATTGGACATATAAAGTATGTAAATAACTCTGAAGCTCTAGTAGGGAAGAGAAATCAAATGCAACAAAATGTTATAAATGAGTACAGGCAAATGTGTTTAAGTGGCCAAAACAATGTTAGTTTAAGAAAGAGAGAGGGAATCTGATACTTCCCTGGAATTCAGCAGAAGCAAATTATTTCAGGACTTGAGAGAGACACAACAGTTTAGCAAAACTGTGGATTGCACCAGTGGACTACTGAGTTAGTGTATTTCCAAACCTTATGTCAGTTATGGAATGTCTCAGGGTCTAGAAGAAAAGGGGGTCTTTAAACTGCACGTAGATCTAGCCTGGCAACAAGGGCAGAATCCCTACAATTCTACCATATATTTTGGGCTAACTCCCTCACAGTCCATTTTCAGAACTGGTTTATTTCAAATCTGTGTACCACTTTATTTCCACTAAGATCAAAAAAGACAAAAGACATGTTGGACATAAAAGAAGAGGTTCCACAGAATATTGGTTAGCTTTCATGGGTTTCTTTAAGCTGGCTTCCATGGAAATGGTCCCCTGTACCCTGGTAGGCACTAGGGATAAATTCCAAGCAGACACTGGTCCTATCCTCATGGGGCTTATAGATTATCCTAATAAGTCACTGCAAACAGTAAGAAGGACTGTAAAGGACATGGCATTTGAGTTGAGATCTGATGGTTAAGAGTTAACTAAATGAAGAAGAAGAAAAGCTTTCCAAACCGAGCGAAGCATATGTGCACAGACTCTTAGGCTGGAAGAAACATTCTAGGAAACAAGTGTATTTACCTACCCATTTCACACAATGGCTTTCATCTGAAGAGCAGGTAAATGTCTAGCCCTTGGCAAAGATGCCAAGGCAATTCAATGGAGAAAGGATATCCCATTTGCAAAGACTGCTGGAACAATTCAGTGACCATTTGCAAATAAATGAACCCAGACACAGAACTTATATCATTCAAAAAATTAAAATCAATCATAGATATAAATGTAAAATATTTACAAAGCTATGAAACTTCTGGAAGGAAAGATAAAAGAAATGCTACATGACCATGTGTTTGGTGATGAGATTTTAGATACAAGACCAAAAACACTATCTATTAATAAAAAACTGATTAATTGAACTTTATTAAAATTCACAAAATTGGCTTGTGAATGTGACACTATTAAGAGAATGAAAATAGAAGCCATATACTGAGATAAAATATTTGCAAGTCACATTTCTGATAAAGGTCTTGTATCCAAAATATACAAACATCTTAAAACTCGAAAGTCAGAAATGACAAACTGAGTTGAAAAATGGACAAAAGATCTGAACAGACACCTGCCAAAAAATAGATAAACGACAAATAAGCATATTAGAATTGCTTAACATTATATGTTATTACATAAATGAACATTAAAATAACTGTGAGAGACCATTACACACTTATTAGAATGACTGGAATTTAAAAATTTGACAATAGCAAATGTTGGCAAGAACGTAGTACAGCAGAAACTCTCATTTTTTGTTGTTGGAAATGCAAAAAGTTATGGCTACTTGGGAAGAGAGTTTGGCAGTTACTTACAAATCTAAATATAGCATTACCATATGATCTGGCAATAACACTCCGAGGTACTTACACAACTTATTTGAAAACTTATGTCTGTACAAAATCCTGAACACAAATATTTAGAGTTGCACTATTAAAATTGTGAAAAACCAGAAGCAGCCAAGATGCCCTTCAACAGGTGAGTAGATAACAAACTTCTTTTATCTGCCACCCGAGAGGGTCTAGAAAAAAATACCTCCATAGCAACAAACACATCTTACATTCAAATCTTTTTTCTAATATTATTTTCCAAAAAAAGTAAGCCAAGGGTCCTTCAAGAAATAGCTGATTCTAGTGCTGGAGCAATAAATATACCAAATGAGCCTGGAACATCAAGCACTGTCTGAAAATATGGAAGTACTCAAAAAATTACACGGATGGGAGTGTGTTAAAAGGACACAGGAACCAAATGAAAGAGCTCCCATTGGCCAAAGTGGAAAAATTTGAGCAAAAAATATATATAGTAATAATAAATTATAAACCAGAGTGTAAGTACCAATAAGTCCATAGTTACATAAATGAGTAATTGAATAAGTAAATAAATTGAGAGAATAAACAAACCTCCTATGGAGAAGAATTCCCAACAATTTTTGTAGATGTTCTGTTCTCACAGAGGCGGAGCATAGCTACTCACCCCTTAAGTGTGGGCTATGCATAGTGACTTCCTTCCAAAGAGGATGGTATGAGAAGGAAGAAAAGAAACAGTGCAGTAACCTGTCAAGCACCACCTCAAGCCATGTGATCAAGGTTCACATAAACAGTGACAAGTCATGTTGAAATATGTACCCTTGATGTGACGTGATGAGAATGACATTTTACCTCTGTGGTCATCCACACAAAAACATACAACCCCACTGTAATCATGAGATAAACATCAGATAAATTCCAACTAAGGGACATTCTACAAAATACCTGACCAGTATGCTTCAAAACTCTCAAGGTCACCAAAAACAAGAAAACTCCAAAACTGTCACAGCCAAGAGGAGTCTAAAGGAGTCATGATGATGATCTGTAATGTGTTATCATTAGGTAAAGACCACATTAGGTAAAAATGAAGGAAATCTAAAGCATGGGCTTTAGTTAATAATAATGTGTCGAGGAGACCTTCAAGATGGTGGAGGAGTAAGACGTGGAGTTCACCTTCCTCCCCACAAATACATCAGAAATACGTGTACGTGTGGAGCAACTCCTACAAAATACCTACTGAACGCTGGCAGAAGACCTCAGACCTCCCAAAAGGCAAGAAACTCCCCATGTACCTGGGTAGGGCAAAAGAAAAAAGAAAAAACAGAGACAAAAGAATAGGGACGGGACCTGCCCCAATGGGAGGGAGCTGTGAAGGAGGAAAGGTTTCCACACACTAGGAGCCCCTTCGCGGGCAGAGACTGCGGGTGGCAGAGGGGGGAAGCTTCGGAGCCACGGAGGAGAGCGCAGCCACAGAGGTGCGGAGGGCAAAGCGGAGAGATTCCCGCGCAGAGGATCGGCGCCGAGCAGCGCTCACCAGCCCGAGAGGCTTGTCTGCTCACCTGCCGGGACGGGCGGGGCTGGGAGCTGAGGCTCGGGCTTCACTCTGATGCAGGGAGAGGACTGGGGTTGGCGGCGTGAACACAGCCTGAAGGGATTAGCGCACCACAGCTAGCCGGGAGGGAGTCCGGGAAAAGGTCTGGAGCTGCCGAAGAGGCAAGAGACTTTTTCTTGCCTCTTTGTTTCCTGGTGCGCGAGGAGAGGGGATTAAGAGCGCTGCTTAAAGGAGCTCCGGAGACGGGCGCGAGCCGCAGCTATCAGCGCGGACCCCAGAGACGGGCATGAGACGCTAAGGCTGCTGCTGCCGCCACCAAGAAGCCTGTGTGCGAGCTCAGGTCACTCTCCACACCTCCCCTCCCGGGAGCCGGTGCAGCCCGCCACTGCCAGGGTCCCGTGATCCGGGGACAACTTCCCCGGGAGAACACATGGCGCACCTCAGGCTGCTGCAACGTCACGCCGGCCTCTGCCGCCGCAGGCTCGCCCCGCATCCGTACCGCTCCCTCCCCCCAGCCTGAGTGAGCCAGAGCCCCCGAAGCAGCTGCTCCTTTAACCCCGTCCTGTGTGAGCGAAGAACAGACGCCCTCGGACGACCTACACGCAGAGGCGGGTCCAAATCCAAAGCTGAACCCCAGGAGCTGTGCGAACAAAGAAGAGGAAGGGAAATTTCTCCCAGGAAATTTTCTCCCAGCCTCAGGAGCAGCGGATTAAATCTCCACAATCAACTTGATGTACCCTGCATCTGTGGGATACCTGAATAGACAACGAATCATCCCAAATTGAGGCAGTGGACTTTGGGAGCAACTGTAGACTTGGGGTTTGCTGTATGTGACTGACTAGTTTCAGATATTTATGTTTATCTTAGTATAGTTTTTAGCTCTTGTTATCATTGGTGGATTTGTTTATTGGTTTGGTTGCTCTCTTCTATTTTTTTCTTTATTACTTTTTTCTATTTTTTAATTTCAAAAATATTGTTTATTTTAATAACTTTATTTTATTTTATTTTATTTTTCATTCTTCCTTTCTTTTCTCCCTTTTCTTCTGAGCCATGTGGTTGATAGGGTCTTGGTGCTCTGGCCGGGTATTAGGCCTGAGCCTCTGAGGGGGGAGAGCTGAGTTCAGGATATTGGATGACCAGAGACCTCGCAACCCCAAGTAATATCAATCAGCGAGAGCTCTCCCAGAGATCTCTGTCTCAACTCTAAGACCCAGCTCCACGCAATGACCAGCAAACACCAGTGCTGGACACCCGATGCCAAACAACTAGCAAGACAGGAACACAAACTCACCCATTAGCAGAGAGGCTGCCTAAAATCATAATAAGTTCACAGACACCCCAAAACACACCACTGAACATGGTCCTGCCCACCAGAAAGACAAGATCCAGACTCATCCACCAGAACGCAGGCACCAGTCCCCTCTGCCAGGAAGTCTACAAAACCCACTGAACCAGGCTTACTCACTGGGGGCAGACACCAAAAACAATGGGAACTACGAACCTGCAGGCTCTGAAAAGGAGACACCAAACACAGTAAGTTAAGCAAAATAAGAAGACAGAGAAATGCGCAGCAGATAAAGGAGCAAAGTAAAAACCCACCAGATCAAACAAATGAAGAGGAAATAGGCAGTCTTCCTGAAAAAGAATTCAGAATAATGGTAGTAAAGATCATCCAAAATCTTGGAAATAGAATGGAGGAAATACAAGAAACGTTTAACAAGGACCTAGAAGAACTAAAGAGCAAACAAACAAAGATGAATGACACAGAACAAAAGACCTGTATGCAGAAAACTATAAGAAACTGATGAAAGAAATTAAAGATGATGCAAACAGGTGGAGAGATATACCATGTTCTTGGATTGGAAGAATCAACATTGTGAAAATGACTATACTACCCAAAGCAATCTACAGATTCAATGCAATCCCTAACAAACTACCAATGACATCTTTCACAGAACTAGAACAAAAAATTTCACAATTTGTATGGAAACACAAAAGACCCCGAATAGCAAAAGCAATCTTGAGAAAGAAAAACGGAGCTGGAGGAATCAGGCTCCCAGACTTCAGTCTATACTACAAAGCTACAGTAATCAAGACAGTATGGTACTGGTACAGAAACAGAACTATAGATCAATGGAACAGGATAGAAAGCCCAGAGATAAACCCACCCACATATGGTCACCTTATTTTTGATAAAGGAGGTAAGAATATACAATGGAGAAAAGACAACCTCTTCAATAAGTAGTGCTGGGAAAGCTGGACAGCTACATGTAAAAGAATGAAATTAGAACACTCCCTAACACCATACACTAAAATAAACTCAAAATGGATTAAAGACCTACATGTAAGGCCAGACACTATGAAACTCTTAGAGGAAAACATAGGGAGAACACTCTATGACATATATCACAGCAAGATCCTTTTTGACCCCCCTCCTACGGAAATGGAAATAGAAACAAAAATAAACGAATTGACCTAATGAAACTTAAAAACTTTTGCACAGCAAAAGAAACCATAAACAAGATGAAAAGACAACCCTCAGAATGGGAGAAAATATTTGCAAACGAAGCAACTGACAAAGGATTAATCTCCAAAATATACAAGCAGCTCATGCAGCTCAATATCAAAAAAACAAACAACCCAATCCAAAAATGGGCAGAAGATCTAAATAGACATTCTCCAAAGAATATATACAGATTTCCAACAAACACATGAAAGGATGCTCAACATCACTAATTATTAGAGAAATGCAAATCAAAACTACAATGAGGTATCACCTCACGCCAGTCAGAATGACCATCATCAAAAAATCCAGAAACAATAAATGCTGGAGAGGGTGTGGGGAAAAGTGAACCCTTTTCCACTGGCGGTGGGAATGTAAATTGATACCACCACTATGGAGAACAGTATGGAGGTTCCTTAAAAAACTAGAAATAGAACTACCATACGACCCAGGAATCCCACTACTGGGCTTATATCCTGAGAAAACCATAATTCAAAGAGTCATGCACCACAATGTTTATTGCAGCACTATTTACAATAGCCAGGACAGGGAAGCAACCTAAGTGTCCATTGACAGATGAATGGATAAAGAAGATGTGGCACATATATACAATGGAATATTACTCAGCCATAAAAAGAAATGAAATTGAGTTATTTGTAGTGAGGTGGATGGATCTAGAGTCTGTCTGTCATACAGAGTGAAGTAAGTCAGAAAGAGAAAAACAAATACCGTATGCTATCACATATATATGGAGTCTAAAAAAAATAAAAATATTTCTGAAGAACCTAGGGGCAAGACAGGAATGAAGACGCAGATGTAGAGAATAGACTTGAGGACAAGGGGAGGGAGATGGGTAAGCTGGGACAAAGTGAGAGAGTGGCATGCACATATATACACTACCATATGTAAAATAGCTAGCTAGTGGGAAGCAGCCTCATAGCACAGGGAGATCAGCTCTGTGCTTTGTGACCACCTAGATGGGTGGGATAGCGAGGGTGGGAGGGAGACGCAGGAGGGAGGAGATATGGGGATATATGTATACGTATAGCTGATTCACTTTGTTATACAGCAGAAACTAACACACCATTGTAAAGCAATTATATTGTGATAAAGATGTTAAAAAAATAATAGTGTCATTATCCTTTCATTAGTTGTGACAAATATGCCGTCGTAATATAAGATGTTAATAACAGAGGAAACTGGGTTTGAGGTATAAAGAATGTCTCTGTACATTGCTGTAACTTTTCTGTAGTCCTAAAACTTTTTAAATAAAAAATTGTATTAATAAATAAAACTTTGGTTATGCTTCAGTAAAGCTCTTTAAAAACACAGAATAAAATTCCAGAAGTACTATAAAATACTTATCATTTCCAATTCATTTAATATCCAGGAATTTCTTAAAACATATTTGATATTGAAAAGAATGCCAGCTATACATTAAAAAACCTCAATTATTTTCAAAAATGTACTGGAAATCTCAACAGAGAATCACGTCAATAATTTTTGAGGATGACTAAATAAATAATGGAATCTCCACACATCTCTAGTCATGCATATTCATAATTATTTCTTTATTCTGACCTGTGAGGGTAAAATTTAAATGCAAATGCCATGACTTTCTGATTAAAGCATACACAGTTCAAGCTCTTCAGTTATCAAATAAGTGCATTGCATCTTCTGGGTAAGCACTAAACATGCTGCACCAAATTATCTTTAGACATTTAAAGTGGTGACTCTAGCGATCACTTAATTAGTGAAGACTCCTACAATCAATTCAAAAGATTGTTTTTTCACTATGAGTAAATGGAAAATGCTTACTTTTCTTTAACCCAGGGAAAATCAACTGAGATACAGAGGTGAATTTACAGTAATTCAGTTTTCATCCAGTTTTCTACCTGTGTTGACAAGGTTGAAGAGGCCAAATTACTTGTCACATCACGATGATCCAGTTGGGATTTCATCTAATGAAGGGTGAAGCCCTCTCAAAGATTTCTGAGCAACTGCAAAATGGCAGTGAGAAGGCTGAGAAATTCTTTTTCATTTAATGGTATGTTTCATGGTTCTCTAATTAAACATGTCTACTAGAAATGTTCCCTATGAGTTTATTTTGTTCACTATGTTCTAAAGGAAAGTTTTGATTGTTTAAATATTGAAATATTGGAATATTTAGAAGAGGTCCTCAGTGAACTGCAGCTAACTTTTGAGTCGAGAGTCACCAGTGAGATGGGTTCTGCATTCTTTGCAGCCAAATTCAATTACCTAAACAAACCTTTACCAACCACCTTATAATAAAAGGACCTTTGCTAGGCAGGAACTGTACACCTTCATGAACTAAGAAATCAACAAAGAAGATATACAGATGGCAACTTAGCACATGAAAAGATGCTTCACATCATATGTCATCAGCGAAATGCAATTTAAAACAACATTGAGATACCACTATGCACATATTAGAATGGCCAAAATCCAGGACACTGACAACTGCAAATGCTGGAGAGGATGTGGAGCAACAGGAAATTTCATTCATTGCTGGTGGGAATGCAAAACGGTACAACCACTTTAGAGGACAGTTTAATGCTTCTTACAAAAGTAAACATACTCTAACCATATAATCCAGCAATCCCAGTCATTATTTAAATAAAGGAGTTAAAATCTTATCTCTACACTATAACCTTCACACATGTTTCTGGCAGCTTTTCTCATAATGCCAAAACCTGGAAGCCACCACAATGTCCTTTAGGAGCTGAATGGCTAGATAAACTGACGTACATCCAGAAAACGGAATATTATTCAGAAATGAGCTATCAAGCCATGAAAAGACATGGAGGAAGTAAACCTGCATATTACTAGGTGAAAGAGGTCACTCTGAAAAGGCTATGTACTATATGATTCCAACGATACGACATTCTGGAACAGGCAAAACCTATGGAGATGGTAACAAGTTCAGTGGTTTCCAGGAGTTGGTGCAGAAGGAGGGATAAGTAGGTGGGGCACAGAGGATTTGGGGGGCAGTGAAACAACTCTGTATGTTACTATAGTGGTAGATACATGTCATCATACACTTATCCAAACCCATAAAATATACAACATGAAGAATGAAACCTAGTGCGAACTATGGACTTGGGGTGTTTATGTTGTGTCAATATAAGTTCATCTTTGGTAAAAAATGTACCACTCTGGTGGGGGATGTTGAGAATGGGGGAGGCTATGCATGAATGAGGTCTGGGGGTATATGCAAAAATCTCTGCATCTTCCACTCAATTTTGCTGTAAACCTAAAGCTGCTCTAAAAAATAAAGTCAAATTTTAAAAAAGAAAAAAAAGCACATATTAATTTTTGCTGTGATTATTTGGATTAATTAACTTATTGGCATGGATAAGTCATAGATTAATAATACATCCTCTACGATATTGTTGACAAAAATTCCACAGGCCTTCTCCTTTTCTTTAGAGAGGGGTCCATAAAGTTTTTGATGCCATAAATCCTTTCAGCCCCCTGATGAAACTATGAGTCCTTTCTCAGAATAATGTTTTAAAGGCACAAAGTCAAAAAAAGCAAACCAATTATGATGACATAGTCATCAAAATATTTTAAAGACGTTTGTTACAGCAATATGTACGCTATTTTTATTAAAACATTAAATAATAACACTTAGCAACAGACATAATAGCTACTATAATTTTGAAGTAATGATGAGCATAAATATTATTTAAATATAGCTGCAAAACCTATAATTTAATATGAAAGTGTGTGATTTCTAATGATAACAAAATAAGACACTTCAAATAACTATATTGTTTCTTTTCCTAGGTTCATAATTTAAGAAAATGATAGATTTCAGTTGCACTGCCCTCCTATTATTTGCTATAACAGAGCAAGCTCTTCACCGAGAAAACTTGTACTCGTTTTTCATCCTGCCTTGAATGGTCTTTCTCTAAGATCAGTAGAACTGATTCCTACTTGCCCTTCACAACTGAGCTACAGCTTGTCTTCCTCAGAGAGGCTTTCCTTGACTCCAAAACCAAAGCAGCAATTCAATTACTTCCTATACATGACCCACCCTAAATCCTCTGCCACACACTTACTCTTATTCCTTGGTGGCTTTGGTCCTTCCCTTTCACCTCTATGTCTCCAGTACCTAGAATGTTGCCTGGCATGTAGTAGTTAATGAATATTTGTTGAGTGAATAAATGGACGGTGTCTTTCCATTTGTGCCCTACAGTACACAGCTGCTTCCTAAACTTATAATGTGATAATCCAAGAAGTCTAATGCACAGTGGGAGGTAAAGAGGAGAAAATTCACCATGCTGCCATCATGCTCTCCAGGGGGAAACACTCTCTTAGATTTATGTATTCCTATTCTTCTTTGCCCTTTACTTTAGCATAAGTCCAAACAATTATATACTAAAAATAGAAACACTGTAGAATCTCCATATATCTTGATGTGTGTTTTCTTTCCTTAATTTGGCTTTTCCTCAAGGGTTTAAAAATACCACAACAAGAAATAGAAAAACATTAAAACTCTGACACCATGATTCCACTTTTATAAAATTAAAGAAATAATAGTTAATATAGGAAAAACTTCCTGTACATATATGATTGTGGCAGTGTGACTGATACCAGGAAAAAAGGATAAAGTGAATTTAGATAACAATTTGGAAATGGTTAAATAAAGAAAGAATATGTATGTAGCAAAATACAAGGCAACCATTAAAATTATCTCTCTAAAATATTTTCAGTAAATAATTTGCTTATGTTGTACCCATCAGTGAACAAAGTATATAAAAATTTTATATATAGGAGAATGACATTATCTATCTATTGATCAATCATCTATTTATTTTTCTTGTATTCATTTATTAACCAACAGACTACTCAAAGCAATAAGCACATATAACTACAAAGAAATAACACCAAAATTTTAATTATCTTTGGTTGGTAGAAATATAGATGCTTTTATCTTCCACTTGCTCCTTTTTAGAATCTTTTGAATTTCTGAGTCTGCATTATTTTATAATGTGTAAATATATTTAAGTCAGAGGCAGTACTAAGATGTTTATGGGTCACATCCTTTTCCCTGCTCCATTATTACTGTCATCTTGTTCTGAGATGGTGTGGCCTGAAAGAGATCATAGAAATCTTGATTTTACATATTAAGCCCCTAAGGAAGAATGTCAGCAGAGGGTGGCTCTGAGTGGCCAAAAGATGACATCAATTCATCTGCCTCATCATGAGTATTAAAACTAAAAAGTGTGCCCAGGAGATTCTAGGACAAATGTGATTCATGCTTTTATACCTCAGAGTTCCTAAACCCTCTTTCTGATATCTATTTCCCTCACTCTTTAAAACTTGGGTTCCTAAAATTGCAAAACAAACCCTGCTTTGTCTGTACCTTAGTCTATGAGTTTACATAACATAATTAAAACTTCTCAGAAGTGAGATTGAGCAATGCTGAAAGCCTGGCCTCTCTGCTCATGTCTATGTCTTCTCTTGAGCTCATCTCTAATCATGACCCCAGAGCCCATGAGCACTGAGACATGTGTTTTTAAGATACCTTGTATTTCAGGTGGGTGTGTCATTATTGACTCCTGCTGAGTCCTAACTGGGAAATGGAAAGATGTGAAACTTAAATCAATCCATTTTCTCATTTAGTACCAATCTATGATAGGAAAATATTAAGTCTATACCTGAAATGATGTATAATTATAGATTTTATTTCTGTCTATAGAACTGTCCTCAATCACTGGCAAATGGAAGTTGTCAAATTGAGTGAAGCGATTACATACAAAACCTAATAAGTTACAGTTCAGATGTTTGGGAGGCCATCTCATAAATACCTTCTGTGAGAAACAAAGAAAGATGAGCTTTAGTTGATGGAATTAGATCAATAGATCCCAGGGCAGGCTCTGCCTTTAAATCACAGGAGAAATTTTTTTAAAACACAGAATATTGGGTTATACCAGGTGTACTGAATCACCAGTACTCAAAAGATAGAACTGTAACATATTTGATTTTTTAAGTCTCCACAGGTGATTCTGACACGGTCCATTCACAGACTGGTACGTGAGGACTACTAAAGTAGATGATCTTTAACAATCAATCCGTTCATTTATTCATTGATTCATTTATTCATTCATTCAATACTTATTGAGAACAAGTATGCATAAGGCACTAGAGATTCAAAGAGGAAAAGATAAACAGCGTGTCTGCTCTCACATGCACCATGTGTCTTGCTGTCTGCCCTAGTGTATTCTCTGATTTGAAGGAGCCAACTCAGCACAGCCTGGAACTATGGAGCAATCCTCAACAATGGTGGATAACAGCTCATGGATATATGATCCAGCTCCTGTCCTTTAGGATGAAAATTCTGGGAGTTGTTTATATCCTTCTCAGGAGGTTCTGGCAGAATGGAGTCCCCATTGCCCACTACAGTAATCTTTATAACACATCCTTATATTGGCTTTGCTTCCTTTCCTGTCTCACTTTCTCTGCTTCTCCACTCCAGCACCCTGGGATTATCTTCCAAATAAATTGAACCCAAGAAGTTATCTCAAGTGTTGCTTTAGGGAGAATCCAGACCAAGGCAAAATTGAACGGTAAGCCTCTCTTCTTCTGTTCAAGTCTTTCAAGAAGGCACCAAGATATGAAGATGGTAAAGTGTTTAGGGGAAACACCTATGAGGTAAAGGGAACTGACAGACTGTGATACAAGTCTAAACCCTGTGATGAAGATTGGGTCAGAAAACACTTAGACTGATGTGTAGTTCTAAGAACATTTTGACAGAGTCAGTAAGAAGTCCTTGAGTCAAGGTTGCCAGTCAAGGAACCCCACACCTCCCAGGGATAGACCTGCCTTACTCTCTCTTCCTGCCAGTCATTGAGAAGTATCAGCCAGTGAGAAATGTAGCCTTGTTGCAAACTCACTGACGAGTTTCAAACAAAGTGTTTGAAAACATCTATATCTATATCTATATCTATATCATCTATATCTATCTATATCTATATATAGAAAGAGAGAGAGAGAGGGATTTATTATAAGGAATCACTTTACATAATTGCAGAGGCTGAGAAGTCCCAGATCTGCAGTCAGTCAGTGAACTAGAGACTCAGGAGAACCAATAATGTAGTTCTAGTTCAAGTCAAAGGCCTGAGAACCAGGATAGCTTATCTAAGTTCCAGTCTGAAAGGCAGCAGGCTCAAGACCCCAGAAGAACCAGTGTTTCCATTTGAGTCCAAAGGCAGGAAAAGACTAATGTACCAGCTTGATCAGTCAGGCCTTCAATTGATTAGATGGGGCCCACTCACACCAGGGAGGGCAATCTTCTTTACTGAGTCTACTGACTCAAATGTAAATATCATCCAGAAATATCTTCACAGACACACCTAGCATAATGTTTAGCTAAATGACTGGGCCTTCCATGGCCCAGTCAAATTGACATACAAAATTAAGTATCATACGTATCTAGATTTAATTGCCATTCTGCCTCTGTAGAATCGAAATAAATCCAGGAGAGTGACAATGGAATGTAGACTAGTGTAGGCTTAACTAAGTAGAAGCCCTGCTTGCATCCACTGCACTAAATGTGGGGTCATTGCTAGAGTATAATCTTGAAAAACAGCTCCTGGTGTATAACTGGGTCCTGATAGAGAACAGTTGACCATGGGCACCATGTGCCAGAAGTTCATTTATCACCTGGCTCTGATAAGCCATTATTCTACCATGATGAAAAGTTTTGGTTCTCTGGGTATCAAATCAGACACTGTGTCTAATTGTCTTCAGAATGTCTGGATATTCTTATTTCCCCAGGGTAAATACACCTAAGTAAATAGCCATAGGTTCCTTTGAGGAAGAACTGAGAGAATCTTCACAGAATCTCTTTTCCATGGTGTTTCATGCAGCTTCCATTTAGTGAAACAACCATCTCTTCTGTCAATGGGTTCTGAATTTGAAAATGGGCTTAGTTCTAGGGTCTAAGCAAGAGAGTGACTTTTTACCACTTTCAGTCTCTTGTTCCTCCATTCTTGCACTCTTTCAGTTTTTGATGTTAACCTTAAAAAAATACTTGCCACCCTACTTTTTTGTAGGGATACAAAGTTCTATTAGCCATCTCCACAACTCTGCATGGGTCAAGTAAAGCCCACTGATGTCCCTTCAACTTTGATGGCCATTACAGAAATTGTTAGGCAATTATGCACCAATATTTGCCCTCTGTTACTTTGGGGCCTCATCATCTCCATGGATATTAATGATCCCAAGTCTATAACTGCTTCGCCTACCATCAGCTCTGACCTACAGAGCCACCACTGGACTTCTTAGTGCTGCTGATATTCTCTTAGATCATTTCGGATAGATTTTGTAAATAGCGTGTCCTCTGAGCCCTTCCATGGCACACAATCCTCTGGGAGATTTTCTTAATTTGCATAATATATCCATTCCAGCTTTTCCTCTTCCCTCAATCTCTCTATTCCTTCTCTACCATCTTCCTAGGCAACTCAAGCATTCTACTTTGCTCAGCATTGGCCCAGTCTTCCTTTAGACCTCTAAGAGCCATCTTAGCAGTGAGCTTGCCACATTTCTGGACATCTTTGCCAGAATTTCCAGTACCATATCCTGAGAAGATACCCCAAGACAATAAATTATTGCTTATCCAGTCTTATATTCTGCCCCTTTCACCCAAATACATTTCCCTGGAGTCTCCTGGCTCCTGTTAAGCAATCAAAGGCTATGCAATAGTTATATTGCCGAGGTTCAAATCTTAATTCCATTTACTTAGTTGTGTGGCATTGGGTGAATTAGTTAATTGTCCTATGTCTCAATTTCCTCACATGCAAAATGAAGATAATAATATTAGTACCTATCTCAGGTACTAAATTTAATAATATATGCAAAGTGCTTAGTGTATGTCTACACACGGTAAATACTGAAGAAATATTAGATGCGGGTGGTGTTATGGATCCCATATAGAGGATGGGGCCTTTATATGTGGGACTTCTCTTTTGCCTACCATAAATGAGGTACTGGGATTTGAAATGACCCTGGACATTTCAACCACTTACCTAAATTACTGGACTACAAAAATAAGCCACTAATGACCCCATTCTAAGAACTCTGTGATGGTTATTACAAAAAAATTGAAAAAGCTGATATTTGTAATTTGCAGCCACTTTTCAAAACATTGCCGAGTAGCACTGCTACAGTGGTGTCTCTTAGCTTCCAACTCTGTGTAGTCAGCTCTCATTATGCGGGAACACGATGCATTTTAGAAGCTTCTGTCAGCTTTCCTCAGGAGTTAGGGGTTCTCACTTAATTCTAAGGCTGCAAACTATGAACTGTCTGTCTCTTTTAGCACATGACCAACTGACCTTTCCCATGTAACAGGGCCTTTCAGTTGTGTGTCTTTGAAGATCAGACTGAGAACTTGGGCAAGAGAGATGTCAGTAAAAAAAGGTACAGATTGCATGTGAAATGACATGGCCCAAGAGCAGAGAATGTTAGGAAAAAATTAAGTACCTCCCCAGTGCACCAGATGAAGACATACATATAAATAGGAGTTAACTAAGTATTATGAATTAAGCTGCAAGGGGGATGGGCGTAGGAAACACAAAGGTGCCCCAGAGCATACTGCAAACACTCCAAGTAGGACTTTTTCATTGATAGATACAATGGCACCAGCCAAACTGGACTGGGGTGCAGTCATTAGACAAAAGGGTGGTAAAAACAGTGAGGCTTCTGGAAGGCTACTGGGAAAGGTTTGCAATGAAAATACTAATAAAATGAACTGTGGGTATTTCCAGAATTACTTTGGAGGGTTTATGATCTTGTTGGCTACACTAAGCCCCTAACAACTCTACACTCAACAAATAACTGCTTATTCAGAAAATATTTGAGGGCATACTGCACACATTCTAGTCAGGAGTAACTGATGACTTTTACATGACTTTGAATCTCAACTCCACTATTTACTAAGTGTGTGAATTAACTTCTCCGTGTTTCTGCTCTTTCACCTATAAAAACATAATCATCCCTCATAGAATTGTTGTGAAGACTAAATGACCTAATGTATGTCAAGTGTCTAAAATTTTACCATGTACAATAAACTTTCAATAAAAGCAGCAATTAATATCATTATGATTATTCCTTTGGTACTAAGCTCTGAGTAAAACATGGCCCATCCCAGTTGATAATCCATCAAAATGAATAACAATCTAATAGTTCAATAAGGGCTATGGTACAACAGAACTCTAGAAGTATTTTAACCAGGGGTAAACAGATGGCTTGATGGATTTGCTTGATGAACAAGAATGGATGTAAGAAGTGAAAAGGTAAAGATAAATTTTGATAAGAGAAGTTGAAATTTTCTTTTTCTTGTAAAAGAAAATTAGGATCAGGGACTGTCGCAGAAAGCTGTCAGAAATTGGAAGTTCTTTTCCTTAAGGAGGTCCATATAGAGATAGCACTTTGCATACATAGTACTAGATACAAGCTTTGAAATGTACTTTTTCTTGTATCTTATTACTTATTAAGTGTGGGGAAAATTATTCCCCAAACTGTACTGCCCAAAATTTAGGAACTGATAAACGGCTATAGAGAAACCTTATACTAATACTAAAGACACACTAAGTAAGACAAAAAGCTAGGGAGCATCTCTAACTCAGGCTAGGCATCGTTCATGGCTTTTAATGGTGCTTTGCAAAAAGAAGCATAACACTTTTTCCTGCACTGGGCACCCTGCCAGGCTGTTGAGAGCATCTGTACACTTATGTGTAAGACTAAATCAAGAATCCCCTCCCAGAAGCTGGAAGGTAATATGGCACTGCTGGGAACTGGGGATCTTGGAAGTTGATCCTTTGTCCCAGGACATCCTTGTGGTCCAGTTTATGCACAGCAAGTCTGAAAGGGTCGTGGGACCAGTCAGTCTTTAAAAGGCAGGTCAAGTCAGTGTTTATTGATGGGCTGAAAAAACCTATATCTGTTAGAGCCCGCTCAAGGCCCTGTTTCTATATCTTTAGAGAAGACAGAAAGTTATTTTTAAATTGGACCTTGAGATGGAAGACACTCGGGCCTTACTGTTCCATTTAGCTGTGCTTTTTTGTTGAGAAAATTGTCATCACCTCCGACCAAAAAGTTGTGTCTCCAGTGAAATGAGGAGCAAATTGAAAATTTTTTTCTAATTCTTCTATTAAATTTCAACTTATTTATCATCCAATAGTACACATTAGCTTTATATTTTATTTTGAGATCTAGGGCTTTCTCATAATCTCATTATTAACAATTAGAAGGAAAAGTTCACTGTCTTTCTCAAAACATCCCCACAGATATGCAAGAAAGTATAATAAGGCTGTACCATTTGTTTATTTCTTTATTTCTGGGTTTTTCTTTCAGAGCTCTAATTAGAAAAACAATTTTTGACTGATTGTCAAATTCATGCTTTCATTAATGCATTTACTCAATCAAAAAATGTTTATTAAGTGCATATTCTTTTTCACAGAAGATGATCATATAAGCCACTCTTAATTTCTGTTTGTAAGTCTATATGTGTGCTTATTATGCTGGAAGCAAGAAAACAAATGTGTATGATAAAGCAAACCATCATGTTTTTCAGCTGTTTCTATAATCCATCTCTCCATCTAAGTCATTTATCTTTTATTCAACAAATATTATTGAATATCCATGAGTTCCAGACACTGCTTTAGGCACTGGGGTTGCAGTAATAGATAAAAGCAGAGTCCTTGCTCTTATTTTGAGTGGGGGGGGGGATGGAGACAAACAATAGCTGAATAACAAATTATAGCATAATGGATCAGATGGCAAAAATACAAAGAAGAAAATTAAAGCAGGGTAAGGGAATAGAGGATCATGGTTGACTAGAGAAGGTGACAAAGCTAAAGTGATAAAGACTAGAGTACTGAATGGAATGAGATCCCCATTCGATCTCCAGAATTATTCCTGAGAAGGGGATCAGCAAGGTTATGCATGATTAGCTCCATTTCTGTCTGAGTTCTCAGGGAATTCACATGAACAATGAGTCCAACTGTTAGGTAGCACTATTCTGCACAAGGGTCTCCTCTTCCACCCACCTGAGAGGTGAATGTAAATTCGTCTTGGGGAATACTGATGGTAGTCAGAGAAGCCAGCCGCGGCGAGCCTGCAGAGCCGAATGGGGGCAGAGTGAAGCTGTGTAAGCTTCTCAGAGGACAGTCATTCTTGAGAATTTCTACTCTCTTCCGAACACAGCCTAAACTCATTTATTATCTCAGTCTTCTGAGTCAAAGCTGTGAGGAGGGAACATGTCAAGATAACAATGGAACAAGATAATGGGTGTAAAATGACAAAAAACAGGAAACCTCTTCTTGAATGATTCCAAGTATTGTCACAAAGAAGTCTGTTAAGCATGGGAAAGGCAACTAAAACTGTGGTTCAGCATCTATGAAATGACATGATAACTTTGCCTGGGTAAGAGTTCTGGTGAGTTACTGGCACAAATCATATCCAATTAACACAATAGCAGGGTTGGGGGTGGGTGTGTGGATACAGTGAACCGAAACAGCAGAAGCTTTAAGTGACATACTTTTGGTTAATGATTAGCTGGGAGGTGCCTCTACTTACATTATCATAATCTTTATTTTAAACTAAGACAAAAATAGGCTCTTAACAGAATATCAGTGTTGTGTTCTAAATTATAAAGTATTTTATACAGGATATATATTTTATACAGGATTATTGATTGATCTTCTGAGAATACAAAGTTATAGTTTTCTTTGGTGAGACTGAGGGTCAATAATTACATATTTCATGATGTACAGGAACAAAATTCTAGCCCTAACAAAGCAGACCCCATTGTAACAAGACAGGCTGATAAGGATGGTCACACTTACTGTGGGCATTCTCAAATTTTCCTGTCATTTCCTGTCATAAACAAAAAGTTTAGCTTGATGATAGCTTGAATATACATTCTCATTTATTCTCAAATTCAATAAGAAAACTGACTGTGAGAAATAATTAATTTGAAGAGTGAAATAAATTCTAATAGATAACTTTTATTCAACTATTTCAGGGCAAAATGTTTTCTTATTCTCGGGATTATGCATAACTTTTTCCTTTCAACTTCTTTCAATTTTTCAAAATTTCTGCTATAAATACCTATCAATTTTATTACTTTCAAAGTTTGTATAAAAAAACAGTAAAATTTTTCCATATAATGATTCAAATCTGTTTCTAATTAAATTCCTTCTGCTGGTTCAGGTTCAAACTCGTAGGTCTACAACTAATTCTTTTTTAATTCACAGCTAGACCACTTAAATATTTGAAGAGAATTCTCTTTTTTCTCAAGTGTCCTCTGACTGTTAATCGTTTATTAATCAGAACATTTTTTGTAACATAATTAACACTTACTAATGATTGCCCTTGCAATTGACATAGCAACTTTAAAAACAGGTAGTGAAGAATACTGGCTCTATTTCTACTGAGAAAATCAAAGCGTTAAGATGGCAAGCTTGGTTCCAAATCTAGATGTTCTGACCCCCAAAGGAAGGTTTTTAACCTCTGCCATCCATAGTTGTCAATGATTCTTCCCCTTAATTTCTGGCTTTGCATCGTTGTCAGAAACCTCTGTGGTTGCTTTGCTTTGCTTCTCATCTTGCTTCTCCAGTTTCTCCCTCTTATAACTGGTTTAGCTCCCATCCACTGCTTCATGACTTTTCTATAAAAATACAAACATGTTAGGCTATCTTGAAAATTAGATCCTGTTATAACATCTGTCCACCTTGATTTAGGAGTTAGATACATTTGCATAAGACAAAGAACACCCTCTCTTGCTTAACCTGGATTCAGTCAGAGCTCCTTGTTAGAACATTATAACATTTAAATCTGTACCAGCTGATCTGAGACATAAGGGAGAATAAAAACAATTTGGAGAGAGTCCACCCTGGAAAACTATCATATAGAACAATAATCAAGTAACCAGATTGGAAACCTAGAGAATGAGGGAATTCGAGGCCTTCTGCCATCTGACTGGAACAAGTCAACAAAGTTCAGTCTGGCATACCTGGGAGACTGAGTGGAACAATTAGCTTGTTGATGACAGAAGAAAAATATGCTTCCAGCTGGTGCTAGAGAAGAACCTTTGCTCAATGTATCCCTTCGTTCCTTTACCTGCTTCCAGAGTTCTTGAGAATCTTTCACCCCCAAATCTCCAATCATAATCTCTGCTTCCACCTTCTCCTACAGCCCCCTCACTTATTTCTGCACAGAATTTATGGGAGGGGAAAGGAAACTGGAGGATGAATCAAGCCAGGGAATCCAGGGCAGAAGCCAAATTAACTAACATGACAATGAGAAGCCCAGGATTTGCACCTCATCAGTAAGAGCTCTGTGGGCATTTTTGACATTCTTTTTAAAAAATGCAGTGTTTTAAAGTTCTTAAAAATTCAGGCAATATGTATTTCTGTTTAATTATGAGGCAAATTTAAATTTTTAAAAGTTCATCCTTCATATTAATACCTGAAAATTTGATAATTATAAGTAATATAATGATGGTCACAGTTTCAGATTCTGGATGTTGATAAATTCTTCCCTTTACAAAAGTAAAGAAAAAAGTATAAAAGGATATTTGTATTTAATACACACATATCCCTTTGACCATCAGTCCTGAGTATATTGAGGTCACACAAAAAATTTCCCAGAAGTGAAATAATGTTTCTCTAGGTCATCCACATCCTGTAGAATTGCGAATAGCTAAGCTCTATCCAAATTCTTGACTCTGCCATGTGAAGATTTGGAGAGAGAGAGAGGAAAGTTCTCAGAATATGTCACCAAATAACATTATTTCAGATCCCCACAGGATGCAAGACTTCTCGCATCCAAAGGCAGTGTATAGACATTCCCATACTACCATCTAGCCAGAAATTCACACTATTGTTTGAGCATTATCTACCCTGTCTATCATTTGTATAATCTCTATGGGAGGCAGCAAGGTGGAAGTGTAAGGATGGCCCACTGCTTCTATAGACTTCTGACTCCTTTCCTTTACTCCACCCCACTCTAGAGACTGTCTTCTCCATTATGATGGTGAGATCCATATGGGTCCTAACATTTCCTGGGACCATAAACATGCCTGTAGCTTATCAGGAGGTAGGGTCTGTTGTCTCCCTCTCTGTGTCATTGTGCAGTGGACTGAGTCTCAAGTATCTACTCTAACTCAGGATGGAAATACAGTCTCTGTTCTTCTTACATCCTTTTGGGGAATTTAATTAGCAAATTCATCTCCATGATTTTTCTCTTCGAGGAGCTACATTCAAAACACTAAACAAATGATAGGGAATATGTTCCAAAAACAAAGATAATTCCATTAAGATAGTTTTGAACATCAGCATTCTGAATAACAAATAGTTACTGCTAATTTGGGACTTGGAAATTCAGGAAAGAGGTTTTTAATTCTGATTTCACTTGATTGTCTATTCCTTGGAGACATTAATTCAAACAGTGCAGTGGAAACAAATACACCATGATCACTGTATGTTTAGCTTCTGAATAAATTAGTCAGTGATGGGAAAAGACCCTCCTTTTTCCTTATACAGTATGTTCTTTTAGCATTCCTGTTTAGACTAATGATTTCCCTTAAGACTTGCAAATATTTAATTTTCATTTTTATCCAGCTATCCTAATGTGATTGTCTATTTTCCCAAGAATGAGAATTTTCTTCTCTTGGCAGATATGCATCACATTTAGCAGTTCTCCTAGTTTTTTTCTTTTAAGGCACAAGAACACACATTTAATAAGAAGAAATTTTTTTAAAAAGTGTCAAATTAACTGCTATCATTTCTGCAAACAATTTTCCCATACTACAAAGTCATATAACGTGTTGTAAAGAGAAAATAGAAAAGTTGAAACTACAAGTAAACTTGGAAATGTTTCATTATTAAACCAGTGACATCTTTTCCATTTTTCTTGACATAATGGAAGGAAAGGATCATATTCAGTTCTAACTTAAAATATGTTAAATTTCTTAAAATATATTAAATTTTTTACCAATTTTTCTTTGTAACAAATAATCTTATCTCAAGTTTTCTTTCAGTTTTGGAAATAAAGGAGAAACATGAGAACATCTTTATAATTTTTTCTCCCCTCATCTACCTCTTGTTATCCAATGAAAAATTATAGCAGAAATATACGGGATAGGGAGAGGACTTAAACCTTTGTTTTGAATTTGGCTCAAGGAAAAAGGCCCTATAGTTATTGGAAGTCTGATCATCTCAAGTTAAGGAAAAGAGAGACTCCTCATGGAATTCTAAAGTGGAAGTATGGAAATGATCTACGAAGCTGCACCAATTGAGTACCTTCTCCACTCCCTTGTTTTCAAGTAGATATAGTGGCACAGATGAAGTGATCACTAGGTGTTCTGCATACTGTAGAAGGTTTTTGCAGTATCCGGTCCATTTTCACCCCTGCTGTATAGCTGCTTGTGGTTTGGGTAAGAGTGACCCCAGCACAAGCTCTAGTGATAGATATTTTAAATAAGCCTAAGACAATAAGTGTGTGCAATCATCTGGCTATATTGTCTGATTCAATGTAGAAATGTAATCTAAGTTGGCCCAGAGTGAAGCACAAAACTATTGCTTAATAGTTAGTGTATGGGATGTAGTCTCTCCTGCTGGAGGTGAACAAGAAAGAACAAGGTGAATAGTGAGTCGTGTTTGCTGCTTGGAGATATCTTGCAAACATCTTGGTAAAAAAACTGATACTATTGACAGTAAAGAAGAGAGACAGAAGAAATCCAGTTCTTGCAGACCAAGTTAGTCCATTGGATCAAGGCTTTTCCCCAAAGTCGAAACTTTTTTTTTTTAAACTGGCCAAGATCTTCTTTTTTTTTTAAACTGGCCAAGATCTTCTTTTTTTTTTAAACTGGCCAAGATCTTCTTTTTTTTAAAATTATTTTTATTGGAGTATAGTTGATTTACAATGTTGTTTTAGTTTCTACTGAAACTTCTGATTCGAGTTATTTGAGCTAATAAATTCCTTTTTTTGTTTAATCTGGTTTTTGCTGTGTGTTGTTACTTGAAGATGCAAGCATCCTTACTATATAAGGAGCATAGACTACTGATCCCAGCTGGAAGACACTTTTCCAGAGCAGAGGTTTTGTCCTGTCTTTATCTGTCTGTGGGGTCACTTCACCCTACAAACGTCTTACTTAGACACCCCTTTATTGATGAAGAGGTTTTTTTATTTAGTAATATAGGTGACATGATTCAGCTTAATTTTAATAGCTTCAGTTAACATGCTTTTCAGACTCTATTTTAGTAATTTGTAGAGGCATTATATGTATACAAAATATATAATATACAATATATTTCCTATACTATATAATTACTATAAATATATAATATACAATAATATATAAAATATAGAATGCATCGTATATTATATCTATATATTGTCTGTCTCTGTCTCTCTCTTTCTCTCTCTGTATATAAACTTGGATATAGACTGGATATAGACTTCTTTACATTTTTCTCACATAATGATAATTCCTATTATTGCTATTGTTCAGTTGTATGCCTAACTTCTTTTAGTTTTTACAGATGCTTAATACTTAATTAGGATATACATATAAGGCAGAATATACAGCTAAAATATTCAGATATTTAATTTGGAAATATTCAGAAATTTAATTTACCTGTGACATTGATGAAATGCAGAATTGTGTACAATGAATATATTGCACAACAATTAAATACTACATCTTACTTTCTTCCTACAACCATCTAAATCCATTATGTTGATTCCTTTCTCTCAGCTCCTAGATGAATTTTTGAATAGGTTCCATTTCTGAGTGCTCACTTGCATATACCAAAAGAAATCTCCAGTCACCCTTGTAACCTCCAGTTACAAGAATAAATTTCAATTATTTCAGTAAATATTTTGTCCACTCTCATGTAATAAGCAGAAATCTGAAACTTATTAAAGTTAAACCTTCTGAAAAATGTTGGGAACAATGCAAATTTCCAGAAAATGGTTGAATAACCTGTGTATCCACTCAACAGAATACTATGCAGCTGTATAAAAAAAATGATACATTTCTATAAATGAATAAGGAACAATTTCCAGAATATGTTTTAAAGCAAAACACATAAAGGCAAAAAAAGTATCTAAAATAAGCTGTTTGTGGAAAAAAAAGAATTATGAAAAAATATAAATATCTCTTATCCTTTGTGCAAAAACTCAGGAAAAATAAACCAGAAGTCAATTAAATATGTTGTTTAAAGAGAGTAAGAATGAGGTGGAAAGGATGAAGGATGGATACAGGATAGAAAGGATGGGAGGAGGGACACTTCTTTGTGTATTACTTTTTGCATAGTTTTGACTTTTAGAAACATGTTATTTTTCCCACATACTCAAAAAATGTAAAAACAATAGAACAAACACAATTAGCCAGGTTGGGAGAAAATCTGAAAATGAAAAACTGTGATAAATGAAAAAAATCTGTGCTTAAAATAAATTATAAGACTACATAAAAGGGGGTGTTAATCCAAGTAACTTTGAAAATAATATGTTGAGTATATACCCTAAAACTGAAGACAAAATATACTATAAACATATATTGAATTCTACTTAGTAAGTTTGTTTTTTGTAATAGTATATATTTGAAATTCTGAATTATTTTATGTTGATTCTGAGAATAAGCAAATATATAAATGTTGTGTTCTTTATGAGGGTGAGATTTATTACTGTTGAAAGCTAAACATATAGAAAGGAGAAAGGCTAGAATAATCCCCATGACGCCAGACTGAAATTGAAGGCAAAGTTAAGAAATCATATTTTAAATTTAGGTAGATAGATAGTGTGGATACAGAAGTAGATATAGAGGTTTGTGTGTGTGTGTGTGTGTGTGTGTATTTCATAACATTGTCTGTGCTTAGGCCTAGAAGCAAAACACTGCAGTTACAATGAGCACACCTGTCACCCAGATCTTGATTTCTAAATATGATTTTCCAATAAAAGCAACCTGTGGTCTCAAACAAATGATTGAGTCTTGAATTGGTGGAAAGAACATATAAAGATCAGCTTAGAACCAGAAAGAAACAGAGGGCTCAGCGAATGATGGGAAAACAACATAAGAGTGACCCGGAAGTAGCTTCTACTGACCAAATCTGGGAGAATGTAGGTATCAAAAAATAGTGATACTGGCAGATCATAACCCATAGAGTAAATTAGGAGCCAAGGGTCCATGCAATATAAATGAATACAATAAATAAATGGAGAGAAAGGAAATGCTTACTTACAGTAGAATTTCAATAAACATAGAAGAAATGATAGAATTATAAAATTACCATTTCCCAGACATTACTATCATAATATTTGTTTAGGTAGGAATTATGTGGGTGAACTATGGTGGATGAACTTCTGATAAGAAACAGGATATTTACCATCACATAGAACTTCCCCACAAAATATTTATTAAGTATGAAGAGTTATAATAACCTTACAGTGCACAAATCTGGTAGATATCACCTAAGCAAGTGATAAAAGTCACCCAGTAATGAGACAATGTGAGGTGCTTCCTGATATCATTCACTGAAAAGGACACATATCACTTTTTGGGATACTCTTGCCAAAAATGCAGATCCTGAATCTAATCATAAGAAAACCTCAAAACAAACAAACACACACAATAAGAGATAGTTTACGAACAGTCTGGTCCAAACTCATCAAACATGTCAAGATCAGGTAAGATCATGGAAGACTTTTCCAGGTTAAAGACATCTAAATATAAATAACCTATAAATCTAATTTGTGATTTTGCATTGAATGTTGGACCAGGAATAAGTATATACATTATTTTGCTGTAAAGGTGACTAGTGAGACAACTGGTGGAATTTTCAAATAAGGTTTATAGATTAGATAATAATATTGTACCAAGTAATTTCCTATTTTGATCATTGTACTATCATGTAAAAGAATGTCCTTGTTTTTAAGAGATACACATTGAAGTATTTAGGAATTAAAAGGTCTGCCATAGATTTATGAAAAAAGACATTGTTAGCTTCTTTATTTCTTCCTCATTTATTCTCCACTTAAGAAACTGCCTTTGGCTCTTCCAGGGATGAAACAGGAGAGGGAAACAATGTAAGGGACAAAAAATATCTTTTTAAATTGGTACCAGTGTAATTTGCATTTGTGCTTTCTGGGTTTAGTGGGTTCAACAGAGAACAGAGAAAGAATGCTTTTATTGCTTCACTAGAAACCTTCCTCCAGGACCATTTAACTGTGCTTCCCAAGAAGTGGACTGTGTATTTTCAGTTAGCTAAGTACATTTCTTTTTTTCAGTCCCTGGAATTTAGTACTTCAGCATGTATACTGATGTTGGGCATATACCCAGAGAAAACCATAGTTCAAAAAGACACATGCACCCCAATGTTCATTGCAGCACTATTTACAATAGCCAGGACATGGAAGCAACCTAAATGTCCATCGACAAATGAATGGATAAAGATGTTGTACATATATACAATGGAATATTACTTAACCATAAAAAGGAACGAAATTGGGTCATTTGTAGAGGCATGGATGGACCTAGAGACTGTCATACAGAGTGAAATAAGTCAGAAAGAGCAAAACAAATATTGTATATTAACGCATATATGTGGAATCCGGAAAAATGGTGCAGATGAACCGGTTTGCAAGGCAGAAATAGAGACACAGATGTAGAGAAAAAAACGTATGGACACCAAGGGGGGAAAGTGTGTGTGTGCGGGGGGATGAACTGGGAGATTGGGATTGACATGTATACACTAATATGTATAAAATGGATCACTAATAAGAACCTGCTGTATAAAAAATAAATTAAATTAAATTAAAAAAAAAAAAACCAACATGTATACTGACGTTACATCCCACTTCCTAGAAGTACTACCAGGCAAGGTTTAAAGTGCCTCCATATTCTTCTGTGAGAGGTGAGTCTTTGGCTTATGGTCTCATAAACGACCATCTGTCTTGTCTTTTATAAATACTGCATAAGATGTCTACCACCTCTCTTTGAAATGTGAGAATATTTGCCATCTATTTTTTGTTCTTTTTGGCTTTCTGACACCTTAGCTAAAACTGAGAAGAAAGTTCCATCTTAACATCTTATTGTATGTGTTACAATAGTGCTCATCTTTAAAAGCAGCAGGATCTCCTGCAAGTCGAAGATGTACTGGGAGATGTATCAGGAGATGGTCTAGAGCACATACTTATTTCCAAAATTAAAATGCATGAAATAGTAATTGTATCATGTCTCTTGGGACTTGGTGCTTTGTTCCATACAGTTTTTATGTGAAACACAGATGAAGATAGTTAGAGTGTCTAGTGGGCATCAATAACCATGTTGTCTCAAATGACAGGATCTCCTCCATTTTTATGGCTGAATAATATTCCATTGTCCCGTCATTCTCTTAATGGATGTTTGAACAAATATTTAAAGAATATTTAATGACTCCAGATTTTCAGCTGCCCCAGGCACCAAATTATTATTCTGCTTGGAGTTTTTACTTGTTTTGTCCCCTCTGGTTCTAGGCAAACCTTTGTTGTGCTAAATTTCATCAATCATCTTCCCCTCCAGGCATTAACTAAACTTAGGCTCTTTCTCCTTTCTCTTTTCTTTATACACACACACACACACACACACACACACACACACACACACACACACACACACACACACGCCTGCCTGCGTGCATACATATTCCCTTCTTAAAACTTGCTGGCAGCAAACAATAACAGTAGAAAGGCTCTGATAAAGCAATTAACACCAGGGTGTAAATAGCCGACAAAGCCTGAAATGTGCCAAGACAGAAGTATTTACACGTTAATAAAGGACAGAACATTTTCCCCAAAGACATAAGCTTTAATGAAGGAATTTTAACAATAGGAAAATAAGGACAATTTTGGAGTTAGGGTTTGTGTAGTTTCCCCTCTAGGTCTGTTCAATCCAACAGACAAATACTGAGCAAGGGAAGAATGACAGGTTTAGAAAATTCAGAGATACATATACAACCCAGATCCAGCTTCCAACAACGCATAATCTAATGGCAGCAGTAACTATAACAGAACATAATAATTGCCATAATGAGTAGAAAAGTACAGAAGGCTGGGAAAGAATGGGGAAAAGGAAACTAATCAGCCTTGGTAATTAAAACAAAAACTTCTACGACAAGGCAATATCTCATAGTGGTTGCTTCAGTGTTTGTGGTAGACATCTTTAACTTACTACTCTATCTTCAAGTAATACACCCCTTCACATACTGACTTCAGGGTTGTAGCAAGGACCAAATGCATTAATATTTGTAAAACATTTAGAACAGCTCCTGACACATAATAAGTGCTATTTGTTTGTTAATAGATACATACATTTTTAAATTGTTTGCCTTTTCCCTGTAGACTATAAGCTTCAGGAAAGAGGCATTTTTCTCTATTTTGTTCAATGTTGCATTCCAAGTGCCTAGAACATTTTGCTGACTAATTTTAATCAGTAGTTTAGTTTCAAAGATACTGATTGAGCCCAAATGCTTAGGGAACAATCTATTTTATAATTCCTTTCTTGGAATTCTTACTATCACTTATCTCATAGTGATGTGGTGAAAATGAACTTAGCTCTACCTACAACCTGAGAAACTGGTTGCTTAGGAAAACTTAAAGCTATAGAAAAAGTTAGCAAAGAAGAAGAAATCCTTTGTGTTGGCATGCTTTTCCTTGAGCTTATCTTTCTTATCTTGGATTTAGCTTGGCTTGTCTTTAGATATAGAGCTTGAAATATGAGTATATACCTTTAGCAAAGTCTCTGATTTTGTCTAGTTCCTAAGTCTTTCTAATATAAGATAGAGGACTCTTGCATTATCATGTTAACAACATAGGAGACCCAAGTTCTAGTTAATTTCAAAAGATTAATATTCCTTATCTTGTCCTCTCTCCTTCCATCCCCCACCTTTCCTTCAGCTTACCAATCAATATATTATTAACTGTTACCTGAAATAAACCTTGCAAGAGCTTAAGAAATAGACTGACTTCTGAAGATTGATAGAGTTCATGCCTTAGATTGCCTCAAATCTGAAATTGACAGTCTGGTATATAAGGCAGTTTCGGTATAATTTTAATTACAAAAATTCATTCAAGCAATATGCCGTAACTTGTAATAGTAATCTACTTATTCCCTGCTGGTGGACACAAAGGCAAGAGATTGTGCTATCACTTATCCTCTTCAATATTCCAATTCTAAAAAGAAAAAAGAAAAGCAGAAGTGAAAAAAGTCCCACAACAGCTCTAATTTACTTTCTAACTGAAGGAAATGGTAAATTACAAACTCAGACATTCCTGCAGTTCAACCATTAGTTATTTTTAAATGCTTTGGGGTCTAAATATAGTTAACTGATAGGAGAGTATTGGCACATATACTTTTACTTTTAATCCTTCAACTTGGGCTTCTTCCTACAGTTCTCATATTTCAAAAATCTTATGCATAGGTTACAAGGAGAGTGTGTTTGACAAAATACAATGACATCTCCAAGGAGATCAAGCAGGTGAATTTAGCACTCATCCCAAATTAAACTTTTATCATGGTATAATGCACCTGTGCATTAAACTATGCACCTGTGCATCTGTGTGTGCGTGTGTGTTATGGCATTTGAAATCAATTTTCATTACCAAATATTATTCAAGCAATGGTTATTTTTCATCACTCATCTCTCAGAATCCATAAACTAAATATTGAGATTATGGCCCATGACCTTCTGGTAACTTTCTGTTCTGCCAGCATCCTGCATTTAGAACATTAGTCTCATTTCATGCCACCTTCCTAAGCCAAGACTTCCATTAGGTCAAGATTGATGTAACTAATGAGCATTCTGTGCCTCTATTTAAACCCCACCCCACCCCAGCTCATCATTTGTACTTCCCCTTTGTGATCTGTCATTATGACACAGTCACCTTTGAGATAATGGATGCTGAGCCAAGTTAAAAATCCTGTCACAGGCTTGATTCTCTTTGCTCTCCTCCACCTCACTCCAACAGCCACCACCCTCTAGCGTTTATGCTGTGACTTCTGATTAAAATAATAAATGCTCCTTTAAGAACTCAGGAGAAGATAAAACATTTATTTAAATGTTGCAAGCTTTGACCTTAGTTTACCTGGCTTCTTGGTTATTTTCAAATCCTTCCTGCCTTAGAGTTGGACGCACTAATGAGAAGAACAACTACTACTTCCTCCCAAAATAAGTCTAATTGGAAAGTTTACGAAAGTAATTGCAAGGAATTTTTCAAAAAGTTCTTGTCCTAGAAAAGATCAAGAATTTGGTAACATAAATGCATTTTTTTGAATTCTAATCCATTGAAAGCGTAAAGCTACCTTGTCCACTTCTCTACCTAGTATCTGTGGGCAAAACTCCACTTTAAAAAGCAGTAAACTAGGCAGCTGCTGTACATAGTTGAATTAATTATATGATCTGATTTGATACAGAGTAAGCACTTCCTGAAAGTGACATGTAATGTATGGGAAATAAATAAGCAAAGTCATACAAACTAGCTTGCAAGCATATAGTACATTTATTCCCAGAAATAAACAACTTTTGCCTTGGCTCTTTTTCAGTCTTCCTCAAGATGACCCCCACCTGTTTAGGTGTCAGGAGGTTAATATAGAAATTGTGTCTGCTTTCTTCAAAATGAAAGAATCCAGACTAGGCATCTAATTCTCTTGGAATCCTCCCAGGAACTCCTCATTTCTGGTCTCCTAATTTCCCTTGAAGGACTCAGATGCTGAGATGATAAAGAGGAAATGAGAGGGGAAGAGCAAAGTGGCCTTGCCAATCCTTGTACATCTCTTCCCATTTCTCACTTGCTTTCTGCCTCACTATAAAAGCACCTGGAACTGGAGCGTATCTGAAAGGCTTACCTGTGGATAAATTCAGTGTAGAATGGAGGAAATTCAATAACTAACATGAAGCATAATTTCCATTAAGTATCTATTCCTGCAGATTCTTATCATTCTACCACCCCCAATCCCTTTCACTTTTCTTCTTTTCCCCTTTCCTAAAATCCTGATGTGAATTGAGAATCAGCAAAATACTGTTCAACACTTAAACCTATACTGTCTTGTGTAGTTACCTAATTAATTCTTGGTTAAATGTGTCATTTCTCCAAGTCTATTAAAGTTCATTGAGAGGAGGTTATGTTGTCCATAACACTGAGGTAGTGTAGGTAATTAACAAATACATGTGTTCAATTGATTGATTGAACAGTATTGAAAATCTACTGGACTTGGCAGAGTGAAAGGTATAATATCTTTTTTGTCCTTCTCAGGTCCTTACAAGTACTACTTGACTTTTATGAAGTAAGATGCTTGTATCAGGAAGTCACAGTGAAAAATCAGAAGAAAACAGAAATATAGTGGGTTTCTTTTCAGGCTCTAGAGCATAAAAACAACATAAGGGTAGGAAGGGAAAAAGTACATGGTGGTTTGAAGGAAATCAAGTTAGCCTGGTGTCTCTTAACATCATGAAATGTCTCCTATCTTTTACATGTATCTCAAGGTTGCTCTAATTTTTAGAGTAGAAAGCAGTGAAATGAAGAATCCCTGACTTCAAATTTTCCTTTAGCCCACTGAGGGTAAAAGCACATTACCGAGTTTAGGATGTCAACATTATAATAATTTGCAACCCGAATGTGCAAATTCAAGTCTTATCAAACTATTTCTTAGGTCTCTGGCCAGACTTTCTTAATGCCATCCATTTGCAGATCTATTAAAATAACTGCTCAGAATACTTTAAGAACACTTAGCAGCCCTTTAATGAATACCCAGGCATAAGTAGTCCTTAAAAACACTATTTTCAGAAACTAACCCATCAATAATTAGTGTGATATTAGAGAGCCTTCTCTTTAGCCTAAAAATATCAGGAAATCAGATCCATAGATAATGTATATTTTCATTTGGAAAATGAGAGTGTGTAACCATTAAAAATTTCCCATCTGTCTTTTATGATTTAAGAATCGCTTGTGTTTCAGTGTAGACTTTGATCAGTTCTGTGTGTATAATTTCACACTGGTTTGATTTTCTCAGGGATTTCTTTTTCCCCTAGCTTTCTACATAGGTATAAAATTATACATTATATCTGATAAAAGATTGATGATGCCCATGTAAATTATTTTGCTTGGTTAGAGCAGGTTTCTCCCAGCTTTACCCTTCTAGTAGTTCACTGGGCTCCAAGGATTGCCTTGAGAGATTAGCCAAACACACTTCCTAATATTTCAAAAGGCAACTTTTCTGTCAATCCAGGAATGAGACTCAAAAATTCATTTGACTTTTCTACAACCCCATGAAATATTGGACAACACATAGAACTACAGCTGTATACCTCCACCTGTCATCTCACTGTTCTGATTAAGAGGCATTACTGTCATTCTATCATTTAGTCTTCTCTTTTCCCCCTAAATTCCCTTACTCAGTTTGCATGTGTATTGGCATGAATGTTTTCTTCTCCTTCAGACCATATTCACTACTAAGAATTCTTCAGTTGTATATCTCAGTCTCAGGAAACCAGTCCACTATCTAAAACCTTTGTATGTGTATATATACTATGTATTGTCATGAGTAATTGATTTGTTATTTGTAAAGATGGTTCTGGTTTTTGTGTGCATTTCTTCTGATTTTGGGGGGCCCTAGTGGAGGGTTCTTTGTGTGTCCAGATTCAGGCAATGAAGAATAGCAGGAGACTGAGTTGGGACAAACTGTGTCTTCTTTATATTCAATCTCATGCTTTTTTTCCCCTTGGCAAACTCCTGTTCAACATTTTCAGTATCACCTATAAGGTTTCAAAACATAGATTTCTCAGCTCTTTCTCTGAAATTTTTGATTCAGTGGGTTTGAAATGATGCTTGAAATTATCTTTTTAAGAAATAATCCTAACCTGAGGACCAAAACTGTCTCAGATTTATTCAGCATGGTAATCTCAGTCCTTGACATAGTGGTTATTCAATAAATAATTAATTAGAAATTGAGGTATTACTCAACAGTGCTGTACCTATTTTTCCATTGATTGAAAATTGAGTGGGGTACAAAAAATATGTTTTTTGTACCTTGAGGGGCTATACACGTTAAATTATTAAGCAACAACTAAAGGCAGCACTTGATTAATTATCAAAACACTGAGTCAAAGTGCTACATTTTTCAAAGACCAAGAAATTCAGAGAGCATAGGAAAGTTACACCCATCCATTAGCATGCCATTATGAAGCACCTACTATTTGTGAAGCTAGTTTTGGGGAATCAGCAAAGAATAAGACAAAAAATCTGATCTACAGAAATTCTTAGGCTAATGAGAGATAAATATTTAAAGTAATCAATAGTGCTATGATATCAACAAAATTCTATGGGAAATCAGAGAAGGGAAAGATTATCTGTGGCTGTGGTGGTAGTGATAGTGTTCAAGGAAGGCTTCATAGGAGAGGCTGGAAGTGAATCATGTTATCTTTAGAGGTACAAGGTCACTTATGCTTCAGTACTGCTGGTATCTCCTGGGTAACTTTGCATGCAAGCAATCTTTCCCTACTATGAATTTGGGGGATCCCAAGGAGATAGTAGATCACTTAAGTATCATTCCTGCCTTTATAGATTTAGGAATGTCAGGCGTAGAGGTCCAATATCCCAAACTTTTATACATAAATAAGTTATTTTATCACCTCTAAAGACCACCTGAATATAGTTTCAAATCAGTTGTAAACAAGATTATTCCATTTTGAAAGGAATTTATGATGCTAATGTTAAGCTTGTAAGTTAACACAATCTCTTGCTAATTGAGAAAGATCACAGATTATTCTGGTCAGTGAGTTATGTGGCAAACAGTAATTATGAAATGAGGACATATATTCCAAAACAAAATTATACAGTATAATTAACAGGCCTTAGAGTAGCTAAAGGAAGATGTATCTTTCTACATAGCAAGGAATTAATCTTGCTATTTTTTTAGTTGTTGTTATGGCATACAGTTTAAGAATATTACTGTCAAAGTACTTAATCTGTTAGTCTAAAACTCAACCACTAAAAATTCCTCAGTCAGCCTAACGTCCACACAGGCCTTCATATGATACAAGGATTAATATAAGTGCCCGTTGACGAGTGTAACGCTGGTTGGGAGCTGGGGTGAAGAGGAAAAAGAGCATGCTACCTTAGAAATAGAAATATTTTCAAAATGGAGTCCATTATGATGGCATCCGCATTGTGTATGTGTGGGGCGATTCTCTATGGAATAGTAATAATGCATTTTTGGGCAAATTTAGCATATTAATGGTACTGATGTAGTCTACTCTCTTCAAGACAGCTCACCCTGTCTTGAATGAAAGCAGAAAATTTACTTAGACCATTTTAGCTGTCTGGTGAGATAGCAGAAAGAAATTAGGGTAAGATAAGAATGTTTAACATGGGACTTCCCTGGTGGCGCAGTGGTTAAGAATCTGCCTGCCAATGCAGGGGACACGGGTTTGAGCCCCGGTCCCTGGTCCGGGAAGATCCCACATGCCGCGGAGCAACTAAGCCCGTGAGCCACAACTACTGAAGCCCGCGCGCCTAGAGCCCCTGCTCTGCAACGAGAAACCACCGCAATGAGAAGCCCGCGCACCGCAACGAAGAGTAGCCCCCGCTCACCGCAACTAGAGAAAGCCCACGCTCAGCAACGAGGACCCAACGCAGCCAAAAATAAATAAATGTATTTAAAAAAAAAAGAATGCTTAACATGGACACAGGTTATCAAGAGAGGCTCTTTAATCTTAATCCTGAATATTTTTAAGAATAAGATTGACTAGGGCGTAGGGAATATAACAGAGTGATAAGACAGGTAGCATAAGTCGAATCACAGTACAGGAGCCTTAAATACAGGTGAGAGGATTAACATTTTATTCTGTAGGTAACTGGAGAGTGACTGCATGTTTCTGATCGGGGAAATTATATGATTGAACCTGGGCTTTAGTTGTATTATTTTATTAAGACAAGAATAACAATAAAATCTTCTGTGATTTATCTAATTAACTATTACAATAACGTTTAAGAAACTGCCAGAATTAAATATGTAAGAAGCTAAATTATAGTCTTTCAAATATAACCTTCCTGGCAGTGCTGAAGGTTTAAAATTTTCAAACAGTATCTCTAACATCTAAGCCTGTAGAGACCTATTAGAAACTGTATTTCTAAGATAATCAAAACTATCCTAGGGTTTACTCTACATTTCTTTTCTATGTAAGTTGACAGTTCAATTCAGGTTTAAATTAAGGTTTATTTTTCCTATAAGTAGGACTTCAGCTATTCAGGACACAGAATAGGAGCCCTATACTAGCAGGAAAAGAAGGGGTTAAATGTGAAACACTCTGAGGCTAAAAGAAAGTAATAGTAGCATTATTCAGTAATGATGCTTTGATTTGCTGTTCAGCATTTGTAATGAGCATACACTATTTTTTTTACTAAATATAGGAGATTTTGTTCTCATAAAATATAGCCTTGCAGGAACAAGAATTGCAGAAGCCATACAGGGAAATGAAATTCACACGTGGTTGTATATTCACGATGCTTCCTATAGAAGCATCTTCAGAATGTATTTCATGAGTCTGCTGACACAAGGGTTGTGTTTGTACATCCGAAGCTGGTATGCTGTGAAAAAATCAGGGAAATTACTTCCATCTGCACAGCCACTTTTTAAAGAAGTCAATATTTGCTTGACTTTTAACGTAAAAGCTTGAGTAGAAAATTTGAAGCAAAAAATTATTATCATTTTATTTTCAAGTTAAAACTAGAGGGGAAAATGCCTTTAGTTAATTGTGGCAACCTGAGCCATATTTGAAACAATGTGGTTGAGAGGACAATTCTAGATTCTCTCTGAAATAAAGGAATTATACTAAAAGTCCTTTGACTTAAGACAAGCATGTGGAGTCACTGTGTGACCGTGAGCATGGTCTACAACAGCTGTCATCCCTTTAGCAAATGTCTTCAGTTTCCTTGAATCTGATGTCCTAGAATGGAAGGTTGTATGATGAGAAGCAGAGTGTCATTAGAACCGTTATTCAGAAAGTAAGGGAAGAGCCTGGTAAATGGTCAGCAGTGAGCAGGTCAGAGATCCATTTCTACTTCTGAAGCCCCTAAAGACAAGCAAAACCTAGATAATCATAACTTGTCCAACCTGTATGGCCTTTAATCTAATCTGGGAAAGGAAAGTTGGCAGGCTAAGTGCAATGGAGTTTGTATGATGTAGTTTTTCACATGAATGCATCTTGTCTTTTCTCAGGGAGAGAGAAGTAGAAAGAGAGAATCTTTTATTTTAATTTTTAATTTTTTATACAATTTTTTAAGATTACTTTCCATTTACAGTTATTACAACATATTGGCTATATTCCCCCTATTGTACAATACGTACTTGTAACCTATCTTACACCCAATAGTTTGTACCTCCCGCTCCCCCATTCCTTATATCACCCCTCCTCCTCCTCCCCACCAGTAACCACTAGTTTGTTCTCTATATCTGTGAGTCTGCTTCTTTTATGTTCTATTCTATAGCTTGTTGTCATATTTTTTAGATTCCATATATAAGCAATATCATATGGTATTTATCTGAGAAAGAGAGAATCTTAACATAAATTCCTAACTGATTTAAGTGAATGGAATGTACAAGAAAGGACATCCTATATTTGGCACCAGTACTTTGACCTTGGGAGTTTTCAACATGAATAGTTGTGACTCATGATGCATCAACTTTAATTTTGTCAATGTCAGATCAGTTTCTTTTATAAAGAAATTGATTAGGTATTCATTAATTCTTAAGATACATCTAAGATATCAAATATCTCTTAAAATGCATACAAAGAGTTTGACATTGCTAACTTTGTTACAAAGTTAATCAATTAGTTATTTCTTTGTATAACAAAAATAGCCCCACGCATATCAGCATTCAGTAACAGGGACAAGGTAATGGAAGTAAATATGTAAAGACTTTAACTGCGATGCTTAATAAATGTCCTGAACTACAGAGAAATACAAATCCACCATTTTCCTATGATAATATCAAAGCAAGCAAACAAACAAAAAGAAAACAAAACAAAAGCGATAGGTAAAAAGAAGTCCACCAGATTGAAAAGTCAGAAAGAGAAAGTGAAATATCCTGAAGCTTGTCTGGAAGGGGTGCCAGACACTCAGCCCATAACAGCATATTTTGCCAGAAATGCAGTGGATTTGCTGAAAAAGATGCTTTAAGCTCACTAGAACAACATTATTTCAAGAGTTCATTTGAGCACAGCAAGCATTATCGTCGATGAAAACATTAGGCGCACACTGCCTTTGACTGACGGTATTGTTCTGTACTTTGCTTTCAACTATAAAATATAGTCATTTGTTTTATACTTCGCCAGAAAACTGTCATAGTCAAGAATATATACTGGAGGCAAACTCTTGGGGTTCAAATCCTTTTTTTGCCACTTACAAGCTGGTATCTTTGGTCAAGCTTTAACCTTTTCATGCTTTGTTTTCCTTGTCAGTGTAATAGAGACAATAGCACCTTCTTTATTGTTATGATGGTTAGATGAGTTAATAACTGTAAAGGGCTTGGAACAGTGCTTGGCACATGATAAATGTCCAGAAGGAGTCAACAATTATTACTCATAAGCCCAACATTATGAGAGTGAGATATACAAGTTAGATTGTAAAGGTCTGAGCGAATTTATTAATCTCTGTAGGATCATATGTTCTTCGTCTCTTAAATATGGATTCGAGCTGTACTTTCCAATATAATGGTCACTAGCTATATGTGGCTACTGAGCACTTGATACGTGACTAGTTTGAACTGAGACGTACTCTAAGTGTAAAATGCATTCCTGATTTTGAAGACCTAAATTACCCCTTCAAAAAAAGAATGTAAAATATCTGAATAATTTTTTAATATTGGTTTCACATTGAAGTAATTATATGTTGGTTATATTAGTTAAATAAAATATAATTTTAATATTAATTTAACTTGTTCCCTTCTTACTTATATTAATAGGTATACTTATATTTTACTTAGGTTAATATGGATACCAGAGAATTTAAAATTACATGTGTGGCTCATCTTAAATTTCTATTGGACAGGATTGGTTTAGAGTGTCTCAGCCTATCTCTAATACACTAGAACTGTCTGATACCACTCTGAAATTGAGGTATGGATTACATATTTTTCTAAATAAGCCAGATAAATACAGAAGGATAACCTTAATGTCTGTTACAACCATTCGTATCGCAATTTTTATTGTAAAATTTCAGGAAATTCGGAGATTATGAAATCACCAGCCCATTCCTAAAGTGAGAAATGTCAGGTCAATTTAATTCCTCAAATCCTTCAACTTCACATCTCAAAGAGAGACATTTGTAAATATTTTTATAAATGCAATCAGCCTATTCTTTTGTTAGAAGAGCATTAAATGCCTTCATACTATGTTATCTTTAATGAAAAATTTATTGTTTATGTGTATTTCATTGACATTCCTAAATTTCATTAGGAAAATTCAACCTATTTAGTTCTACTTAGCAAAGGCGTTAATTTGGAACTCTAATCTCTCACCTTCCCATGATGATTTAAGACATTTTATAATGCAGACCCTAATATACTTTAATGTATATTATATATTAGTGTATATTAGAAGTGAAAACTAAGAGTCATTCTCGACAAGTGCTTAGCTAATATGAAGGCTGACAGCCAAAGATACCTGAAGGTTATAGTGAAAATTGAGCCAGCACTTCTGGCTTGCCCATAACCCATTCAGGAGATGAGTTTGAGAGAGAGAATCCTCTCTTGCTCTTTGAGAGGATACAATAATCCAACTCCAGGGTGAATCTTCAGCTAGCTAGAGAACTAAGCTATTAACAGGACAGATATCAAGAAGTGGGGCAAACCTTAGTGTATGCTACTGTTAAATGCCCTTTTCTCTTTCAACCTGGTAAATTCCTTGATAGCTCCCAATACTCAGCTCTAGTATTCACTCAAAAGTTATTTATTAAGAAGCTATATATCAGATAATCTTTGTTTCTCTCTTTCCCTGCCTTACTCCAACAACTAAACTGTCAGCCAGTCCTGTCAATTCTAAATTTTAAATTCCTCTAAAACCCATCCTAAATCTATTCTCTTCCCTCTATTTTAACTTCTACTGACCTAGACCCAATCACCATCATTTCACATCTGTAAGTTAACTCTTCATGCTGCTTCTTCCAGTATTATTCTTCTATACTCTTCATAAAGAAATAGTAGTAAAATAAGTTAAAATGGAAACTAAATCATTTGCTCTCCTACCAAAAACCGCCTTAGAATGAAATCTCCGCTCCTAACTTGCTCTGGCTTTATACGGTCCGGCTCCTGCTTACTTCTTTGTCCTTGTGATATGATACTTTGTCATTCAAGTTTTGGCTGCAGCCTCAAAGGTCTTTTTTGGCCACATCTATAGAGCTGTTTCTCAGTCACTATGACAAAACATTATTATATTTTAATTACAGAACTTATCACCAGCTGGTATTTTGAATACTACCTGCCTATCCCAACTAGAGTTAAAACACCTGGAAATGAGAATCTTTTTTTTTTCAAAATTATAAGTCAATACCTAAAATAGTGCCTAACACATAGCAGATACTTAATAAATAGTGTTGAATAAATACTGAATGTTACTCTGGTCTTTGTTACCACAGATGTCTCTAACACAATGGTTGTATCCAGAAAGATACTCTCTGATGTTTATATGTTTTCTTCTTTTCAAAGCACTTTTATATCCATTATCTCATTTGATCATGACAAACCTTTGAAACAAATAATCAAACTATTGATCTGTTTTGTCCTTTGTAGATAATGAATTACTCAAGGGAGTCAATTCTTAATTTATATATTCCACCATCTTAAACAAACTCAGATATTTATTACTACTGCTAATTTAATGATCCAAGTAAGAATAATTGCCTTCACCCTCATGCCTTTACAACTGGAGAGTGCTATTTTTAGAAGAGTACCCAAGAGAACTTTGTGATTAAGAACTGAAAGAGAATTTAATGTTATTGTCCTTAATAGTCCCGTGTACAATCACTTAAGTTGAGGTCCAGAGAAGGTGATTTACTTTTTCAAACATGTTAGTAACAGTTGAGGACTTGATTTTCACACTCCCTAACTAGTGTTCCTTTCTCATTACCAATTAACCTGTCTTAGAATTGGCATCTGATTTTATATTTTAAAAAATATGCTCTGATTCTAATTTCTTTTAGAATGCCTCCATGGATTGTATACATCAAAGCTCTTAGAAGTATCTGTAGCAGAAAACACAATAAAACTTTGGTGTTCTTCAGTCAATTTGAATGAAATATTTCTACCCATTTTAAAGCACTTTCAAACAAATGCAGTTTTTTTTTTCTGTCATCCTGTATAGCCAAATCCTACTGATTTGATTTCCCAAAATATCTTTCCAACCATTATTTTATCTTCACTTCCATAGGAGAGGTTCTCATTCTTTTTTATGTAGAATTTTCAAATAGCTCTGTTTTCATTTTAAGCCCCTCAAATGCAAGCTTGATATCATTGCCAGACTCTTATTCTAAATCAGCAATATTATATTATCAATATTACCCTCTTTAATGTATTTCAATAATGCTGTAATGGTTACAAGAATAGTTAAACTCCACTATATGGCACACAATACATTTGAATACGCTATTACCCCCCTCAAATTCCTTTTCTTTGTTGCCTGCTTGTCAAATTTGTCATCTCTTCTGATATCTGGGACTTAACTGCCTATGTTAATTATGCCAATAAGACTTTTCTGATGCCTTCTGTAGATTTTGGTTTCATTTTTCTCTGATGCCATAGAACATTGTGGACACCTCCATGATACGATGAATATATTGTGGTTATTTTATATATAGTTTTATCTCATTCATTAAGTTCTGTCGTGGATATTTGTTGATAGCTTTATTTCACTTGGTAGATTATTATCTCAAGGTTAAAGGCCATATCTTCTGCTAATTTTTGTGACAACTATCTTTTAGTTTAGAAAGTTTAGATTGCATTTTAATACTAGATGAACATGGCCTGAATTTGTTTTTCTAGTCCCATTGGTTTCCAATACACTCTTCGGTTTCTAATTCTGTTAGTTTCTTCATCTGAAAAACTGAGGTGATATTTTATGATAGTGTTGAGAGAATTAAATGAGTTAACAGATGTGAAGTGTTTACTGTAATACCTAGAATCAAATTTTGTGCTTTTCTTTGTTAATGATGAGTAACATGAATAATGCCTTAAGTAAAAGTGTCATTCTATTACGATGCAACTTGGTTGAGATGTAATTGTATGAAAGCCTTGAAGTTGGGATTATACTTGCAGTTTAATGATGAATACTGACCAAGAGATTTTTTTCTTTTCCATTCCATACATTATGCTTATTAATCAATTTTATTACTACCTGATTTTCTGTATATATGCTTTCTTAGTAATCAACTACAATTTACTCCACTGTATCTTTTACAGCTTTCTTTATTGGCTTCTTTGGATCAAGTGAGGCATTGCTTCACTTGACAATGGCTGATTACAGTGGCTAAAATACTTAAAATTAGGAAAAGATACCAAGGAAAGTGATAAAATAGTTTTCTTAAATTATTTTCTAAATTTAGCTTCTACCAAAGGTAAAGCATTTTCTCAATATTAAGAGGATGTACAGTCACAAATTATTATAAAGGGGAAAACAAGTATATTTTATAAATACTTCTTAAGGTGAAGTCTATCCCAGTTTACCAAATCAAGTGATGCACTGTTTGTTTCTGGCAGGTTTATAACTTTCATGATTTAAGTAATGGAATATATACATTATCTGAAGTCTTCTAGACTATGAAAGATTTGTTTTACTGCCCATTTAATCCACTTATAAGCTCAAATAATGGATTTTCTTGGGAACTGTATGAATTCAGGAGTAGAAGTTTTACTTGTTTCTTTTAAGTGCAGTTATTCCAAAGTTGATCAAAGCCGAAATAAGCTTGGGAATAAAAATAGAGGACATTTTTATCTGAGCATTCTATATTTATTCTCCCTTTCAGCTAAAAGAAAATGTATTCTCTATATTGGTGATCCAAATTTGTTCATCATGCCCATCCTAGACATTAAACTGAAATAGCTCTAACACATTTAGTTTCATCATTTTCTGTATAGTATTCCAACTCTTTTAGATAATGTGATTGTAAAAATAATTTTCCACTGAGCACACACAGAGTGCTCAAAAGCCCATTTTACAAAGCCCCCCAAATGTTGGATCAACTTTTACTAGCTTGAGGACTTTGCAGACATCCTCAGAGATGCTGATATTAGCTCTGTGGCCCGGTGCCACCAGAGAGTTATTAAACAGACTTTACTCCTGGTATGAAATGGCAGGTACTCCTTGTTATGTTTGGATGGTCTACCAGCAAAACTTGTATCCCTAAGAAACAAAATCCCAATCCATATAAATTAGTACCTGCTCCTGAAAATAAAATGGAGATATGGGTTAGTTTCTAAAACCTCACCAGTATTAGGGTGAAAGGGATCCCAGAAGTTGCCAAGAGCGTGTAATTAGCATCACAAACTGACAAAAAGAAAGATGAAATAGTGAGTGTAATGAGTTCCAGCCTTTGACACCATTCAAATCTATAAGATGCCCCTACTAGCAATTAGCTGTACTTTCTGGATCTATAGCATCTGCAGGCCAGTTACAAAGTATTTCAAAATTAGACCGTCTTATTTTAAAATCCTGTTCTAAAATAAGAATCTGAGTATATCCAGCTGGAGAGATCCAATGAAGTTCAATTTAAACGAGCAGTTTGGAGACACTATGAAGCAGGTTAATTCAAAATGTGTTTTCCAAATCTTTGATATATCAAATAGCCTTAACACTGGGAAGTGTTATATATAGTGTGGATAGAAAATGTCATATCACTTTTGAAGATGGATTCTTCTCTGCACATGCCTATTTTCCATTTGCACAAATGCTCACAGATGGTCCTATAGAATCATGGCAAGCATGAAAAATATTCCAGTGACAAATTTCCATCAGAACTGACTTTCTCCTTGTGTCTTTTGTTGGAAAATGTTGTTCAGGGTCTTCTTCTCTGCTTTGAATGAGCCAAAAAATTAGCCCATGGCCTTTTCTGATAATAAGTTTCACTAGGAAAAAACTAATCTGACATATGGAAATGAAAGCCTCATTACTTCCTTAAAGTTCCCTGGGGTACATCTTTATAATTTACTCAGTGAGAAAGCCTGAAATTGAAATTCTGAAAAAAACACTCTTTTAATTACCCTCAAGGCTGGCCAAGTCTGGTCTAGAGCCATTATCATCCTAGACAATTGTACTTCATTCCACAGTAAATCAGTGATTATTATTCACACTTGATGGAGGCTTGGGGAAATAATATAAATAATTTAAGAATAATATTATTATATGTATTATGTTACATATAATATTAATGATATATAATTAAAAGATAAATTTCAATTTTAAACTCTTCATTTGCAGGAAACACTTTCAAGTAAGAATGTGAGGGCAAGTGGTACTAACTGACTGCTATCATTATGTAACGTGATAATTTTCACATTGGTTAATAACACATAATAATGGTGGTAATCAGGGCCACAGATGGATACTTATCCACATCAGGAAACACAACTGAGTTTAACTCTATAGGGAAAAAAATGCCAGGGGAATCCATTCCCACGGGAGAGGTGGGAGGTGGGTAGATAATTTCTGTACATGATTCCTGAAATACATTTATCAGTGTGGCTGTGCTGATTTTTTATATTTAATTACTATATGTGACACGGAGAAATGTCCTTACTTGCTACTTTCTCTTTGAAACTTATAGGGGCTATTCATCTCAGAGTGAACTTTTAGAACACATTGCAGAAAAAAGGCACACTAAAAGACTGCCAAGGAAAATAATCTTTAATCCTCATATTTCCATTGCAGTCTGCATGGTTTCTGAGAAAAAAAAAACAATTAAAATAAGTATGACTTTTTATTTCATTGAGAAAGATAGCAAGAGAAAAAGATGTAGAGATTCTTTATTATGTAATGAAGCTCCTTGGATGTCTCAGACTGTTCTCTAAGGAAGCTTTCAACATGGAAAATATTCATTACAGAAGACATCTAAGGCTATTTACATAATGCACGTGTGTGCAGCTGAATATTAGCAATAGTGTATATTAATGCTCTATTTAGTGAAAAGCACCAGTGGTAACATGATATCGTAGGTGATGATATTATCTTTCCTACATTATTGCCTTTCTGCTACCACATGAAACCTGTGGTCCAACCAAACTAGACTGACCCATTTTGAGCCTGTCACTTTCCGTGATTTATTTCATGCTATTTCCTCCATAGGTGGCTCACTTCTACTCCCATGTGCTAATTCCATTCCTACCAATGCCTCAAATGTTTCACAGACTTTATAAACCCTGCCTTAGCTTCCCAGCTCTTGGCACTCTGTTTCTAGACTTAAGCCCAGAGACAAAAAAAAATTAAAAATTAAAAAATAAAGTCCAGCTTTTAAAAGAACTAATCACCATCCTCCCACCCCCTCAAAAAAGAAAAAAAAAAATACGCAGCAATCATTAGAAGAAATAAAACCATAAGTTTACCAAGGTGCTGTTAGTCGTGTTTGTAATTGAAAAAAAATTTAAAAAGCAAACAGATATGTCAGTCAGTCTCTTCACATGATTATGCATCTACAAGAGTTATCATATATCTCCTGAATCATATTGCAGTATTCAGGAACAGATTTGTTTTTACAAGGGCATTAGTACCTTTCAGTAAAAAAGGCTCAAACCTTCATTAATTTAGGGGCTATTTCTAGACAGGATGGCCCTGTTTCCGTTTGCTGCTTTGTTTGTATTTATTTCAGAACCAAAGATTACTATGTTTCTATTACTATGTTGCTTTTACTATGGTATTGATGGGCTTAACTATAACAGAGGCAGAGAACAAGTCAGTTTTGCTTACTCAACTTCTAGAACTTTTATTATTTTAATAATCATTTGGAATTTAATCATGACGATTAGTATTATTATTGATGTTTTTGGTGTTGTTTTACCCTGACTAGAGCTCTTCAAATGGCAATACAGTGTTTTTTGAAAGAATTATCCAAAGAATTATTGACCATATTTTGAACTCTGAGCTGACTGATGTGTGCTTATGGGATGGATCCCACCTGATGAGAGGTATTAATCAGTAGTTGGGCATTAGCTAGTGGAGACAATAATGGAATGTATTAGTGCAATGGAGTTAGAAAGAATGAGTCACATCATGTGAGTCTATACTCTAACGAGGCAATGATGCTTAGAGGATCTGATCAAAGCCACCAGAATTAGCTTTTTATGTTTGCTTTTTACCTCCTCTCTCTGCTACCCTAGGCATAGCTCATGTGGTTGGCTACTGCTTCCTTCTCCATACATAGTGCCCAAGACTTCTTATAATAACTTTGCTAAGTGAAAATTCTCAGTACTAATTGGTATCTATGGAAAGTATGAGATGTATCTTAAAAAAATTTTTTTTCAGTTTAAAACAGTGAGACCAAGGCAAAAAGTTCTCTAGAAAAGAGATACCAAAACATCATGAAGCTTTGGAAGACGTAAGGAAATAGAAATATAAAGCCAAGAGAAAATGAGACAAGTTATCTAGAGGTGGCGGGAGCTGTATGAACAGTCGTCAGAGGCAAGCGACTGGAGGCAGGGCACTGGAGCAAAGACCTGTAGAGGTACATTGTATTCTCGTATATTGCTTACAGCCCTGGAAAGTCTGGAAGGGAGGCCAGTTCCATGATATCTTTACTTCCATGAATATTCTTATCCACTAAATGAAGGTGTTCTGCTCCTCTCTTCCCTGTTACCTGGAAGAGGCTATCATAGACTAAAATTTAATTTCATCAAACAGCGTCAAGCTTTTGCATCGGATCCAGCAGAAAGTGCCATGACATCAGTCAGTTTGCTTATTTAATGAACAGCTATTTACTCACTCATTCAATTAAAATCTGAATCATTCGACTAATAAAGAACCTACTGAGTGCTGAGAACAAAGTTTCAGTGTTTGTCCTCAAAGTGTAGAAGACAGACCAGGAACTAGAGAAATACAGTGGAAAAGGGTAGTATGTTGAAAGCTGACAAGGATTGTTATGGGAATACATAGGATGGATACTTAACTTCATCTGAGGAGTGATGGAAGCATTTCTAGAGGAGATGACGTCTGAACTGACCCTAAAATAATTTAGAGTGGTCACCAAGGTGAAGAAGGGGAATTTCTTTGGTAAATCATTCTTTCCATTTTTTTATACCAAATTTTTGGGCCAGGTATATTGCTTAACACTACAGAATTGCTAGCTTAGTGACAGCAACTTAGAAACAAACAAAGTACATTCTATTAATTCAAATTCTTCTGTAATCTATGTCAATCTCGTTTCATTTTCTTCTCAGTACAAACAGAGAATTCATCAGACCTGAAGAGAATGCAGCATGTTTGGGAAGCACTCCTCATTTTCCCAAGTATCAGAGCTTTAATGCACCTAGAGTGCGGGTTTACAGCCTCATCTGCAAGTATGAAATTCAAAAAGCTCTGAAATTTTTTTTGTACCTTATTTAAGAGAAAAACTTGATCTGACAGGAATCAATGGGAGGTTATTTATAGTCTTTATTTATCCCATTTGTTGTAAATGTCTATATATTTCAGTTCAGATATATTACTATATTTGATTATGGGGCACCACCCATGCCACTTTGGAGATATATTTAAGGCATATATACATAACACACCTTTTTAAAATCTGAAATATTCTGAATTCTGAAACACATCCAGCCCCAAACTTTTTGAATATCAGAATGTGACTTGTTGATGTAGGAAAGGGAAGAGAAGGGGAGCTAACTCAACCTCTTGAGTTGTGTAGCGGGAGAGGTACCACTGTGCCCTCCTTCCTCAAAGTCGCCCTCCCTTCACCCCACCCAACATATACACCCCCCCCCACACACACACATACACCACAAAGGGAAATCCTAATGAATAAATGGTAAAGGTAAGAGTTAGAGTTAGGTCATGTTAGAAATGATCACCAGCTTGTGATCAAATTTCAAAATCCATTAAACTTCCATAAATGATGTTTCTTGAAAAGAAAGGAAAAATTACTTATTTATGCCAGATACCACACCGTATCCTAAAAACTTGCACATGTGTGTCTCAAGCTGGACTTGCTTCATATTAACTGAGACTAGGACTAGTAATCCAATTGCAAACATTAACTAATAAAAGGGTCACCTCTCTAGGAGTCAGGAAATCTGGATTAAGCTGTGATTCTGCCACTGACTACCTATGTAATTTAGCAGTCCCCCATCTACATTGACTCGATTTTATTTATCAAATTCATTCCATTCATTCACACAAGAATTATTTATTGAGTACAATAATCTGCCATGTAATGATGAATTTGTGCTTTATAAACTTCAAAGCTTTTTCTAGCTCCAACATTCTTTCTATTTTACCCAGTATTTAATTTTAAAAAGAGAAAGTTATATATTTCATAAAGTCAAAAGCATCATACAGTGAACCATGATATACCTACCACCTAGATTCTTTAGTGAATAGTTGGCTATATCACATATATACCTATCTACCTGCCCATCTTTCTATTCATCTCTCATTCCATCTTTTTTGTTTGTGTTATCCTATTTCACATGGATTGTTTTTAAACAAGATAAGAATACTCTCAGCTACTTCACTGCCTCCATTAACTTAAATAATCAGCTCCTTATATACAAGCCTTTTTAAAAAAATGTTAAGGGTGCCACATATCATAACTCCTTCTTTCAAGAAAATCAAGAATTGAGGAGATTGGAAATGGTAGAGGACAAAGGGCAATTCATCCAGTGCATTAGTCATTGGGGAAAAAAACAGCAGAGAAAAAAATATGTATATTTATATATAAATTAAAATTTTTTCTTTAAACAAGAGGGTTTAAGTGATGTCACAGCAACAGACTTTTACCTTGTTTTGCCATGTTCCTTAGATTTATTAACATACTGTGTTAGTCAGTTTGGGCAGCTATAACAAAGTACCATAAACTGGGGAGCTTATAAACAACAGAAATTAATTTCTCACAGTTCTGGAGGCTGGGAAGTCTGAGATCAGGGTGGCAGAATGGTTGGGGTCTAGGGAGGGACCTCTTCTGGGTTGCAGATTGCTGATGTATTACAACCTCACATGGTGGACAGAGAAAGAGAAATCTCTGGGGCCTCTTTTATAAGGGCATTAGTCCCATTCATAATTACCCTGAAAGGCTCCACTTCCTAATACATCACATTGGGGATTAGGATTTCAAAGTATGAATTTGGGGGAGACAACAACATTCAGTCCATAGCACATATACTGCTTGAAAAGGTAGTATCTGGATTATAAGAGCTAAGTTTACACTCACAATTAATACATCTCCCCACCCACTCACAATTTGTCTTACATCCACATTTAGCCCTTCAAAGGTTTCTCTAAATAGCTTTATAATATCACATTAACTAATCAATACCCATTTGAGGTAGGCTCATTACCTTTTCTACACTTGACGAAAAAAATGTAAAATGGCTAAGTAGAGACACAGCTAAGGTCACCTCACTTGAGATTAAAAGAGAACATTTTATATTTGTTCCACTACTGTGCTTCTATAATCTCTGTTCTAATGATAAAACTGTCTTACTGGGAAAGAGGCAAAAATCAGATTTTAACTAAACATTCTCAGCATATTATCTATGATACCTGTAGCCTCAGACAGTTTAAAAAGTTGAGGAAAGATTCTGAAACTTGTATCAGGGATCTGAAGGAATCTAAGATAGGACTTCCAAAAGTTTTAGGCAAGTGAGCTAAATTATTGGGGACATTTGCTTGCCCATCCTTTGAAAACTCTTCCTCTCTGGAGTACTCCCAACTACATGGTGATCGGCAGAGATCATCCCTTTTTATAATGCCTGACAAGAGTAGATGTCACTTTTTCAGCTGCCAGGGCAGCTCAAGTATATGCACATCAACTAGGTATAACCATACAAGTGCATCCATTTCCAGATGTTGAATTAAAAGGCAATAATGACATAAAAGAGCGACCATACAGACTAATTTCTAGCGATGGTGGTGGTGGCATTTGGAAGCAGTTGCTAGGAGCAGTGGGGTCAGTGGTTAAGACTGTGTTGTCCAGTGTCTAGAGCTGGCAGAATCAGTAGAGCAAGCCATATTGTTCCATGGGACGGATAGCGATGATGTCATTATCACGTTAGTTCTCAGGCATGTTTTTGGCTAAGGAATTTAACTTTTGTTCCTTGTCATTTTCTGAACCTGTTTCTTTTCCTTTCTCTTGATATCATGAGGTACTTATCTCTTTAATAAATCTATATTAATAATCTACTTAAACCAGGCTGAATAAGTTTCTGTTAATTACATTAAGAATTCAGATTGAAATAGGAATTGGAATAGGTACTAGTTTCAGACACAAATTTTCAGGAAAATGATGATTTTAGTTTTCTGTCCTTGCCATAACAAATTGCCAGAAATTTAGCAGCTTAAAACAACACCCATTTATTATGTCACAGCTCTGAAAGTCAGAAGTCATAGTACTGTAGGGCTGAGCTAGGACTTCTCCTTAGAGTTTCACCAAGCAGAAATCAAGGTGTTGTGAGGGTTGCATTCCTTTCTGGAGGCTCTGGGAATAAATCTGCTTCCAAGCTCATTCAGGTTATTGACTGAATTCAGTTCCTTGAGGTTGTAGGACTGAGATCCCTGTTTCTTTGCTGACTGTCCACTGGAGACTGGTCTTCACTCCTAGGAACTGCCTACATTCCTTCTCTTGCTTCATTTGTGGTCCACTCAGCAACAATGGGTCACATACCTCTCATGCTTCAAATCCCTCCAACTTCTTCTCCTGAATCTCTCTTACTTCAACTGAAGAGAGTTCTCTATTTTTAAGGTTTCATGTATGCTAAGTCCCACTGGATGATCTAGGTTAATCTCTTTATTTTAATGTCTGTACCCTTAATTATATCTGCAAAGTCCCTTTTGCCACGTGACAGGAAGTATTCTCAAGATGCAGGAATTAGGGTGTGGACATCTTGGTGGCCTTTCTGCCTACCACAGTGTGGTTTCAAGATTTGTTATCTGGTTCAGTTAGGGCTGAAGATAGTAAAAAGGGAAGGGCTCTGGAGACCCATGATCTTTAGGGGCAAAGTTAATTACATTATTACCCGTGATTTTCTGGAATGCAATGCCATAGAACACAACGCTTTCAAGGTGCAAGACATGCAAACCTAAAAGAATGAATGACAAAAATTCAAGATCCCTGGGATAGGCTGGCTTCTTCTAATTGCTCTGTGAGACTTAACAAAATAGAATAATCAAGAAAGTTTCCTTAATTTTGACTCAAGTCATAGATAAGAATTGAATGAGTTTCTGTAAATGTGTTAATATTTTTTGTCATTTAAAACTAGAAGAATGAGGTAGCCTAAATCCAAGTGCAAAGGTTGATTGTTAAGGTTACCTCATAACAATGTCAACTGAGTTTATAGGTTCCTTGGCTTGTTTTTTGTTGTTGTTGTTTTGTTTTGTTTGTTTTTTAATTTAAATCAGTAATTAGGAAATAAGGAGCCCTTGAAAATTAGAATGGAAAATATATAGAAAGAGGAAGACCCAACTACCACAAATCTTCAATACATTGTCAACTAAAATCATTTTCTTACCTTAAGACCTTGATTGAGATAATTACCTTGCAAAGGAAAGTCATTTCCTATATGTCTAAACTCCATCATCCATCACTATCTCCAAAGCTTAAATACTAAATACTGGTAGATCCCCCTGTGAGGGGTGTGTGTGTGTGTGTGTGTGTATGTGTGTGTGTGTGTGTGTGTGTGTGTGTGATTAGGTCAGTAAAGCCCACATCAGATGAAGAAACATTCATACCAAAAAGAATTGCAAGACATTGATAATTACAGTAAAAATCAGGAAAATACATGTGAAAATTGCTTCAGAGAGCACTAAATTTGGTAGAGAAGAATACAATTGTCAAGTGAGTTTTGTTTATCAAAATATTACCTGAGATTTTAGGTCTAATGTTCTTGGTTAAGCAATTTAAAATATTTCTAATTGTCATCTTGACTGATTGACCAAAACCTGGACTCAGTAGTGACCTACTTTAAAAGAATTCCAAGTGTCAGAAGTTCTTGATATATTACGGAAACATGGATCTAAAAACTTATACACTAAGGTAGAGTTATCATGCATTACTCTTCTCTCCACCTTCTGATCATGACCATGAGAAGTACCTTGGTCAGACTAAGAAGGCCAGCATCTGTGAAATACATTTTAGTAGCTGTTCTCTATAGGCCAGCACTCCTTAGTAGTTAAAACAGGTTGCCTCATTTATCAATGTGATCTTAAATGAGTTTCTTATCCTCTATGTGCCTTAGTTTGCTCATCTATAAAAGGGGTGGGGAGCAGTGGCTACCTCACAGGGTGTTACGAGAATTATAGAAATTAATATTTGCAAAGCACATAAAAAGTGATTGACATATAGTAAGCAGTATATGAGAGTTGTTAAATAAAATAATATGACTTCGGACTTCTGCTCCAGGTCAAGATGGAGCAACAAGTACCAAATATATCTGCTCACCTGAAATGATTAAAATATTGGGAAACCTATATGATAGAAATCCCATTCAAGTCATTGAACAGCACGCAGTGAGGGACAGCAATTCTTGAGAAATAGGAAACAAAGGAGGTGAGACCTATAATTGTCCCGATTTACTGCCTGAGGAAAGTTTCCAGGTGGTGACTCAGGAAAAGGATCCCAGGCAGAGCCAGGTGGACCTCTTCAGTTGAGGAGACAGTGCTGTGAATCTGGGGATGACAAGACAGATAGAACTTACAGGTCAGAGTATTGGAGAGAAGGAAGATGCACCCGAAGACAGCTCCAGACAACTGCAGGGTCACCCTCAAGTAATCAGATACAGATCACCACGTGAAGGTGAGGAAACTATTCTGGGCTGGGGAACAACAGATGAAAAGATTAGAGGGAAAAGTCTGGAAGCTTACACAGGGTAGAAGGAAAATTATAAAGATGGAAACCTGGATCTACATAAAGGTATGAAAAGGAATGGTTAATACATGCTTAATTATATTTTTTTCTTACTTTATCCCCTCCATAGATAATCAACTGTTCAGACATCAACAATATATGGGAAGTTTATAGCATATATAGAAGTTAAATGTATAAATAGTAAGAGCAAAAAGGTCTGGAGGAAAGAGATGAAAGTATAGAATTGTAAGGTTCTCCTACTATATGTGAAGTAGTATAAGAAAACTTGAAGGTGAAAGTGATTAGATAAATGTATATCATATAAACCTTAAAGCAACCATTTAAGTAGGGCAACAAAGAGATAAAGCTAGTAAGTCACTAGACAAGGTGAAAGACAATCAGAGAAAGACTCAATCCAAAATAAAGCAATAAAAGAGGGGAAAATGGGTAAAACTAAATATAATATCATAAACTCTCACTTTGCATTTTCTTCCATTTTAGCTCCTTGGAGAGTTCTATGTTCTATGTTCTTTTTGTCTACCAGTTCAAAGGATTTAGAGTGGGTGGGCTCATGCAAATTTCTACAACTCCATTGTGTAGTATTTATAGCTTCTTAAGAGCCTTTCTTGATCCTGGTGTAATGGAGCAGTGAAGTGAAAATTCCTTCCTTGATGACATCCCAAGTCTCCTTATTGTCAAGACTTTTGTTGCTACCAACCCACGCAACGGGGAAGTTTGACCTTGGCTACATTTCCAAGCCTTACTATTTTCATTTCTATTCTCTTCCTCAAGCATGGTGTATTTTACTTCAGCTACTTTACTGGAGTTAAAGTAAATCAAAATAGTACCAAATAAATATAGGTAAGCAAATCGGAGACACACAGAGTGTTTATTGTCAATCTTTTACCTATCTTGTCCTTAACTATTTCCCCAGAACCTGTAGAAACCGTGGAATGTTTAACGTTGCTCAAGTAATTTTTTTTTTTTTTTTTAAAGATTGATTGATTGATTGATTGATTGATTGCTATGTTGGGTCTTCGTTTCTGTGCTAGGGCTTTCTCTAGTTGCGGCAAGCGGGGGCCACTCTTCATCACGGTGCACGGGCCTCTCACTATCGTGGCCTTTCTTGTTGCGGAGCACAGGCTCCAGACGCGCAGGCTCAGCAGTTGTGGCTCACGGGCCTAGTTGCTCTGCGGCATGTGGGATCTTCCCAGACCAGGGCTCGAACCCGTGTCCCCTGCATTGGCAGGCAGATTCTCAACCACTGCGCCACCAGGGAAGCCTGCTCAAGTAATTTTTGAATAAATGAATGAATCTTAGATTATATAGTTTATACATTTCCAAACTTGTATTTTCTTCTTTCAGGCCCCGTGAATTTGTGATTCTTACTCTAGTTGCCTTTTTGGCAGAAAGAAATAAACATGAAATTTGGGTTTAAATATTGAAATTCCATGTAGTAGCCATGTGATCTTGGATGAATTGTTTAACTTCTCTGAGTCTTAGATTCCTCATTTGTAAATAGAAAACTGTTAAAAGATAAACTGAAGCATATTAAAAATTTTAGGAGTTTATTTGGGTAAAAATTAATTGGACTCAGGTAACAGAACCAAACTGGAAGCAGGAGCACTCCCTGGACCGGAGGTGGTGGAAAGACTTACAGAGAAAAGGAGGAAGCAAAGCAAGGAAATTATCTGATCGGCTACAGCTTAAGCATTTGCCTTATTTGGAAAGCCTAGTTGTCTGTGATTGCCTTTAGGTTTTGATTTTTCTTTTTATATAGTTTCCTTTTTTAGTATGTGTATTTTTCTTTTTTTTAAAATATCTTTATTGGAGTATAATTGCTTTACAATGGTGTGTTAGTGTCTGCTTTATAACAAAGTGAATTGGGTTTTGATTTTTAACCTTGAGGCATTGACACACTTAGGTTTCAGTTTGCTTGCTAGTCTGCTAAGGTATTAGAACCACCTCAGTCTCAGGCCCACCTTGTTTAATTGACTTAACAGACCACTATAATTACCTTAAATAGTGGTTGGAAGGGTAAAAGATTATTTTCTTAAATGTCAATGGCAACTAGGGATAAAAGCAACAAATATTTACAAATATTTCCTTTTCTTTTCATTTTTCCCTGGTCCATGAAGGACTGAGAAAAAAATAAATGTGTCCTCATTCTCCTAAGTCACTAAGACAAAAATTATGTCAATTTCTCACTCTCTTGAGTTTACAGTTCATGGAGCACTTCAGTTTCCTTCTAATGCCCCAGCTCCCCATATATTTTCCACTTGTCTCATTAATGTACTGTCTTCTACCTGCTGACTCACAGTGAGCTTAATTAACTCAGTTCTGGGGTTACCTATATGCTGACTCATTTTATCTCTTACAATTCCCCCACAGTCCTTTGACTTTGCACCTGGCTTCCACTTATCTCTCTAGGCTTATTTTGTATCCTCGTGGACTCATGGAGTAGCTTTTTTTAGTTCTTCAGAATGAAACATATGTTCATTTATAAGCATAAATTTATAAAATTTAAGGTGATAAGAAGTTGACTAAGAGAATCACTCCTATTTAGAAACAAAAGAAAAGTTAATATCTTCTCAATAGTGAAGATAGGAAAGTAGGAGCTCATGACATAAGGAAAGTTAGAGAGACAGAGAATGCCAGCAAGAAAATATGTTAAGAACATGGAGGAGAGAAAATGGACTAGTTACTTCAAGAGCACTCACTAGTCGAGAGAAGACTGCAGATCCAGGAATAAAAAGAGAAGAAATTGTTGGAGGCATGGCAAAATAGATATTTCTGAATGACTTCTGATTTGGTTCTTGAATGTCTAAATAAAGACTATTTAACATTCAAGGTTGTGGGTTGTGTCCAACAGGGAAAGATTCTGCCAGGCATGATTTGAGGTTGTGATTTGAGATACATATAGAAGCTATATCTCCAGGTACTATATCTAAGTTTGAATGGTAGCCATCTTTAAATAATTTCTGTGTTTTCACAGAAGTAGATCTTAAATGGTATGGAATTTCTGCCATTACAGCATTAAAGGATTAGTCTGGAAATGTCAATAGAACTTTCAACTAGCTTTCCCATAGAGTATAATTAAGCCCAGAAACTTTTAGTTCAAATGAAAATGCACAATTCAAGAGAACCAATATTTGGAAACCAACTCCATTTTATTTCTCCTTAAGGCATTGTTTCTCAAAGTGTTGTCTACCACCTACCTGCTACACCCTGGACATTTGTTTAAAATGTAGATTTCTAGGCTATACCTAGGTCTCACAGAATCACTGACCTAAAACATTAAAAAAAAAAAATTCCTCAATTAAGGTAGTAGTGCTTGATTTAATAAGAGAGTGATGTTCAAAGTACCCGAAAGACATCTGACTGTTGAAATACTGATGCTACCCTTGACTTAAGTTATTTTTAGTTTAGGAAGCAAGCAAAACATCATATTCTAGTCCTAATTACACTAGCAGGTGTGCACCAGGTAATCAACTTGATTGAATATCCATCTTGGGTTCATACGGGCTGTATGAAAATGATTAAGATAAAACTGCCAGCCTTGCTATCATGGCCACGGGGTTGAGGAGGGGGGATCATAGAAAACAGTGCTCAATTACAGCAGTATTTGTTGGGGGAAGACCTGCTTGTTTCACTGGTTATATTTCAAGATGCTGCTTCATGGACATAAGTTAGGGGCCTATGTTCAGATGTAGTTACAAAGCTTAGTTTAAAGAGTTAGGTCCCTAATGAGACAAAGAACATTACCAGATACTCTGAGTGTGGGAGGATTACAGGTAGTTAAAAACTGAGTATTAATTTTATAATTCTGACCTCTTGAGCCAGTGGGAGTAAGCCTACTTCTTAGGTACTTGCAGACAGAAATCTCTCCACTGTTTGTCCAAATCTATCACTGAGACAGTTCCAGTTATGACAAGTCTTTTTAATACAATGTGGTTTTCAGTTGTTCAACAAAAATCTACTGGGCACCTGTTCTCTAGGTACTGGGGAAACTGGTGAACAAGAGAGAAAAATTTTGCTGATCTAGTAAAGCTTGCTTTGAATGGAAGACATACCATTCCTGGTTGCTCCCTTCTCATAGTCATCAGAAAACAATATGCTAATGTTAGCACTCTCCTTGTTCTGGACAAAAACCTCTACTAGGTTGTTAGTGTCATTGGCAACCATACCGACCTTGTTGTTCTGTTAATCCTATGGTCAGCTGAAACTTCTGGTTGTCAAAGCTCAAAAATCTGAGGATCATTGATAGAGCAGGCTAATATAGTCTGGGAACTAGACTCTTCCCAAAAGGGCAATAAAAGTATTGAGGGGATTGTATGAGTAATACATGCTGAAAGAGAATACAGTCTACTCTGAGTTGAATGGTTTCCAAAGTGTCTTAGTCAGGGATCATTTTATTTCCAAGTAACAGAACTCTTTCAATGCAACTTAGGGATCTAAAGGTGAATTTACTTGAAGGATGAAACTACGTTTCACAGAGCAAAATGGCAGCAACAAAGGGTTCATAAGGTAATAAATTTTGGGTCCAGAAAGTCAAGAGGTCATGGTCTCTGGTTTATACTTTGTTCATATTGCACATGCCTTTATTCTTTCTGCTCATGCACATTCTTTTCTTTGTTAAATAAATGACTAATCCATCTCCAGCTTCACCTTGCCTTTTTTAAGCTTTATTAAGTTATAATTGATATATAAGAAGTTGCACACATTTAACATACACCTTTAGATGAGTTTGGATATATGCATATACCCATGATACCATCACTACAATCAAGGTACTAAACATATTCATCACCTCCAAAAATTTTCTTGTGTTCTTTTGTTTGGTGTGTACGTGTGTGTGTGTGATAAGAACACAATATGAGATCTACCCTCTTAACATGCTTTGAAGTACACAAACATTGTGTTAACTATAGATACTATGGTGTACAGCAGATCTCTAGAACTTATTCATCTTGCAAAGCTGCAACTTTATACTCACTAAGTAACAACTCCACACTTCCTCCTCTCAGTCCCGAGCAACCACCAACTCTAGTTTCTGCCCCCATGGGTCTGATTATTTGAGAGACTCCATACGAGTGGAATCGTGAAGTACTTATCCTACCAAATAACCAACAGAAATTACATAGTCACTTCAGTCTCAGGAGAGGAATTGGTACAGTTTACAACCAGGTGTCTACCCCTAGTCCAATCCAGGATGATCACAGTGACAAGTTATATGCGCTCCCTGCAGCAATCATACTTGGCGAAATGCCAACCCTTGATAAACCTTATCATCTAACTTCTCCATACCTAGAGGCAGCAGCTGAATTTTGCTGGGGAAAATTATACAACAGTGCCAAATATTTCCAATGAAATATGTCATCAAAAAAGTCAAAAGACACTTGAATGTGGCCAACATAGAAATAGTTCTTCTACAAGGTTCCCTTCTCTGCATTTCAAGATTCATATCTTTTCTCTCCATGAAGCTCCACCTTCCCTCCTCACCCTCACTAGGGAATGACAGGCTGGTCTCAAAGTTCATTGAGAAAACAGAAATCATCACCTGTATCTCCAGGCCACCCTGGACATCACCATTAACATCATCATCATTGCTGTCATCAATCACAACATTAACAGTGGCATCAGCAATAACAACAACAGCAACTGCACCTGTATCATTTCTTTTTTTTTTTTTTTATCTGTTACAACGGAAAATGTCACTTATCAATTCTTCTACTGGCACTTATGGCCCCATTTCCTTTTACTTTTTAAGAGACTTTTTTTCCTTCAGCTATCCTTATTCTTCCGCACTATTAATCTTTCCTCTGTTAGTCATAACCAGAAATCTATCTATCTGAATATCTATCTAGTCAAATATTGTAAAGCATTATATGTAACGGCTACAAACACAGGTTGTATCGTTCTTTTGAAATTTTTCAGAACTATAATTTTTCAGAACTATAATAAACTCCTAGAAGAAAACATAGGCAGAACACTCTTTGACATAAATCACATCAATAGCTTTTTAATCCATCTTCTAAAGCAAAGGAAACAAAAACAAAAATAAACAAATGGGACCTAATTAAACTTAAAAGCTTTTGCACAGCAAAGGAAACCATTGACAAAACAAAGAGACAACCTACTGAATGGGAGAATATATTTGCAAATGATATGACTGATAAAGGGTTAATATACCAAATATATAAACAGCTTGTACAACTCAACATCAAAAAAAAAAAACCCAATTAAAAAATGGACAGAAGAATTGAATAGACATTTTTCCTAAGAGGAAATGCAGATGGCCAACAGGAACATGAAAAGATGCTCACCACCGCTAGTCATCAGGGAAATGCAAATCAAAACCGCAATGAGATCTCACCTCACACCTGTCAGAAAGCCTATCATCAAAATGAGCACAAATAACAAATGTTGGGGAGGATGTGGCGAAAAGGGAACCCTTGTACACTGAATGTAAATTGGTGCAGCCACTATGGAGAACAGTATGGAGGTTTTTCAAAAACCTAAAAATATAACTACCATATGACCCAGCAATTCCACTCCTGGGTATATATTCAAAAACAATACAATACAAAAACACTAATTCAAAAAGATATATGCATCCCAATGTTCATAGCAACATTGTCTACAATTGCCAATATATGGAAGCAACCTAAGTGTCCATCAACAGATGAATGGATAAAGAAGATGTGCATATATATATATATGTAATGGAATACTACTCAGCCATAAGAAAGAATGAAATTTTGCCATTCACAGCAATGTGGATGGACTTGGAGGATATTATGCTAAGTGAAATAAATCAGACAAAGAAAAATACTGTATGATATCACTTATATGCAGAATCTAAAAAATGTAACAAACTAGTGAATAAGACAAAAAAGAACCAGACGCACAGATATAGAGAACAAACTAGTGGTTACCAGTGGGGAGAGGGAAGGGGGTAGGGACAATATAGGGGTAGGGAAAAAGTAAAGATTTATTATAGGATTAGATGAAATCATGTGTGTGAAACTTTTGAAAATCGTTCAGCACTATAGAATTTAAAGAATTTTTCATTCAATAAAAAAAAAAAAAAGACTAGGTTAGGGAGCTTTCCAACGCCTCTTATCTCCTGATTGTAAGGCTTAATTATGGTTGCACAGGTCTATCCTTCTTACTTGAATACAGATCTTTTAATAATAGATCATATTCTCGTCTCCTAACTTGGTGTCTTATTTAGAGTGGATCCTAAACAAATGTTTATTGATTAACTGGTTTATTTTATGTGTGAGGTATTGGGTTGTTCAGTAACTCAATTACATTTTATTTTGTTTCTTCCTGATTGGCTAAACAGTCTGAGTAAGGGCTCTTTCAATTGCATGTGACGGAAACCTAACTGGAACTAGTTTAAACCAAACAGAGGAATTTATACAAATTGACTTATAACCAAACTTCAGTAAGGAGGCAGAAGTGGACTTGGCCTTAAGGGGAACTTTGATTCAAGGATGGACACACTGTCAAAAAGGGCCTTCTCACTCTTTCTGTCTCTTGTTATCATTTCCTTGTATTTAAGATTTTTTCTTTTTTCTTTTTTTTCCTGCAAATGGTTTTCTCCACACAGTAGGACGCCTAGGTTTATATGTACTCATATACAGCCAGTTTGACAATCCAAGATAAAAACAGTATCTCTCGCCCAGTTCCAGTTGAAAATGTTCTGAGGAAGAACTTGTACTGATCTATTTTGGTCTACCGCAAGGCTCAGTCACAACAGCTGGGGAAATGAGACTTTATCAATTTGCTCTCGTTGCGAAGCAACAAACCCCAAAACTTAGTGGATTAAATGGCAGCCATTCATTTATAATATAATTCTGTAGGGTGGTCATTTCAATTGCGTTTGTTGGATGTTTTTTCTGGTCTTGACTGGGCTCATTTATGTAGTTGGGGTCAACAGCTCATCGCTGGACATTTGCTGGCCTAGAATGGCCTCAACTGGCATATCATGTCTCTGCTTAATGTGGTTCTGGGACTTTCCTGGTGGTGCAATGTTTAAGACTCCACACTCCCAATATGGGGGGCTCGGGTTCGATCCCTGGTCAGGAAACTAGATCCCACATACATGCCACAACTAAGAATTCACATGCCACACTAAGGAGCCCATGTGCCACAACTAAGGAGCCAGTGAGCCACAACTAAGGAGCCCACAAGCCGCAACTAAAGGGGCCCGCAAGCCGCAACTAAAGGAGCCCACCTGCTGCAACTAAGACCTGGTACAACCAAATAAATACATAAATAATTTTTTTAAAATGTGCTTTCTCATACTTTAGCAGGTTATTTTGGGCTTCATATATTGTGGCTGGACAGAACTCCAAAAGACAGAGAGTATAAGTGTGCAAGTATTCTTGTAGCCTATGCTTGGATCTGGACTTTACCAACTTGTACTGTACTGTGTCCTATTGGCCAAAAATGTCATAAGGCCAGGTCAAATTGAAGAGGGGGAAAACGAGATAGGTTTAATGGTAGGTTAACTGTAGGACTTGCAACTAGTGAGGATACAGGTAAAAGTAAAGGGTATGGCCATCTATGTAGTCTACAACAGATGTACAGTTTTGATAACGTATCACTTGTATACATTATAAAGTATGGGTACAAATCAGAAGAAACAGTACAGCATATACATAGCTAGTGGGATAATTCCTTCAGCTTCACATTTACTTCTGTTTCTGTCACCTATTTTTCTTCTATGCATCGTTCAACAAATATAACTTGCGCTTTCTTGCCTTAGTGTCATTCTTTGCCAAACTGCCCATGTTTCTGATGTTCCTGACACCTCTCTGCATATCTGTTACCTCTCTAGCCTTTAAACTCAGTTTGACTCTTTGTGTATGGAAAACCCACCACCTGTGGGCAACTTTCTATGATTATTCCAGGTGAAGGTAACTGTTTCTTCTCAGGACCTGTAGCAATGGTTCTCAGTTTTGGCTACACATTAGAATGTTGTGAAAAAATTAAAAATTCTCAATGCCCAGGTGACACCTCAGACCAACTAACCCAAATCTCTGGGAGAGGGATCCTAGCATCAGCTCCCCTGGTGATTCTAATGCACAGCTAAGGCTGAGAACCACTTTTCTAGATTAATTTCTGATAAACTTAATCATTTGTTAATTACCAATGTAGGGTTACAGTGGTTTATTTCCATTTATACTGTAAGCTCTTTGAGGACAGGAATCTTGTTTGTTGCTTCATACCTAGCTGGCACTCAGTATGCAATTGCTGATAAAGTGAGCTAGAATTAAGATCCATTTTTATAATGAAATTTAAAGTGGCCATATAAATTTTAAATGAAACATCTTTTCAAAAAATCATAACATATTCTTATTTTAGAAAGTCAGTACGTAAGTTAATTTCTCAGAAATATTTGTAAAGTCAACAAAATTTTTAACATTAAGAAACTGATGTGTATTTATGAGCTTCCCTGGTGGCGCAGTGGTTGAGAATCTGCCTGCCAATGCAGGGGACACGGGTTCGAGCCCTGGTCTGGGAAGATCCCACATGCCACGGAGCAACTGGGCCCGTGAGCCACAACTACTGAGCCAGTGCGTCTGGAGCCTGTGCTCTGCAACAAGAGAGGCCGCGACAGTGAGAGGCCTACGCACCGCGATGAAAAGTGGCCCCTGCTCGCCGCAACTAGAGAAAGCCCTCGCACAGAAACGAAGACCCAACACACCCAAAAATAAATAAATAAATAAATTTGAAAAAGAAACTGATGTGTATTTTTTAATATGTTAATTTGCAAATCTATGTTTTTTTCCACATAGATGTATTTGATTTTGTCTTCCCAACTGCTATTACATTACAGGAAGTCTTTATTTTACATTCCTTTGCAGCTATCCCCCTCCTTGACCCAGCATAGTGTTAGGTGACTGATGTATTTCTTGGTATATTTTTTAAATCATTTTTAATGGCCAGAATACAAATAATTGCTGTATATGTAAAACTTCCATAGAATTAATAACTGATTGTTGCAATGGCAGTGTGGGTGGCCTTTAGAAAAACTGTGAGTTACACTTGCCTTCAGACATTAAGAAACAGTATTCAGCTAAGCAGGAAATCAATTCTAAAATACAAATGTACCTTAACAGCAGCAGTTGATGAAGAAATGATTGACTTGAATTGCTAAGTCATTTCACACAATGATACCAGGGTAAAATATTCCAAAATTTTTCTCACTGAATATTCTTCTATTCCTCCCACATACACAGAAGAAAAAGAAATCACAATACAGTCAAAGTAAATTTACATGCATATATACAATCTGAACTTCCTCAGAGGAACAAGAACAAGAAAATTTTTCTTTCTTTCCTTGGAACATATTTGCTTGAAGAAAAGAGATCTTGCTCCTGTTATACTGAGTATTCATGTCTTCTATATCTAGAGGATAATGGTGGTTAAGAGAATAAAGAGGAAGGGCAAATATAAGATTTCTTTATGTGGGAGTGTCTGTAGGTGATGTATGTGTTTACACATATTTGACCTACACTTTAAGAAGACATTAATTCATCACTCAATAAACACTGTACTGTTTCCACTTCCCTCAAAGTAAAAAAGTAAACAACAACAACAACAAAAACCCGGTTAGGTATATCTAACAAAAGGCAAAGAAGGACCGATGTTTTCGAAAATAAAACATCGTCCTCACTCACAAAGTCCTTGAAATACAAGTGGCTTTAATATATATCAAAACTTGATTTAAGACCTTCAGATTTCGTAACTGAGAAATGAAAAAGATCTTCTACCTGGACTCACTCACCTAGATTTGGGAAGAGATGGGAAAAATGGTACAGCATATTTATAATAAATATTTAACCTGCTGTTTCCCCATATCCTTTGACTTTCCCATGATTTTGGTGTAATTGTGATCTATATGAAAAGAGTAGAAAAACACTGTTTTTCTTTATTATGTGAGCGGAAGAAAAGAAATATATAAAATTATGAGTTTTTACAATCACCTCCCTTCCTCCCTCATAGAAGAGAGTTTCTGCTAGTACTTGATCACCCAGGTTTTTGTTATACATAATAAAGATAACGGGCGATGGAGGAGGAAACAAAAGACTGGCTGGTTTTACTTTGGAAAGATATTTTTCTCGGAGAGGTAGTCTTGAAGTAGAGAAAAAGGATCCAAAAAACAGTAATAGAGTAGAACTGCTAATACTAATGGAATTGCTGACTGCATGAGGCCAAAGGAGAGAAAGTGTGGCTATGATTTTCAGATTCAAGGTTTGGGCACCTACGGTATAGTGGTATTAAAATATAAAACATAGGAAGAACAGTAGGTTTGAGCATAAAAATATAGAGTTTAGTTTTGGACATCTTTGGGTAATTGTGGAATACACATATGGAGAAAGCAGTTGGATGGATGAGTCTGAAGTTCAGAAGAGAGGATTAATTGGAGCTGGAGACTTGGCAGTCTTCAGTATCATAACAACTCACACTTGAATAGTGTATGCTGTTTTTTAGGTACTGTAGGAGCATTCACACCAAAGGTCTAGTCATTCAATACAGGAACCTTGTGAAGGAGGTGCATCATTTTTATCGTCATCTCCATTTCACAGATGAGGAAATTCAGTCTCAGAGAGGTTGAGTAACTTGCTAAAAATTATCCAGGCAGGATGTGACAGTGGGAATGGCAATTGGTGGGTAGAATTAGTAAAAAGAAAGATATGAGTATGTCTATGCAGAATAACTTAAAGACATTAACTTGATTACTTTGGAAATCCCCTCAAACCTGGGTAGCAAAGTGAAATAAGTGGTATGTTAGGAAGATTATGTGGAACGTAAAGAGGTAGGAGAGTGTAGGTGGAGGAAAAGTTTTGCAGAAGCCAAAATTGGGAAAAACAAAGTTAGGGACAAGGGCTTTGACTGGGATAACAATAGTGAAAATAGAGCTGGCTGATTGAATATAAGACAATTTGGAGGAAAAAAATAAAAAGGGAAATGTGACAAACTGTATTGAGGCATAAAAACAGGAAGGGGAAAAAGTCTAATTGTAGACCATAGTTTCTAGTTTGAGTGTTGGTAAAAATCTGGTACCACTAAAAAATGTAGGAACGTTGAACAGGGGACTCTTGTGGTTCAGGAGAATAAAATAATTCAAACCTGAACACTTTAAAACTGAAGGGGATAAAAGACAACAACAAAAAGTGTGCTATAACTAAGGTATTGGAAAATTGAATCATGGAAGTCAAGGGAGAAATTTCAAGAACGAATTTTATGGGGTTTAAGGGTGGAACAGAAGATTACTTCAAAAGAAAAGAGAGGTTTATGAAAATGAGAACTGTGAATAAATTGAATGAGGCAATAAGGAAACTTTTATAAAATGGTGGCAGAAGCAGAATTTTAGAAAATGAGGCAAGAAAGACTTGAGAATGCAAAGAAAACAAGTCTGAAGTGAACTCAGAGAGAAAGAAGCAGGACTGGATTGCAACTATAATGTGTAAAAGAAAAATTTCATCTGACCAGTGAACTGAGCAAGGAAGACTTTATTTGAGACTATTGCAGTAGGGGAGAGATTGAGCTCAACTATGCTGAATGAAAAGGTGGGAGGATTTTTAAATGCTAGGGTGAGCTAATGGAAAAGTACCAGAGGACATTGCAGAAAGATTGGTCAATGTGATTAGGCCATCCCTGTGTTTGTTAACTGGCACTTACTGAAATTAGTTTCTTACCCTCCCTTAGAGACTGGGAGGCAGGAGCTCTAATTTTCTCGATGACTACATTTCAAAAGAGATGACCTCTAGTTCCTTGAGAAAGACATTACAGGTTTGTAGGAGATTCACATCTCAGAAAGGGAGACAAAGAGTTTACAGAGCAAGTTTTCTAAAATAAAGCAAATACTCTTAGAAAAGGAAGTCAGGAGCCTACAGTTAGGAAGAAGGCTAATTAAAGTTTAGTTAAGCTTAGAAGAACACTGAGACTATCTTGGTCAAATGGGAGCCACAGGTAGGTTTACTTTATTTAAGATGAAAAACATGACTCTATGGTCAACTTTGCCCGATAATGTCTGACTAATGATTGTCTTCTTTGGTACAAAAGATAGAAGCTTTACTTCTCCTGTGAAATGATTATCAGGTCACAAAAAGCTACCATTTTATATTCAATACATAGCTGTTTTTGAAACCCTTAACTTCAGATTTATCAGTTATTTCAGACTCAAGACACAATTTCTGGAAGCTAACTTATGTTGCCAAAAATACTGAACAATAAAGGATGATGCACTACCTCAAAGAATTTTGGTTTTATAGATAATATCTTAAATGGCTATATTCCTCCAGTTATTCTTTAAGAGAAAGAAGCAACAACTCCTAATACAGACACCAAATATTTACTTTTAAATTTCTTCTAATAGGATATTTAGAATGGTTATACTTCATTCATTTATTCAATCAATCAATCATTATTTATTGAGTATCTACTATGTAGTTGACACTATGCTTCAGTTTTTAAAATTTGTAATTTGTACAAATCAGGAGACCATTTTGTATAAATCACCAACCTCACTGAAGTTCAAACCGCAAATTGAACTGGAACTCTTCACAAATCTGTTAACTTTTCTGTAAGATTCAGGCCTCTGCCACCTAACTCATCCTTTACAGTCATCCCTTGGTGTCTGTGGGAGATTCATTCCAGGACCCTCAGCAGAAACCAAAATCCGAAGATGCTCAAGTCTGTTATATAAAAGGGTGTAGTATTTGCATATAACCTATACAGTTCCTTTGTATACTTTAAATCATTTCTAGATTACTTATATTAAATACCTAATACAATGTAAACACTATGTAAATAGTTGCCAGCAAGCAGCAAATTTATGTGTTGCTTTTTGGAACTTTCTGGATTTTTAAAAATATTTCAATCCAAAGTTAGTTGAATCCACAGATGTGGAAACCATGGATAAAGAGGGTCAACTGTAGAATGATATTCTTTCTAAAAGGTTTTGGTTTTCTACTCAAATGCCATCAATGGCGTTTGCCTATCTATTAAGTTGAAAGTTTTTAGGGTTACAATGAAGGCTTTCCTTAGTCTAATACCTTCTTCTCTATAAAATTACTTCCCTCCAGTCAAATACACCTGGAAGAATTAAGAGCTAATTAACTCACTTTAAGTTTTTAGCGATATCAGATCTATTTTATTCCTGGTAAAAGTACTGAAAGATTGCAAAAGGATGGAATAATAGAACAGGGCAGTTTGATGATTCAAAGATGAATTCGCTTTTATCATATCTACACTAAAATATGAATTGTAGGTTTTGCTTATGCATGACAAAAAGGAACTTGTCACTGAAGTAAGAAGTGTGCTAAAAAAATGACTCAAGTGTTTATAATTGGCCAGTGTCTAGGAGAATCCGGTATGTTAAGAGCATGGGAAACATTTAAGCTTTTCATGTCATGCTCAATGTCAAAAATTCACGTCTATAAATTTTAGGTTAAGCTAAACTGCTAGCCTGTAAAAGCACCTTGTTTTAAGACGAAAAGAGGCAAAAAAAAAAGGATCACAAAATACTACAACTGATATGTGTAGTAAATTATCTCCCTAAAAATAGTATGTCTCTTTCCTAGTTATATCACCAGTAAAATGAAGTAACTAAATTTAATCTTTAAAAATAAAGGTAAATTTAAAAGTAAATTTCTCTTTCTGTCCTAACAGGGATTCATTCCCTCCACCCTAATCTATTAAATCTTAATATCTATTTTAGCAATAAACAGTTCATGAAGTGAACAGCTCTGGCCTTCTACTGATGGGCCAAGTATTTGATTCAATAGGTGCAGCTGATTTGAAATTCCTGGAAGCTTCAATTTTCAGACTTCATAATTCTTTGATTATTTTAGTTCTATACTTTTATCACCTGTCTAGAGATCTCTAACAACAATGTTCACCACAGTAACACTAAAGCACTCTGAAATGAGATGGTATATATATATATATATATATATATATATATATATATATATATATATCTCACAAAATAATAGTGAGAAATTTAGATCTCAGCTCCTGCTGGGAACAAAGATTTAAGAACTAAGTTCAGATGATTTCCTGCAGGGTTTACCCACCCAAAACATGTTATGGTTTTGCAATTGCAGTAGGAGATTTTAAAGTATCAGTTCTAAAAAATGGTCTTATATCTCCTCCCTAAGATCTTGCTGCCCAGCCAAGAGCCTGAATTTAAAGGGAAGGGCAGGACAGAAAGTCAAATTCTTAGGGGCAGGATGCTTGCTTCATGCCGGAGGAGTTGGACTACACTTAGACAGCTATAGAGCTTCAGTTGCACAGCTGTCATCTCTCTCAGAACATCAAATAGAAATAGGCACTAGACACTTTAATTGGATCTGTACTTCAAAGAGGAGAGTACTTGGAGTGTGACGTCTTTCAGAAACCTTCCTCTTCCTAAATAAGTCATAAAAGACAAGGCTTTATATGTGGAACCAAACTCCTGTGTCTGTGTGTGTGTGTGTGTGTGTGTGTGTGTACTCACACATTTTAATCATCATCAACATTACCAACAACATGGTGACTACTGCATTGTATTACAGATTCTTACTTTAAAGAGGCAAGATTATAATAATGTTTATCATCCCATGTGTCATACATGCTGTCCTGTTTGGAGCTTCTGCTCTCATGCACCATGCCTACCTGGCAGTAGGATGAATTCTACTGTCACAAAGTTTATGTTAAGAGCAGGCTTATGCTCCCATTTCTGTCTCACATCTCATGGAGACTCTTGCTGGGACCAGTGTGCCAGTGGAGGGACATTGCCTTATCAGTAGTAGGATTGATTGACATCAAGAAGACTGGATATGTGGTTGTCAGCTGTTTACAGAAGGCATCTGAAAATATCAGCTGCCTTACACCTGGAGGTCTTGGGTCCTGAGGAATGCTGTAGTGGTTAGAAGCCTGAATTCCCCTGGAAAATCAAGACTGCATGCATAGCTCCTTCCTCTAGGAAAGCTGGGTTTGAGATGTCGGCCTCACCTAGTTCATATTCCAGGTAGCCCTGTATGACTTAGAAAATTCTGCTCATTGCAACCAGAATGTTTGATGTGAGTCAAGAGTTGGGATAAACTTTTTTGCAAAGTTTATCTCAGTTAATTCTCCTAATCACCCTAGGAAGCAGAATCTATTTCAATTTTTCATTTTCCAATTATGGAAACTGAAATATAACAAGATTATATAACTCTACCATGGGTACATAGTGAGTAGGAAAGCCAGTAGCTGGGTTTTCGAAGCACTGCAGATATATGCATATGGCAGATGAATAGAAGGTCATTTACAAAGCATTGACCAAATAGATTTATTTTTATAGCATCAATGTATTATTGTTAGAATTAAAAATATTACAAAAAGCAATAAACATGTTGGATTGATGTGCGATTAAGAAATATGGCTGCTTATGGCACCAAAATTTATCCCAAATAAGGAAATAACACCTAACATGTATGCATTTCTTCCTATTTATTTCTAATTAAGAATGCCAGGAGGCAGGCCTAGAAAGGCAATGTGACCAAGAGTAAGTCCACGGATAGTCATGGGTAAAATTATTAAATAGGTAGTTTGTCATCAATTTCAGTATCTTCATACAAACTTCAAAATTCTTGGCATGAATGATTGTCCAACAACCCCATAACCCTTCACACAATGAGATTCGACCAAACTCTAGCATGGCTTCTATTGGCCCAAGTCCATCTCCCTAGAAGTGATGCCAGCCACCCTCAAAATACTTGCCTGAGAAAATTCAGCATTGCCAAAGAAATTTACTGTTTGTTCTAACCAAAATATGACGATGGCCCCCTTTCTTCCCTTAGAGTAGCTACTTTAAAAAAACTTGCAGTTATAAATCATTTCTCTCCCCTTCGAGATGTAAATTCTCTACCACACTAGAAATATCTCCTCAAGGACTTAGGAGTCATCTCTTTGAAATGTAAACAACTAGAGACATAGTTGTTCTGCCTCCTGGTTCCTGTGGGAGGGTAAGCCCTTAACTATGGTGGGCACCTTGTCCAATTTGCAAAACTAGCTTCTCTCCTAAAGATATGAAAAGTTGTTTCTCTATCAGATAAGTACCCATCAACCAACCACACTGACCACCTTCACCCGTCTTGACATCCTTACTACTTTTCTTTAGCACCCTTCAGCATTTAAAAAGCCTCCCACATTTTTTTTTTTTTTTCTTTTTACCTCTGGTGGAGTTGAGTGAGCTCAGTTTACACTGAGTCTCTCTCCCCTACTGTAGTTGTCTGAATGAAATCTGACTTACTGGCTTTCACAAGTGTTCAGCTTTGTTTCTGTTTGACATTGATGCTTATGTCAGGTCTTGACACCCTTCCTGTCTAGCCTAGATCCCTTGCAGTGATATCCAACATTTGACTTGGTATCTCCAGAAATGTCCTTATACCTGGAATTTCCCTAAAATGCCCTTATAATGTATTCACCTCTCCTAAAACTTTACTAGCCCTGTACTTTTCAAATATTAATCCACTTATGAATCACCTAGGGATGTTGTTAAAATTCAGACTCTTGCTAGTAGGTACAGGGTAGGCTCAGGATTCTGCATGTCTTTCAAGGTCCCACATGATACAGATGCATGAACCTACTTTAAGTAGCAAGACACAGGAGGAGGCCTAGTTATATTGATTGATAGACCCTTTTGGGCCATTGTTTAATGTTCAACTCAGTGATGATCTCCTTGATCATGCTGCTTAAAATAGCAAATCCTCCTCAATCCCTATTCTTGACTCTGCCTTTTCTCTTTCCTGCATTGTTTTTCTCCAAAGCTCTTTTCACCATCTGAATTATTATATATTTTCTTATTTACTTATGATGTATTCCTTCCCAGAAGGATATAATCATCATGAAGGAACACATTTATGTCTTTCTTGTCCACAACCATATCCACATCATCCAGAATACTTCTTGCCACACCATATGTGCTTAAGGAATGATTTTGATGAATTAATAGACCATTCTAAATTATATAGTTCTAAATTATAGGTAGAACTAATGGCTTAGTGTGATTGAACCACTAAGGTGACATGTATACAAGAAATGGACACAAATGAAACCAAATGGAGTGATTAAATAGCAGAATTCTAAGCAACACAAGGGAAATATTATGGATAAAAGGACTAACAGACCTTCTTTAGATGTTACCATCCTGGTGAGCCCTCCGGCTGTTGAAAGAATCAGCTACTACTGGGCAGTCTGCAAGACTGAGTGGTTGATTAATTGATTAATTAATTAATTATTGCAAAATAAGGCCCATGATCCTTCTACTTCTAGGTTATTTTTAATAATTATATTCTGCATTTTAAATTTTATAAATCTGATAATAGGAAACCTGTAGGAAATATAGTCCAATTCTTATTTTCAAATAAATTTGACAACTTCTCCCTTGCTGCTGCCTATTCTTACTCACGTTTATTCTTCCCAACACCAAATATTTACTTTTATTATAAAATGTACTGTTATATAAAAATTAGAAATCTGTTTAGCAGTAATGTTAATACAGAGACTACAGCACAAATCCCTATACATATCAGTATTTAGGACAATGGTTCTTAACCCTATCTATACCCCTTTTTTATAACTAATATTTTGTAATAATCCCATTACTCTTCTGAAATGAGTGTCATTGAAGGAATAAAACAAATTTTTAATGAATACATGTTGTTTGTTATGTGTAATGTGAATCAGACCTTATAAAAAGGTATTTGTGGTAAAATAGTTTAAAAATTAATGTATAAATACTAGTACATAGTTACATCAGAAATTTTTTTTTTTATTTCCCTTTTTGCCTATACAAACCCACACACTCTAGGGATTGGTACCCATTAGATTGGAGCTCTTAACAAAAAAGAATTCTGCTGTTGTAAGTACAGGAGACGATATGTATCTTTGATAGTATGCAGTTTTGTGTGAGTGTATATAGTACTAGTGGATTTCTTGTGTTTAAGTTCTGTAATCCTTTGACAACCTTTCACTCTTGGGTATGCTCTAGCAGTAGCAGAAACCCTCTGTGTGTCCTGCCCTAATCACCTAGAGCTATCCCCTCCTGCTGAGCCATTCTTTGTCCACCAATGGGTTTGCTTTTTTTTCAGTTGAAAAGCTGCATTTTAGTTCTTTCTTATTTCTGAACAGGCCACATTTTCAGACCTTTTCACAGTCTTAGTTCAATCTATACCCTCCCCTCTCCAAAATAGTGACTTTTTTTTGAAGGGAAGTACCCAGGATTTATATTGATGCTCTGGTTAATATCTCATGGATAAGATGTAAGATTAGTTCTGAAACACAGGCATAAAAATATCTCAATGTTTTCCAGAAATTTCCTCCTTCCTAATGTATCTTATATTTCTAATATGTTGAAACTGAGTTCTTATAACCTATGGCTTCTCCCTTCACTTTCACCGTTATAAACTAACTAGTTCTGCCTCATTATTTTATTTGTTACTTATAAAACTTTGTGACTTCCTTTGAAATGCATATTTTTGTTTAAGGAATACATTTTTAGCTACATTATAAACAAGAGTATGTGATTATTTGAGAAGACTTGTCATAACAAATAAGGAGATTATTAGATACATTGTTACAAAAGGTTCATAGAAAACATCTTTAAAGAGATTGAGGAGTCTATGAAAATACACCAGAAAGGAAGTAGGAAGAGAGAATGTGGTAATAAGTGAAGACAACAATCAGCCCCCTCCATAATGAACCAAATTCTATGCCACATATTCTAAAGTAGATCTTCATAAGCTCGTCTATGTCATATTCCTTTTTGTTCTTTAGAATTAATAAGGTGACACTCTTCACTATCAAAATGAATATTTAAAGCTCTTTTCATGTATATATTTGATCTCCTTCAGTGCCACTTTTCCTCTTTTCATGCACTGTACTTGAATTGCTCCTCCAATGTATATTGTTGGCAAAGTTTGTTTCCTTGTGAATCCAAGGGCCTGTAGCCCCTTTGGATCCTAAAACAATTCCTGGTAAGGTGGGGAGGTAGAAGTCTTGAATTGCGTTGATGTATAGAAGATTAGATTAGGATAGCTTAAGAACGGAGATGTGAAGTGTCAGTTTTTGGCTGGTGGTCAATTCCCCTAATTTTTCTTCCTCTCAGATCTAAAATAAATGAAAAAGTCAGTTTTCAAAATTTTCAAAGTCATGATCTCCTTATAGAACATAAGCCTTTCTGTCAAATACTTCCTAATCTGGAGAGATGCAGCATCTTTAGAAGTGTCACAACTTTTTTTTGCAAGAAACTATGCTATTTTTTGCCATGAAAGAAACATGTGTTTTGAGAATATGCTGAGAAAATAGGAATTACTTTTGATGGGCTATCACAGACACAACATTTTGCAGCTATAAACTAATTCTTTAGGTAGATATAATTATTGAAGTCACTTGAAAAGTGTGCAGAAAAGTTTACCTTTTATTGTCATACAATATATTTTACAACTTAAAGGAAAAAGGTATTTCTTAGACCTACTTAGGGCCAGAACTTTTTCTGGGACATATTTTACCGTCCTTTTGGAAAGCAGTTACCATTCATGTTAAAATGCTTGAGCAATTTTCTGACAGAATTTCAGGAAGTTAAGATCTTTACTGGGAATATTTCCTCACTCTACTAATACTCAAATTTATAAAGAGGTTGATAATCTTTAACCAGATAATTTTCTAAAAAATGATTGTTAAACTGATCTTTTTATTTTTCTTACAAAATAGTTCAACCTAGATGGAATGTTTGGATTGGCTTACTCAGAACTCTCTTGTCAAGTTTGAACTAATTTTGACATATGTTTGTAATCAATTTATATGACAAATTGTTTTAATAAAAAAATAAAGTCTCAAAGCTTGCAAACATTCATATCTTGGAGTAATTAACAAAATCATGTAGTAGAATTCTGCTTATGTGGTTCACGTAAAGGCTAATAATAAACTAGCTTGGGAAAGACTAAGCTTTCATTACAGTTACCAACTTAAGAAGCTATTTTCTGAGAGTTTCAAATATGGAGAAATTAAAATTTAATACTGTTTATTCACAGAAATATAGGATGTCATATGTAAGGTAAATAATCATCCTTTCAAAAAGAACTATGCAAAATAAGCCCAAATCAATAAATTTGATCATTGTTCTTCTATTAGAGTAAAAAATAAACAAAAACCCTTAGGTTATATATAAAGCTATAGTTACTAGACCTTTATAGATAAATATTACAGATGTTTAGAATCTTGAGAGTTTGAATTTGGGAAGCTATACATATCTAAAGGGTCTTGGAACATGTCTAAAAGGCCTTCAGAGACAATTTATGAGCCACACATAAAAATAATCATAATTGTTTTTGATCGCAAATAGTGATGCCAAGCTAGATCATTGACTGTATGAAGAAAATTGGACTTCAAATGAGTTTTGGCTGACTCCCAAAATGGAATTTACTGTTACCAAGTAGAGATAAACCACAGTTGAGGATACTCATATCAACTTGCTACTGGTCCTTAGATGTTCTGAATTGGGTGGTCAAATATATTTTGACTCATGCTACTGGCTTTGGGATATATGTTTAGCATTTTAAGGTAATTACTGTGAAGAGGACAATCACTTGAATCTTTCCATATGCTTGTTTATAAGCCAATATTGTTAATATCTATCTTTGATTTTTAGCATGGAGTTATATGGAGACTATATGCTATATAGTATATGCAAGTTTTTTATCCATTAAATACTATTTAATATTTCTCAAATGAAATACTTCATTATGTTAGATATCAGAATATCATACTTTGAGCAACTCAAAACTACACCTTTTCAGTACAATTGAGGGAGTTATCAAAACTGAAAAGCAATCGAGTATTACAAAATCACTAATATTTTCTTCTAAACAATTATAATAAAATTATCTTTTTTGGTGGCAGACTTGTGAATATATCATAAAAATTTTCCTGTATAGAGAAGTTCATGCTTTCACACCCTGAAGCTATGAAGGAAATGATGAAGAACAAAACGACAGATATTAATGGAAATGTCAATTGCTCCCAGAGAAGGAAGGAATGTGGCCTCTGGTGAAAAACTCCAAAATGGGAGGAGGAGGAATATGGCCAGTTTGCTTCTATTATAAATCCTTGATGAATTTAGGCCAGGTACTTTCTACTTTCTTTGCTCTCTTTTAAAAGCGGAGATTTTCTTCATGATTGACTTCACTGTTGGCCAGTTTATAAAATATAGATGTTATTTTTTAAAAAGGATCAAAATTACTTAAGAAAGTCACTGCTTTTGAGTGTCAGTAGCAGGTATACTTAACCCTGAATACAACAGCAAATCTTCTTTCTTCCGTCCTATTTTCTTGGAAAAAGGACAGAGTGAATAAAGTTATAGAGCTAACAAGTCAGGGACTTCCCCGGTGGTGCAGTGGTTAGGAATCCACCTGTGATGCAGGGGACATGGGTTCGAGCCCTGGTCGGGGAGGATCCCACATGCCGCGGAGCAGCTAAGCCCCTGTGCCACAACTACTGAGCCTGCGCTCTAGAGCCCGTGCTCTGCAACCAGAGAGGCCACCGCAATAAGCCTGCGCACCGCAACGAACAGTAGCCCGCCCTCACTCGCTGCAACTAGAGAAAGTCCGCACGCAGCAACGAAGACACAACGCAGCCAAAAATAAATTAATTAAAAAAAAAAAAGAAAAGATCTGAGTTAGAAGCACATGATGCTGAAAAAAAAAGAACTACAATTCAGAGCATGCAGCCAGTCACACTTTTAAAAATTTCTGACCATTCCTTTCAGCTATTGATGCTCAGCATCCAATCATCCTATAAGGACCTCATTTCTTCCATATTGCACAGTATGAGCAATTTTTCAAATAGAGCGTGGAATAAAACTTTGCTGGTGTAGTGCATAGGAACAAAATAATCACATCTGGGTTTTATGGCACATATTCTAGAAGGCTAGAGGTAGAAGGGAGAGAAACCTTGTTATAAATGATGAAAGTGAGATCCACAGTGGCAAAGTAGCATAGTAAAATTAACAAATATAAACACTTAAGTGAAAAGAAAAGGCGTGGAGTCTTTAAAAATAAGCCTGAAAGACAGTAGAGATCGCTTGTACTTTGAAGTGTAAATAATTCAGGATTTGAAATAATACACCTAAAATTCAAAACACATCATATTGTTTAGATCACCCAAGTCCATTAGGATTATTCTAGTAACTCGACTGTGTACTTTATAGTGTCTTCCAGATGTTATGCTCGTTTAAGTTTGTAACTGGAAAAGCAACCACCTTTGGAAAGTGGGGCAGCATCCATCTGGGAATTATTCACTTAAGAAGTGGTGATAGAGACAGGGAGACAGGCTATTTATTTGATGACTATAATCTGTTTGCACTCCTGCCGTTTTTCCTCAGAGTTTTTGAGAATCCTGAACTCACTGCAATATACTCTATCTCACGCTTTGGGTTTGATTCAAAATCCACTTGTATGTGGAGGTTCTGTCACCGTCCGAAGGCTTTGCAAGACCGAAGGCTATCATAGAATAGGTTTGTATATGTAAACTATAGGGCAATTATTTCTCATCCCCCTATCCAATAATAGCACAGAAATGACTGTATTTTGAAATTGGACAACCACCACGTGCTAAGGAAGTACAGTGTGAAGAACTGAAAAAAACCCTCAACTTGTACATTACAGAAGAGGTAAAAAACAAAGGAATAGCTGGAAAATCCATATTCTATTTAAGTCCTTTTCTTTCTACAGTTAGAGAATACCTATAATTAATTTTACGATGATTACCAAGTAAAAGCCCTCTTGGAAATCTTACGATGTAAAGATAGAAAGACAGAGGCAAATCTGTACTCTTTAATAAAACAAAATGTTTGATTAGAGTATATTGATAAAATAAAATATTCATGATTTTAGTTTATTTTCTGTTGAATTTATTAATAATCTTTATATATGTATGGCTTTGAGCAAAGACAAAAGAAATTCTCTAACTCATCCCTGATCATACAGTTGTAAGAATCAGCTATTTTACTATTTTCCCAGCAGCAGAAAGACCAATCTTTTCAATCATACATTTCTTTCTGTACAGTTTAAAACTCCATACTTATGGGTTTACCTATGTACAGAGAAAAGAGGTCACTTTTCAACTAGCAATGGACTTTTATGTTACAGGAATGTGAGTCAATTTTTTTTAACCTAAGTATATATATTCATACATATATATGTATTTAATTTACCCTGTACCACTTTATTAGTTTGACATATAAACCTTAGGGGTCTTTTTTGTCCATTCTATTACAAAGTGAATAAAAATTTTATGGTTGCACTGAAAGACCATGCAATTCAATTTTGCTTCGGTTTCCCAATAGTGCTCAAAATAAAAAAAAAAATTTATATATAAAAATATTTCACTACCAAACCCGTAAGTCCTATCAAATGTAAACCTTTAATAATTTAAAGGACCAATACATGATCTTAATAAATCGAAGTTAATTCTCAATATTTTAATAAAATAAAAGAGTTTTGTACTGATATTTAAATGGTCTTGCAGCTTCCACATAGGTTCTAGGTAGACTGAACAGTCCCTTTTTCACACCGTCCCTGATGCGCCATCAGAGGTCACCAGCACATTCATGATAACATCACACTGACTAGCACGGTTGATTCCTTCCACACAAGCTGGGATCTGTTAGAAATTAAACACAACAACTCATTTTGATATTATAAGTATTATATCCATAAAAGGCATAACAGGCAGCATGGATCCATTTTAGAGTTTTTGCTTTTGTTTTTGTTTTTGTTTTTGTTTTCTGTCCTCAAGTCTATCTGGAGGCCCTGCCCCATTTAATGTGTAATCTTTGTTAAGTTCTTCTTAAATGTATCACCAGTATCAGAGATACGGAAGACTTCCACTTTAGGTCATTCTCTTAACTGGGGTTATTTACAGAAGTCGGTTATTAGGAATCTTCCAATTGTGTTCCTGTCATCACCACATTCGTGGGATGTGTTAGGCACAAATGCTTTCTAAGGGACTTCTTTGAGAAGAAGCAGATGTTCACAGATCATGAAAAGAGTCAAGGAAACAGACAAACAAGAAAAACGATGCTCACAGACATTCAGTTTGACCCCTGCTTGCTGTCACCATGTCTGTACTTTTTTCAGCACATATAAAATAACAAACCTCCCACCTAAGGGCTATGTTAGTCACCACATGTCTTAAGATTTACTAACCATTTAGTTACAATACACAAAGAGCGAAGTGTGTGTTCCCAAACAGATATGATGCTATAGTGTATTTATTTTTTTAAATTAACACCGCAGTAAACTACCAATTACAGTGAAGACACAGAACACACTGGCAACTCCAAATCAAGCTGTGGTTTACAAATCAGTATTTAAATGATGATAATAATAATAATATAATAACATTAAATGAAAGTGAAAACCTCACTTCTATACTTAAGTCAGAGATCCAAGTCAGCCTTATAGGAATTTTAAGATAGGCAATTAATGAATGGTTATACTTTTCCAGAAATGAGAAATACTGTAAGCCTTTCCCTACAATGACTGCTTTGAACGTATTTTTTTTTTTCCAAAAAGCATGCAGGGACTATTTTCAGATGCTTGATTATGGCAAGAAGGAAGAAAAGTAATGATCTTTGGTGTAAGACAAGCAATTTGTAGAATCGAGCATACAATTTTGCATAAAACATTGCAGGTTAAAATAATATTGTAGGTTTCAAGCCATTGCATTACAGTTGAGTAACTGTCACAATTAGGTTTTGTAAAATTTAAAACTCTAAGTTTTGAAGTGAAGCAATAAAACTAAGTTCTTAAACGATGACTTTTACCTTCACACAGCACAGAATAGCTATCTTTGTTTGGGTTGAAAAAGTTATTTACAACTAACATTGATTAAGTCTTGGTAAAAGTCCGATAACACATGAAGAGAAATATCCCCTCAGCTTTCTGAAAGATCAATGGACATGTTTGTGGTTAGAGACAGTCATAACAGTGGCAATGCTAGTCTCCTACCATGGCCAAGCATATGGTGTGTTCTTTAACCTAATTCAAAATTCAAAGCACCAAAATACAATTTAGATCTAGAAAAGGGACTTGCTATTTAATCCTCCGTAACTAATGATTAACAATTTAGATGCAGAGACACTGCTAATGAGAAGAGTTTTGATTGGTGCTGTTTAGTAGCTCAATTGAGTTGCCTTTTTAGAATCAGAGTTTTGTTTCCATTGAATCCAAGAACTCTTCATAAAATAGAGAAATACATATATCAAAGGAATTAAGTAAAAGTAGGTTAAAAATAAATAATCTTACAACAACATTTTAAATCCTTTAATGATTTAAAGAAAGGAAGACATAAAACACTGAATGCTAAACAAGTCTTTTGAACTTTTCTTGAGATTTTTAGATATAGATTTAATAGCATATGTGTATATATATATATATATATTTTACATTTTGCATGTAGGCCAGAGCTGTCTAAAATATCTCTTCATAGTAGGCTATAGGGATCTATCAGGAGATAGAATAAAATAAGATCTGAGAATATTCTCAGTTTATCAGAGTATTTCTTTCTGCTTTGACAATCAGCAGGGATCATAAATTTGAAGCAAATCGTGGCTTTTCTGTCTCTGGGTCTGTATGTAAGACTGAGGAAGACTCCCTCTGATGAGCGGCTGCTGGTGGAGGGGGTGCCGGTGGGACCCCTCGGCTCGGGGGGATGGCTCCCGATGACATCTGTCGGAACAGGGTGACCCGCTGGGGGACCGTGCCCCTGCTCCCTGGCTGCAGGCCCGAGCCGTGCACCGTGGTCACGGGCGGAGGGATGGACGCCAGGGACTCGCCCACAGTGGGATGCGGTCTGGAAATCAGGGTGGAAACCTCATGGGGCAGCGAGGGCTGCGAGGCCGAGAGGGGCCTGACTTCTCGGGTCAGGCTGGCGTTGTGAAGCGCCTGCGCGCTCTTGTGCACTTCGTTTTTCGGTGCGGAGCCGCCGCCGGGTGTCTGTGGAGCCTGGGGCTGCTGCTTGGTCTGCAGCGGCTGCGGTGCCTGCTGCTGAATGAGTGACAGCTGGGAAGCAGTGGGGGAGGCGTAGTGGAAAGTTCGAGTGGCTAGCGGGCTCTGAACGGGAGGGCTGCAGACCGCGGTGGTGTAGGAGCAGGGCGAGAGGATGGCCGACGGCTGGGGGGTCTGCGTGCTGGGGCTGGGGGAGTGCAGGTTGCCGTGAGACAGACTGGTCGCTGTATACACCGGCGGAGACTGTGTCCTCCCGCGAGAGGTCGGGGTGGTAGCTGAGGACGTGGAGTTCAGCGCTGTCATTTGAGGGTAACTGATGGGAGCGATTGCCTGCACCATCTCCCTGTCGTGTTTCACAATCTGCTTCAGGATCTCGTTCTCCTGATTGTTGAAAACGCCAGTGTTCAGATCCTTCTGGAACTTTTGCAGAAGAATTGAATTTTTCTTTCCTGTCAGCGAAAGGAAGATAGGCACTTAGAAAGTCTATAAGTGACTGATGACAATTCCAAGCGCGAGTGGCTCCTGCAAACAGAATGATGGCAGTGTTTCATAGAAGAGGCTTAAAAGCCAAGCACTCTCCTTTAGACACCAAATAGACACACGGCTCCTGTCTCTCACGCTTCCTGTACCTTTCTGGGAAATCTTACCTTCTACACGAGTCAAGTTGAAAAGTCTGTAATATGGCAAAAGCCATCTTTACAGAAGAAATGGAGAGATTTGCATGAGGGCTACCTTGGGAGAAGAAAGGGCATTTGGATCAGGATGGGCCTGAAATCAAGATTTCAGTTTAAAGCTTCTTTTTCAAGAAAGGACAATGGAATACATACTATGTGACAGGCACCCTACCCAAGGCTTTAGGCAGATTTATTTTATTTAATCCACAACTCTGCGGTAAGTGTGCTCATAATCCCACTTCACCCAAAAGGAGACTGGAACATAAGAAGGTTAAGAGTAATGCCCAAGAAAACATAGTCAATAAGTGACAGAGCTGGGACAGGAAACCAGTAGATCTGATCAGATTTACGACGGAATATGAAGCAGCCACATCTATATCACGTTGAGTGTTTGCTGGAAATGAAGTCTCCTGGGCCTCATCCACTTGCTGCACCAGATGCTGCCTTTTACTATGATCCCCTGGTAATTGTCACATGCAAGTTTGAGAAGCAAAGGCCTTTGCTTTTGACCAGTGCCCTACACCAGTGATTCTCTACTCTACCTGCATATTTTTGTCATCGCTAGAGATTTAAGAGTTACTTATTTCCATCTGCACCCTAACAATTAAATCAGAATAAACAGACATGGGTCCAGATTTTGGTACTTTAAAATACACTTTCCCCAGGGGATTCTTGTGTGCAGCCAGATTGAGAACTATTTCATAATCTTTCCTCTTCTGAGAGGTTGTTGTGAGGATCCAGGGGCATAATGTATGGCAAGCTCTCAGCTCATTCTAGAACCTCAGTAAGTACTACCTCTCCTTCTCGCTATTGTCTTTGGAGTGGTTTGCAATAAGGAGATATTCTCTGGCAAAATAACAATTAGCGCCAATTGTAGGTTGATGTAAGAGGGGAAAATCAGTGACTTTTTAATGGCATCATCACCTAGGTAAATATGGTAACTGAAAAGTAAATCAATTTGCCATATCACTAAATAAAGTATCACATCTAAACTAACAAGGAATATTTTCAAATGGAAATGTATGATATAATTTACTTGGCTGCTGGGAAAGGCAATCATTTTAAATGACTGCCAAAATGAATAGCTATCTCTCTCCTTACAGAATTGTCCTAATTTCCCAAAGAACAAAGACTTCTACGTTAGTAGAAAACATAAATGCTTACTTTGCATATTCCCTTAATTAACTATAATATATGCATTTATAAGCAATGGCCACAACACTGAGAAGGATAATATTTCTTTGTGATCATGTGAATAGTCAGCATTTCATAATCTAAGTATCTGGGACTTTGTGGAAAAATACTATCACTTTTAATGCACTGTTAGAATTTTGTGAAGATTAAAAATGCAAATACTGGTGCTCACTAGCAATTTTATTGCCTATATTATTGATTGCCAACCGTTTCATGCAAACTTTCTTATAAAAAATTAACTGTAATAAGTTAGATGAAAGTGATGCTCTATCAGATTAACAGAAATTCTCTATTGAAATATCCTGATTTTGATGCTTTTGCAAAATATGTTTAGCTGGCTTAGGAAAAAAACTCATATTTTTTCCTCTGGCTCTACCATGAACACTCACATACCACAAAGAGGGAAGTTATTTTCAAATTAAGTAAAGATGCTTTTAGGTATACTCACTTCTTTTATGGGCACTGTCTTCTGGACACTCCGTCCTGTTACATCTCTAAGTTATCAATAAGATTTTTAATATGTGTGCTGTGTCTAATGGTAATGTCCAAATACTACATTTACTTCTCCTAACCTAATTTCAGATCCTTATGCAGTCTGTTGTCCTACCAATATAGAAGAAAAGAAAGACGTAAAGTGCAGAAGAAAAGCTGACACAACCATACGTCAATCAAAAGTCCTTACCTTTAATAAAAATGAAGCAGTTGAAGTATCTCTTTGTTTACTTTCCAGTGATCCCAACCCCAATCTCCTTTGAGTTCATTGATTCCTTCATCCCTCCCTAACTCTCTTCAACAATATTCATTGTGTACTAGGTACTGTGAATGTAATAGTGAATTAGACATGATCTCTACATTCATAAAGCTTAGCATCTCTAGAGCAATTTAAATAATAAAAGCAGTGCTGTGATGGAGGAACTTCCCAGGAGTATGGGAGAACATCTCCAGGGTACTCAGACTACTAAGGGGGTGGAAGGTCAAAAAAGGTTTCTACAGGGAAGTGATGTTTGAACTGAGATATGAAGGCTAGTAGAGTTAAGCAGGGAAAGGGGACAGAGGAGGGTAGGGTGCGGGAGGAGATCTGGGTGTGGAAGATGAATGCATAACACCTTCTGACATCAGAATGTTCTAGCATATCTTGGGAAGTTAACAGCAAGCCAATCTGATCTAACTTTACTATGGCAATTATTCAAATCTTTAAGCTAGTGTAACTAGTAAGGTCTAACTTACATATTTTTATTTGAGAGCAGAGAAGATTTTAAGATAAGTTGATGTTTGCAAAGTAAAGCATCTATGTGGGCACTTCTATTAAGGCTTTTTCTGCTTGAGTCTGTATTACAAACATTTCAAGAAGTTTCTACTTAGACAATGAAAATGCACAAGTTTTCAATTCTTAATATAAGAATAAATGTAACGTTGATCCTTAAAAATGAAAAAAAACACCTTGTGATAAAATTTATTTTGTAATGTAGACTCATACTATTGCATTTTTAGTTCTATTTTAATGCTGTGTAGAATTTTTAATCATTGTTTTTTACCTTAAGATTCACATTGTTTTGGTATCACTGGTGAAATCAGATTGCGTGGCTAGCAAAAATAGAGATGAATAAACAAACCTAGAATACTTAGAAGAGAAAGTTAGATAGAGCCTCAGATCTTTCTAGAAATATGGCTAGAGCTAATTGCTATTTCTATATTTCTATGTTAATTAATAAGCAATCTATATACTAGCATTTGGGACTTATGATTGCAAATATGTATCAGCCCACTAGATTAAAACTGAATTGTGCACAAAGAAGAAAACTGAACAGAGTACCTATCCGGTCTAGTCGGTCAATGGCTACTGTCTCAAAGGCTCTTCTCATCATTGGATATTCCTCCAGGACCTCGTTGAAATTGTCCACAGAAAGCGAATAAAGACGACAATACGTATCAGCTCGAACACTGGCAGTGCGCCGTCCCTTGGTCAACAGGCAAATCTCTATAAAAACAAAGAAGAAAGATTTGTTTGGCAATTTTCTTTAAAAGGCCATTAAGACCTACCACAACTAAAAGAAAAAAGTCTCATGGTGTGAGAAACCAATGATTAGTAACATTTTCTATTTTATCAGGAAATCCCTTCTGATAATTAAAAGTGCCCAATTGCTAATACTCAATCTTAAAATATTCTTTTTTTTTTTAAACAATTGAGGCTTTTGGTTCAAAGGGAAGGCTGTAACAAAATTATCTTCTTCCAGCTCCCATTCCAATTCACCTGAAACAAAAATATGCGGAAAAAAGAATAATAAATCCAAAATGGAGTTGAAAACAGGAAGAGACTATTCTCAGATAGAAGTTCTTATGAATTCTGGAAGGCAGAGAGCAGATGGTATTATATAGACAGAAACCAAAGCGAGCCCAAAATCATTGGCTTAGAAAGCCTTATGATTAAGCAAAATTGAATCACAGGTTCAGATGTATGCATCATAGGAATGCTTTATGTAGTTCATATATTCCCAGTAAGATCAGTATAAAAATTATATTCCAAATGCACAGAGGGGCTTTTCATTTAAGTAATTTCTAAGGAAAATCTTTTGTTGAAATTTTGATTCCCAATATATGGTAAGCAAATATTTGCAAACTTGGATTTTCTTATTAGCTAGATAAATAAATGATAAAAGTGAAGATTTTCTATTTCATTTCCCAAAACTTATGTATTAAAATCCTATAGACTTTGCTTCTTTAAAAAATTTAAAATAATTGAGAAACTTTGCTTCAAAATAACCTATTTGAAAAAAGGAATGGGAGAAGTGTTTCTGAAATGCACTGTCTTCTAACAAAAGGAAATAAGAAAAATAATGATTGAAAGAGGCCTAAATTCACACTCCTCTGAACTTATTTAAAGAATTTCAGTTCATGTTGATAAACATAGCGAGTAAATTTTGTGGTAGGCATTATGTCCTTGATGTTAGGGCTGGAAACATGAATCAAACATCATATCTACTTCTGTATTACTTATATGCTGGTAGTAAAAAGAAAAACTTCATTTGAATTAAGATTTCATTTAAAATGTAAGCTGGTAAGAGCAATAATATAGAAGGCAGGCACTTTGGGAGTACTAAAGAAGTGCACCTGAACCAATCTGGCAATTGAGAGGATTTTAGGAAATGCCACCCAAGCCACCAATTATGTTGTTACTGTTCATGCTTGTAAACATTTCAAATTTAATAAACAATATTGTGGTGGGGCCAACATGGCAGAGTAGGAAGACCCTGAGCTCACCTCCTCCCATGGGTACACCAAGATTACAAATACATACAGAGCAACTATTGATGAGAATGATCTGAAGACTAGAAGAAAAGATTTTCTACAACTAAAGATATAAAGAAGGAACCACAACAAGAAGGGTAGAAGAGGCAGACACACTGTATAGTCAAGACCCGTTACCCTGGGTAGGTGACCGACAAATGGGAGGATAATCACTATTGCAGAGATTCCCCTTAGGGAGAGAGGGGTCTGAGCCCCACATTGGGCTCCTCAGCCTGCGGGTCCTGCACCAGGAAGATGACCCCCAGAAAGTCTGGCTTTAAGGCCAGTGGGGCTTGCATTCTTGAGAGCTGGAGGGTTGTAGGAAGTAGAGACTCTGCTCTTGAAGGGTGCACACAAAATCTTACACCCTCCAATACCCTGCGCAGAAACAGTAATTTGAAGGAGCCTGGGTCAGACCTACTTGCTGATCTTTTAGAGCCTCCTAGATTGGCAGGAGGCAACTGGGACACACCCTGAGGACACAGATGCTGGTGGCATCCATTTTTGGGAGCTCATTATACCCCAAGGACACTGATGCTGGCAAGCACCATTTTGGAATCCTCCCTCTACCCTATTAACACTGGAACCCAGCCCCATCCACCAGTGGGCCAGCGCCAGCCCTGGGACTCTCTGTGCCATGCTGCCCGCCATGCTGGGACCCAACCCACCCACCAGCAGCCAGCAGCCTCTGAACCAGCAGGAATCAAAGGTACATTAGATGATACAGAGGACTGGATCAGTAAATTGAAAGACAGAGTAGTAAAAATCACCCATCTGAACAGAAAAAAGGAAAAAAGGATTTTTTAAAAAAATTAGGATAGTTTAAGGGACCTCTGGGGCAACATTAAGCATACTAACATTTGCATTATTGGAGTCCCAGAAGGAGAAGAGAGAGGAAAAGGGGGCAGAGAACACATTTGAAGAAATAATAGCTGAAAAATTCCCTAACCTGTGAAAGGAAACAAACATCCAGGTCCAGGAAGCACAGAGAATCCCAAGGAGGATCAACCCAAGGAGGACCGCACCAAGACACATTATAATTAAAATGGCAAAAATTAACAATAAAGAGAGAATATTAAAAGCAGCAAAGTAAAAGCAACTAGTTACACACAAGGGAACTTTGCATAAGATCATCAGCTGAGTTTTCACCAAAAACTTCACAGGCCAGAAGGGAGTGGCATAATATGTTTAAAGTGATGAAAGGAAGAAACCTACAACCAAGAATACTCTACCCAGCAAAGCTATCATTCAGATTGGAAAGAGAGATAGAGATTTTTACAAACAAGAAAAAGCTGAAAGAGTTCAGTACCACAACCAGTTTTACAAGAAATGTTAAAGGTATTTCTCTAAGCAAAAAAGAAAAGGACAGAAATAGAAATATGAAAGTTATAAAAGAACAAATCTCATTGGTAAAGGCAAATATACATTAAAGGTAGTAGCCCAACCAAACATAAATCTAGTAGAAAGGTTAAAAGAGTTGTGCACCTAGAACTAACATAGTGTTGTAGGTTAATTGTACTTCAATTATTAAAAAAAAATATGTAGACACTGGGAGGAAATGCATCAGAATGCTAATGGTAGTTATTTCTGGGGGATGGGGATTATGGGTGATTGTTCTTTTTTACTTCATGCTTTTACGTAATTCTAGTTGTCTGCAATGAACATTCATTACTTGCAAAATTAGAAAGAAAACAATAAATGTGATTAAAAATGAAAAAATAATATTGTGGACTGTTCATGTTTGAGTGCATGTTTGTGTGTGTGTGTATTTGTGTGTGTGTGTACCTTTGGTGTGTGTAGGAAGATAAATCTCTATTGGTCAGTGTTTAAGCATAAAGCATATTATCATATGATGGAATTTGTCAGCTACTCTAATTAAAAAAAAATGTAATAAAAGTATTTTCAACACTACCCCAAAATTAAACTCCTGTGTCACTATAGTACTAATGCCATATTATATAACTTATGATTGCTAAATTATGTCAACCATACTGATGAGAAATGTTTTTATTGCTAAGTGTTGCTTTCAAATCTGTACAAGTTGTCATATAGAATGGTTATAAGCCTCATGGAAAATAATCCAATGATACATAACAAAGATCTTAAAATATGTATATATTTTAAAGTATATATCCATATACTTTACCCAGAAATTTCACTTGACAATCTAGCCTAAGGAAATAGTCTGTAATCAGAACCATGTTATTTACAGGTGATATACATTATGTATTTATGTATGCATCTGAAAATACGGGAATGCCTTAAATGAATAATAAGTCAAGATTCATAATCAACTATGTGACAATTACTAAAAGTAAAGTTTTTAAAGTCTATGTATTAATATTAATAGTAGAATGGTCATGAAAGTTTAACAGAGAAAAGCAGGATACAAGGTTTTAATTATAGCATGATAAAAATGATCACATATAGTATGAAAAAAATGACAATAAAATCTACCAATATGCACTGCTCTCATTGAAAAATATTCCTTTATGTAGATATACTGTTTACATTTTTTTTCAACTTTCCTTTATCTAAATTATTTTTATTTGCGGATATATAACTTTTATTTTTTTAAAGTTACTTTAAAATTAATATCTAAGTGCACAGAAGAGGAAAAAAACCCAAGATATGAAGGAATATAAACAAACCTAAAAATAGTGATTACTAGTGTAGGAGATTTCCTCAACTTTACCTTTCATCGCTTTTAATGTACTTTTAATTTGGCACTTATATTTTTAATTTACAAATGCTTTCCATTTTCCTATATTTGTTGCTTTCTCATTGTATCGTTCTCTTTTGTTGTGGATGTAATATCCTCTATCTTCTGGTAGTTGCTAAAGAGACCTGGTTTTGAATAATGAATATATGCTACAACATGGATGAACCTCGGAATGTTTCACAAACACAGTGAAAGAAGCAACACGTGACAGTTCATACAGTACATGCTTCCACTGATGTAAATAATCCCGAAAAGGGAAATCTATAGTGACAGATAACATAGTAGTGGTTGCTTGGGGAAGTGGGTGGAAAAGGAGATTAACAGTAAGTGGGCAGGAGGAATCTTATTGGGGTGATGAAAACCTAAACCTGTTTGGTTTGGCTTTCATAGCGTTGGTTTCATAATTTGGGAAATTTCTAAAAAGATTGAATTGTACACTTTGAATTATATATACATGTTGCCATAACACTGTAAAATGGAAACAACAAGAAGTTTTGTCTTTATATTTTATCTTTATTATATTTTATGTTTTAGTTTCTGTTGTGTTTTCTGAGTTCTTTCTCTTTACTCTGGAATCATTGTTTCTGTCTCTGTGTCTAGATCTTTCCCTCGTATGTTGAATGTGTTCTTCAAGTTACCTGTTGATGTCCGTTTCTATTGAGGATGAAACCTCTAGTGATGTGGCAGCATTCATTGACCTGCAGTTTCTCTTCAGGGTGAACAGGTGGGAAGTTTATCCTCATATTTCCCTAAATGCCAGAACGAGGAGGGCTGTACTCCAAGGTTACCAACATCTCTCTTAATTGTTCTAGTTATCTGCCTTGTTCAATTACTTTAGAGAAGAACCACTTGCTTTTTTCTCTCCTCAGGATAATAAATGCTTGCTTACAGGCTGTTCTGCAATGTCGAGGGAGGGACAGAGAGTCCACTGTACCACACAGAGACCTTCCCTAAGTCACTGTTTCCCCTCACTTTTCAGTTGGCCCCCTGTCATCACACTCTCTTAGCTAGCAGTTTTTCTGGAGTTTTGCCAGGAGCTTTGCTCTCTTCTTGGTCATAGCCCTCAGCATTATATTCCAAGTTCCCTCTACTTTTCCTTCAAGTTTCATCAGTAACAACCAGCATAATTTAAAAAAATTGTCTTAAACAACAGAAATTTATTTTCTCACATTTCTGGAGCCTGGAGGTCCAAAATCAGGGTGACAGTATGGTTGGGTTCTGGTGAGAGCTCTCTTCCTGGCTTGCAGATGGCCAAATTCTCACTGTATCCTGACATGGCAGAGAGAGCCCCCATCTCTCCCTTTAAGAACACTGTCACTAATCCCATCAGGAAGTTCCCACCCCACTCAATTAGATGAGTTATTAGTCACCTCATCTAATTCAACTACCTAAGGCTCCACTTCCAAATACCACCACGTTGGGGATTAGGGATTCAACTTATTGAATTTGGGAGAGACAAGGACATCCAGTCCATAACACCACTTCTCTTGTCTTGAAATACTATTTATGTCCCTCTTGCTCTTTAAAAAAAACTAAGCTAAGAAACAAAAAACAAAAAAACAGCTTTATTGAGGTATAATTGATATACCAAAAATCTGCACATATTTAATGTATACAGTTTGATGAGTTTGGACATCTCCACGTACCTCTGAAACCATCAGCATATCCGTCACTTCCAAAAGTTTTCTTAACTGCATGTTACAGAATACCTGAATAATACTGGCTTACCAATAAAATAACTTAATTATAAAAATCTGGGAGGCAGGGCTAGTGTGGATTTAGTATCTCAGTGATGCTGAGGCACTGTGCCGGCATGACTTTACTTTCTTGGCCAACCTCTCATGATCACAAGTTGAAAGCAGCAACTACAAGAATTTACATCCTCATACAGTGTCCACAGAGAGGGAAAGACTTCCTTCCCACATTTCTTTCTTTTTACTGTGAAAGCAAAACTTCACAGTATTCCTTTACTACTTTTAATTTGGTCTCTGGAAAGGGAAGAGATAAAGACATGTATTGAGGATCATCTTATGTAAAGAAATGGATTTGTATTTACTTTTCTGTATGCTTAAAAATTATTCGAATACTTTTTACAACGAGCCTGTATTTATATATTACTTTTGTACTTTAAAAAATAAATTTAAAAATTAGAAAAAATACAGCTACTCTCAATACTTATAGTCATTTTGGAGATATAGTAAAAATAGATTTATTTCAGCATAGATATAAATATATTCATGTTTTCTCTAAATTATTCTTTGCAAATGATTTTCTGGTTTCTATTGTCTGGAGTCCTCATATAATGGATATACAATATATGTAGCTAAATGGAGTAGATGGACGTGTGTTACATGGTATAGGTCCCCATAATTAACTGATGAATCAGTTAAATACTGCCTTCGGTATGAGAAGAAATCTTCCTAGAGGATGGTGCTTAAATAATATTTTAGGCCTATATAAAAAAAAATGAGTACATGTTTTAAGAGAAAACTTCAGAGGTGTTATTGTCCAGCAAATCTTACTTCTTCATTCAATTCTATTTAAAATACAACGTACTTATGTAATTCTTTACCTTTTGTGATTTTTTGAATGAAAACTGATATTTCAATTTGGTTGATTTCTTGCCAACTAATGAAGTAGAATGCTATTTTGGTGATTTTCTGCAGCAGTGATGGTTACCTGCTGATTCTGCTACCTTAACATACGTCCAATTTCTTAGGTTATTTTAGAGATTATTTTTTTCTTTTTTGGTGTAGTATAAAGAGTATTGGCCTGGGATTAGGAGTCTGGTGTTATAGCCTCAGACTGATTGATCTTGATTGTGAAGATTTGGACAAATACTTATATTCTCTGGACCTTCATCTATTTATCTGTAAAATGTAAAATTCAATTATATCCCTAGAGTTTTATCAACATTTAATCCATAACTTCAGACTTCAGTCATATTTTATATCTAAAGTTCCACTGATTTTTATATCTTTAGTGCTTCCATGGCATCTGGTAGGTGCTTAATGTTTGCTGAAATGAATCATTGAACCAAATAGCAACATGTTTTACAAAATGAGTTTCAATCACCCGTGGAAAAACTAAGGGCTAAATATAGATTTTCACCAGCGAAGTCCTTTCAGAAGTTATCTAGAGAGCTGTGTTCATTCCCAACATAAAACTCTTCAGCCTTTATCTCTCAGCATCTCTTTGATAATTTCTTAGTGAGAAACAGATCAAATGAGGGTATATTCATGAGGGTATATTCTAGAAATAGTCACTGGTCAGTGTGAAAAACAATTTAAATAGTCCTTTCTTCTTTTAATGCCTCCATACTCTTTGTTTCCACCATGAAGAGAAATAAACAATGCCACACACTTAGCAATGAGAAAAAGTAAACCTGATCATAAAAGAATCTTAGATTTCATGAATTGAATTTCCAGATTCCATATGAATAGAGTAGGTGTTTCTTTGTAAATTAATTTTCTCTTGATAATAAGTTATTTTGGGGATCTACTTATTGAGTGAAGGGAATCCTGTGTTAGGTGTTACAGATTGAGTGTTTGTGTATTTACTTTGTGTGTGTGTGTGTGTGTGTGTGTGTATAAAAGACAGAGAGAGAAAAACCAGTTTAGTCATTTGTATCTCATAGTATCCTTTGGGTTCCTTAGGAATTGTGTAGATATTAGTTCATCACTATTTTTAATTTCCTGTATTGCGTTTTCTACTTGTTTCCTAACTATTGACTTTATCTCCCTAGCTAGTTTAAGACATTTTAAAGACAACAACCATACAGGAACATTATTTTATCCCTCACAGTGCCTGCTGCCTTGGGTTCTTAGCCCAGAGAAATTGTTTTAAAATGCTGATGAGTACATCAACGAGAGTGGACAAACCCCAGATTGACACTAAATTCTAGTCTTAAATTTTAAGACGGCGTAACAATGGCTCCCCTGCTGAGTATCTTCTCTTTGTAACAGAACTTGCCGAACACTTTAAGCACCTTCTTTAAGCAGCACAATATATCTTTGAGGTTTTTGTGCAATGTATATAAGGAAGAAAGTATCTAGAAGGTTTGGTAATGTTTTCTTCAAGGTGGATACATTATTACTCACTACCTAGAAAATTAACTTGCTTTTGGGTGCTCAGATTGACTTCTCAAGGAAAATAAAATAAAATATAAAATGAAATAAAATTGAACTCCCAAAGAACAAGCTGAGTGCAGCTTACAGATATAACCTTTTTAAAACAGAGTCTTCTGGCATATTTTCTAGACTCTGTTGCTTGTTTCAATCTTTCTGCCTTTTTTTCCTTGTTTGTCTACTCTCTGAGAACTCAACTAGGAATTTCCTAGTGGTGTAATCACTGCTTTAAAAATCTTAATACAAATTTACTTGGAAATATATCCTTTCATCTGGATACAAATTTCTAAATGATAATTAAGTGCACAAGTAATGGGAACTTGGCATATTAATTTTATTTCTGCATTATTCTCCTGTTTTTCTCTACAAGATAAGTTATTTTTTTTACAGGTTAAGTTATTTCACTTACCCAAGAGGGAAACAGAGAGTAATGCATACCATCACAGGAGTATTATAAATCTCTGTTTCCATTTTTCAGCATCATAAGAAATGTGTCCTGGGAGATTAAATTTGGCCTACCACACACTATATATATACTTTTAATAATCCTTAGGGTATGAGATATATCAACCACCCAATGCTATTTTTGCTGACATTAGTTAACCCTGATTATAAATATTTCAGTCCACCTGACATTACCGTCACCTATATAAACAGTCATTTTATAAGGTAGGGCAAATGGCCTCAAGAATTTTGCAATTCAGAAATATTTCTCTGACCTCTAAAACAGAGCTTGATATTGCAGTAACGCAGAGTTAATCGTGAACTTATGACAGAAATTTGTAAGGTAATGAAAGTGTTTAAACCTGAGTTTCCAGAATTTATGGGAAAATTTGTGCTCGGCTGCTCATAGTAACCTAAGCAAGAGCGGCTTCCTTCTTTTGTACCCGATATGATGAACTAAAAGTAATTCTCTGCTGTGCATTAAAATACTAATTTCCTAGAAATTATTTGGGTTTCTAATCCAGTGCCTCATAATAATGTGCAAGAGGAAATATCACTTTTTAGTTTTCTATTTGTATTTGTAATCTTTCCATATTTATATTAGTGAACTAGTAAAATATCACCTCTTATGGCATGGTGAGGTAACATTTGGCTTAAAGCAATTTGTATATCAAACTTGGCTGGTAGAAGAAGCACTTTAAGTGTCAAATGGATCTAAATAAGGATCTAAAGAAATTTAGAGTAGGATAAAACATAAAAGAGATGTAAATTTTGTAGTATTGATATTTGATGTATTTTGAAACATTTCACATTTTTAAAATAATTTTCTGAGAGATTAGATATAACATATTTCCAAATACAGATATTGTATTTAGTATATTATATATAGATAGATTTTATAGCATGACAGCTATTCTAATAAACAGAAAACCCAATTCTGCTTTTTTTTCTAAATATCTAACTGAATATTTCAATTCCCAGAGAAACAGTGGTACTTGCACTATTATTAGTGTCCTCTGCTGCAGCTTATGCTGTTATTTATGATTATTTATTCGTTTAAAGTTATTATCTTGTCAAACTAATCTTAGCTCTCCCCATATGTTTGGTCAATTTATTTCTCTTAAAACACAAGATTAGGGTGGTCACCTGGGGCTCTGAGTATTGACTCTAGTAGTAGTGCAACTACTAGTAGTAGTAGTGCAACTAGTAGTGCAACTTATGCACTGGCAAAATTGTTATGAGGTTTACCTAAAAAAGTGCCAATAAAGTGCCCGGTACAAGCCTAGTACAGTACGGACACTCTCACAACATGAGTTCCTTTTTCCCTTATGTTTCTACTCCTTTCTCTGTATTTTTTCCTGTGATTTTGGCTCTACCTGCTAGAACCAAGGAAAAAGTAATGCTTCATAGATCAAGTAACCTTCCAAATTTGTGAAATATAACAACCATCTCCCACATCCTCCACCCTCTCATAAACAATTTGTTTATAAACTAACCATCCCAATTCTTTAGACTTGTCTCAAGTAAGATGGCTTCACACCGATGGACACCTTTTCTTAGTTCACCAAAATTCATCTTTGTGCCTCTACTCTACTTTGATCATCTTGCATCTTAGCTTCTACAGCACATTATTACACTTATTTGTCTATATGATATTTCTCGATGCTAAACTATAAGGTATTCAATGAAAAGTACAACAATCACATCTGCAATGTCTAGCCCTTACCATAGATTTAGTCACACAATATCACTTGGTTCACGGAACAAGGAATGAATGAGTCAATCAACTGATGAGAAGCAGAAAGACTTACACCGGATTGGAAACATTCTTCATAAAACAAGGTGCTCACATTTGAACACAACATCCCAAATAGCCAGATCTTTTTGAGGAGCATTGGTCCTATTCACCAGATGTTACGTCGCGCTTATCTTTTATCTGGTTCCTATTGATTACAAACACTTTTAGGACATGACTGTTCCATTCTGTTGGATATGTGGAGGTTTCTATTAAGGTTTATACTTTTCACTCCTTAACCTCTCTCCCCTTCCCCTTCCTTAGGATGTCTGTGTCTTTAAATTCCTTTGTGACCCCTTCAACTACCTAATGTCTGCATAAAATCAGCTTCACACAATACTATTTATAAACTGATATCTACTATACATTTATACTACTTGTCATTGGCAAATTACGATACTTTATGGACTATCACAGTGATTTTCAGAATATCTATGGGGTAGATAAGAAACAATTACTGCTAGCCCCATGTTAGCCCACATGATATACAGAAGATTAAAGGGGATGTGTTATGTGATTGGAACAAAAATCACATAAAAATATCAAAGCTAATAACCGCATAGCACAGGGAGATCAGCTCGGTGCCTTGTGACCACCTAGAGGGGTGGGATAGGGAGGGTGGGAGGGAGGGAGACACAAGAGGGAAAAGATATGGGAACATATGTGTATGTATAACTGATTTACTTTGTTATAAAGCAGAAACTAACACACCATTGTAAATCAATTATACTCCAATAAAGATGTTAAAAAAAAAAGAAAGAAAGGATACCCAACAATTAAAAAAAAAAAAAATCAAAGCTAAGAAGAGTAAGACCACAGTTTTCCTGCTTCTCTCCATCTTTAAAAATCTACCAGACCACTCCAAATCTTTCCTTTTGATTTTAAACCTACCAGCACTCAACTCTTTAAAAGTTAATCAAACACCTTGAATTATAAATGCCTTTAAAAAGCAGCCAGCTTTTTAAAAATTCATCAAATGATTTCGGCTCTTAGATACCTCAGGTGTGTTTTCTGAAGTAATATCTTGACAGCTCTGTTTTCCTATGTGGTTTAACATAAAATTTAAAAAAAGTATAGCAGGAATAATAGTCTAAATAGAAAATATATTCACTAGATAATTATGAGGTGAGTCTACTACAGCAAAAATGTTGTTTGTCTCCAAATTTGCCCCCGGTTCTCTCTCTTTATTCTCTTTTTCACACAACACACATACACACGTGGATGATAAAATAGAGATTTAAATACACATTTTCGTGGCTTATTGAATGTAAAAGTCAATGGTCAACTGATTCAGACTGGATTCTTTAGTGCAGTGTTTCCCACATTTTAATACGCATAAGATCACTTTATGCACATTAGTGTCTTGCTGAAAAGTAGATTAGGATTTAGTAAGTCTGGAGTGGGGCCTAAGATTGCATTTCTAACAAGTTCTTAGGTAATGCCAATGATGGACTTTTTTTGGAAATGAATTCTTATAGCTGTCAAATTTGCATCTAAAATAGGGTTCTTAGTTTAAGATAAGTTGGGAAAAGGTGACAAAAAGAAATGGAATTTAAGGGATAGCATAAATTCAAGTCAATGAATGATTTCCTCGTACCAGCACGTTGGAGGAAACTATGGGAAATATAAAAGAAATGAAAGATACTGATCCTGACTCAAAGCTTTTATAATTAATTAGAAATTCAAGTACAATATATAACAAAAGCTTGAGAATAATTCCAAAGCTAAATCGTTTGCTAGTGACTTTAAAGTTTATAAAAATCTAAAAATCCAGTTCTGTACAACTTTGGTGGCATTAAAGGCCTTAGGCTCTGAAAGAAGTGTAGAAATTGCACTGCTTAGACCATGAGGATGGAGAGGACAGGAAAAAAAGGAAGGGGGGGGTGGGGAAACAAAGGACATTAGAATGAAATAATCATGAGCACAGGTTAAGAGAACAGTTTATAAGGAGGTTTTCATGGAATTGCAAAAACAGCAGCTTCACAGGATTGTAGGATTTTGATTAGGCATAGAGAATATTCCTCCAAAGATAAGAAGTTGGGTCTCAATCCACAATGGTATTGCAGTGCTCTTAAGGAAGAAATTTGTTTATAAAATATTGTCTTAGGAAAGGAGATTATATGAAGTAGAGAGGGGAGTTCTAACTCTCTAGATATCATGCCAAGTATGGGAAAGACACTCAACCTCTTTTTCTCTTGAAGGCAAATGTATTCTCTTTCAAATCTTTTGTTTTATGACACAAGAATATTAATTTATAATTGGCTTGTAAAAGGAACTAAGAGGGAGGTTCTTACCAGTTAAAATAAAGAGTTGTAAAGAAGTTTTGATAATAATTTGGGATATGAGGTGATGGGAATTTGCCTGAAATAAAGCTATAGCACCCAGAAATGATCTCTTCCAAGAATTCCTGTGAAAAGAAGCTTCAAAAGAGCTTGAAAGGTGATGAGGCATCCACAATTTTGAACCTAGATGTAAAGGAAAACCACTAATGGGTAACTGTGCTGTGAGTGAAGATAAGATGAAAGGTTGTTTTGGGAAAAAATCAAGCAAACCTTTGGCATCCAGAGAAGATCACGCAAAACTTTGGCATCCAAAGAAAATTTCATTCCGCAGAAATCTACCTGACATTAAGCCAGTAGCTCGTGTCTATCAAATTGGTTAGAAGCAGTATTTATTTGTGTGTACAAGTTTGTAAACTTTTATCATATGACTCTGAATATCTGTGATAACTGATTCCAAGATTGATGCCTATCTCAGAAACAGTCATCTGTAACCTGGTCAGCAGCCCATGGGATGGCCTGGCTGGAGAACTCTTCTCGATGGGGATGCTTTATATTGGATTGTGACTAATAGGCCTAATTATACCTTCTCGTGGGGAGACTGAAAGTAAGGTATGAACAGCCAGAAAAGCCAGAGAGTGCCTAAGTTACGGGACTGGTGTATCCCTAAAGTGGTTCTTGGACCTCAGGAATCACTGCGTTTCCTAAGGGGCATTCCTGCTTACCACAAAGTTGGCCTCTGACTGTCCTGAGGTGGTGTGCTGTGCTTCCTTTCTTCATGTGCTCCCTTACAATAGACTCTGTCGCCTCAGCTGACCTGAGCTTGACTCTGTGCCTTTCAGCTCAAAAGCACCTCACCATCCACGACCTCCTTCTAGATGTTCACAGCCGTCCATTTTATTAAAATCCTCTACCTTTTCTTTTCTTTCCCACTCTTGAGAGACTGCAGTGAGTTCTTCATCCACAGAGAGGCCTTGAAGTGAGTTGAAAACTAATATCCTACCGATGGAGTTTTCATTTTCTACTTCTGAGTGATCCAAAGTATCAGAAGAGAGGTCAGCTGGAAATCTCTTTTTGTGCAAGATAATAGCAACAATTTATTAGGCAAAAAAGCAATCCTACTAACATCTCCCCTCCAAAAAAACCGAAAAACAAACCAAAAAAACAAGCCAGGCACATTCAAAAATTAATCCTAACAAAAGCAAATATCTGTTTATCTCTTCTCACCCCAAGAAACATTACTCTATGTGACAACAAATGAGCAAATTTAAGGTAATAATTACAATCATAAAAATGACACTGAAGTTTTGAATTTAAAAGTTTGTGTGTAGGTTCAAGTGTGTACTGAAATAATCTGTGTCAGTAATTAGTTGGTTTAGTTAGCAGCATGTATTAGTTGACAGGGGTAGAATGCATTAAAGGGATAATAATAGTAAGTAAAGTATGTTTTATTGAATGTTTTTACCTATATTATCTTATTCAGAATGAGTTAAATTTGGAAGAAAGGCTAGTTTTAAAATGAGAGGTTATATCAGGAGTCCTTCAGGCAAATCCAACCATGATGTTTTTTTGCTACTGAGTTACAAACTTAAAGGTTTGTAAAACAGTAAATAAATAAAAAGACAAATATGTGACAGAGAACACACATGGCCCACAAAGCCTTAAATATTTACAATCTGGCTCTTTTCAGAAAAGGTTTGTCAACTCCTAGGTTAAATAGATTGTTTTCCATTCTACATAGATGACCTTTACTATATCTTAACTTAGTCAAATAACAAAATCTGGATGGAGTAGAAATCAGTGGGCTAAAGATGCATGAATCATGTTTTAGCTTGTTATTTTAAGCAAAGTGAACTGAAGAATTAGGTCAAATGCCCCAACAGTTTACCTGAACTACGTTTTAAAAAATTCCTCCCTGACCTACTTGGTCAGTATGATAAATGGACACCAGGACACTCTTCCACCAGAGATGGTCTGGCTCTCATCCTGGAGAAAAGCTTTATAAGCCTAACTGAGATGTGATTCCATCCTTTTCAAACCATATCCAATAAAAGCTTCACTTAACCAGATATTCAGTCAACCAGTATTTTCTTCTCAGGTTTGTGGAGAAGTTTGGGGTAGAGGGAACACATCTAAAAAGTTAAAAGATACAAAAAGGGCTAATTTTTTCTTAATATTTTGATTGTTAAGGTTTTTATTTTGGAATATTTTAAATATATAAAAGAGAAGAATAGTATAATAGTATACTATTAAATACTAGTAGGATAGTATAATATCATAGTCTAATAAACTTGTATAGTAGTGTAAATAATAACAGTAAAATAAATCCCCATATGTTCATCACCCAGCTTAAATAATTACTGACTCATAGCTAAACCTGCTTCACTGATATCTCACATATTTCCCATCTCCTTTATTATTTTGAAGTAAATTGCAAATATATTAATTCAACTGCAAAATTTCCATATGCATTACTAACATATAATCCTTCAATAAAAATCACATAAAAGTTAACAATAATTTCTTAATATTATCAAGCAATCAATTAGTGTTCAAATTTCTAAACAAGAAGAAATTTTGTATGGAGGCAATTTCCATATCATGTCACAACTCTCTCCCCTTCCTAGAGGAGCCTAAACAGAAATGTATCCTAGAACCTATACACTTAAAATAATTAAAAATACGTTTTGTAAGATGAAAGATATGCAATCCATTATAATACCATACCAGCACAAAAAAAGTACATTCATGTGTTTCAAAAAAAGGATATTAACCTATTTTAAAAGAATATCAATTGAAAACAAAGGGATTTTGTTGCTGTTGAACACGAGTAAAATATAACTAAAATACCTTATGCCTGGAATGTTGACTTATCAAGGTATATCCTTATTTACTATTTTTTTGCATCATCATTACGATCATTAGCAGAAATCCATAAACAGAAGGATGGATGACAGTTGAAAATTCAGAGGTCATGTGAGAATGAAGGAAGAGCTGAAACGATCTCAGGAGAAAAAACAAATGCAAGAAACCTAGTTCTGCTTGTTATCGGAGTTGTATTTAGTATTGGACCTGTGTTCTAATATTATAATCAAACTGAATGAGAGTCTTTAGACCAGGGTTTCAGGGTTTCTCGGGTTTCTTCGTCCCTACTGGCATTTGGATCTGGATAATTATTTGACGTCGGGAGTTGTCCTCTGTGTTGTAAAATGTTTCCCTGAATCCCTGGTCTCTGTCTACCAGATGCCAGTAGCAAACCAATTACACTAGAAGCACCATTACTACTGGATTGACAGTAGTGCTGATGAGAACATAATTTTGGTCTCACATCTCCATAAACCCTGCTCTAAAAATCTAAGGTGGCAAAACACTGTTGCTTTGTGTCTCTGTACAACTTTTACATCATCTCTACAACAGAAACTTAAAATTATGTTTTAGATATCAAAGTATTCATAATTAAACTCTTTGGGACATTTGCTTTCGTTATGCCATCTTTTTTGTATAATTTTGGAACACTGTAAAGGGAATGCTAATCACTTTGTTAATGAGAGAAAGCTATTTAAACACATTAAAAGTGCTTTTTTGAAAGCTCCATCGATTTTCTTTTCCCATTCAAGTCTCCAGTAACTCCAGTTGGTTTACTAGTTTAGTTAAACAGGATAAAAGAAATCTGCTAAAGAGTCCATGACATTTAGATACAGAAAAAAAAAATAAGAAAAAGGATAATAAAATTTATATTAGTGTCAATAAATAGTAACCAATGTGCTAACTGTTTATTGCAGATAAAGTTTGATTAAGTTGGGGCTTTGTGACAGGGTGTGGGGATACAAAAGCATTTTAAGATATGCAAACAAAGAATAGAGGGAAGCTCTATTATGTGCACACAGCTCACATATGAAGGTGTTTCTTTACTGTTGGGATGCCTGGTTAAATTTTATAGTATTTTCTCTGATATAAAAGCAGAAACTTTTTTTTTGGTAGGGAAAAATGAATGAAATATGTCCACTATGTACCATGTAGCACTATCATATAATACCACGAGCAAGAGCCCCAGCAAATTGCTTATTGTCATGGTGATGACTGATTCCATGGAGTAGATGGGTGGGTAATCTGTGTTAGCCCAGTTAAAAAAGGTGCAGTGTTGGTGCAATATCTGTCCATGGAAAGCCCTGACCCAGAAACTGGTTTTTTGTTGTTGTTGTTCTCAATGCATTTACAACTATCTGGAATTATCTTACTTAACTATTTCCCATTTTTATTGTCTGTCTCCTTTGATGAGAATGTGAGCTGCAGGAAAGCAGGCTATTGTTTCTCTTCGTCACTACTGTATTGTCATTACCTACAATAGTAACTGACACTTTGCAGATGTTCAAAACATATTTGTTGAGGAAATAATTAATAATTTCATGAATGAAGTGGTTATGATATATTTAGATATTATGGACCAGTAACATTAAGAATTGTTTAATTAGGATGAAGAAATTGTCAGTATATGTTTTTTTCTAGGTTTGGACACAGATTAAAAAACAAGAAAAATCAATAAAATAATCATCCACCCAATCACCATCAGTGCATAAAAGAAAAAATATTTTAACAAAGAAATAGCGAGAGTAATTTCAAAATAAAAAATAAGCACAGAATAAAGGACAGGACAGTTAAATAAACTCATCTTTAAAGGATAACTCACTCCATTGTTATTATATTACTTATTTCATCACAGACCAGTGATGTACGAGCTTGTCCACTGGGCTTTAGGGAAACAGCTACAAAAAGTGGCTTTCCATCAAGAAACATGGAGATGAAATGAAAAACTATTAATTGTTATTTTTATCACGAGCACGTACGTTTCTTCTGAGCCCCAAACTACTAAGTTAGTCTAACCAAAAAATGTCAAAATATATATATGGTAAAGAGTGCTCGGTAATTGGTTTTAGGGTCAGAGGTTTGTCTTTATTCTTCTTGTTCTCATTGCCAAAGCCCCTTTTGCTGAATAACTTTCCCTAAGGTCTGGTACATCGTCTCAGCTCCCTTCATTCTCCTACATAAAGGTTTAATGATGGCCTGTATCTTCCCACAATAGGAATAAATTGTCTTTTCCTCTGCAGAGACAGAGGCATTCTATCAAAAGTGTTTTCATAGCCTAATTGACAATTAGCATATTAGAGAGCATAACTGGATAGGGACCTCTGTTCCCTCTCTCCTATTACATAACTTCAGAATTTTATATGAGAATTCTGACTGTTGTAAAGTTCAGGTATAGACTTGGCCTTTTTGAGAACAGAAACTTCTAGTAATATATAGAATAGTTATGGAAAAAAAGATAGTGTCATAAACGTGGATCCAGAAACTCGCGAGAGGTGGATAAGGAAACTGAATTGTATCCCTAATGATAGGTACATCAAAAGCTTCTTTTGTTTTCCCTGTCAGTAGCTCAGAGCACTTCCTATGGGAACTAGGTTGTTCTAATATTAGGGGGAGGAGGAGAGACTTTTTCAGCTAGGGCTTCTAATCTAAACCATACAACACAGAAAATCATTTCAGTGACTATTTTATTAATTCTCACAAGGATGGTACATAAGTAGTACCATTCTAGATACATAAGTGCTAAGTTAATTCATTTCTTGTGATACACGATTTAAGACAATAGGGCTTGATTCTGTCTAGGCTCTGGTTCAGAAGGGCTGGAGAGTAGTAGACTAAATTGGGAGAGGAGTTAATAAGTTACAATAAGTTGGAATAGGAACAGAGATACACTTATAATTTTGTGAGAATTCCTCATGTTTATCAGGCTGGTGATCATCTTTTCTGCTCTCATGTTAGTCGCAGCTTTCAGAAGGGAAATTAATTTTCCTAATTTATTGTGAACCAGGTTCATTAATCTTTATTACGTGATTTCAGGCCCCTGGCACTGCAAACAGACTATTGATCCTCCTGGACATTTACAAGCTGCTTGTTCCACAGGCATTCATTCATCAACTCAACACACAGATATTGGGCAAACACGTGTATTAAACAGCTGCAAACATGGCAGATGTGGCTGATATACTATATGATGCATTCTTAGAATGTGTAGTCTACCAAGCCCAAAACGCAACTCATCTCTTATTTCCTCTCACTGTAACCTTGCAAACCTGCTTTATCTATACTCACTGTCATGGCAAATGACATCACATCCACCCAGTCATCCAAACCAAAAATATGCTACCATTTGTGAATCCTCCCTTTCTCTCATTCTCCATAAAAAGCAGGACTGCAAGTTCCCCTGATTCTTTTTCTTTAGTATCTTTCCTAATCCTCTGCTGAAGATTAATTTAAATCTTCATAACTTCTTGACTGGGTTATTTTAAGACCTTTCTAACTATCTATTTACTTGTGCAAGTGCCTTCCTCTATGAGGATACTTATTCCCAAACGCAAATTTGACCATTCCAGTCCTCGTCTTAAAGGGCTTCGATCCTTGTCCATTGCCTGTAGGATGAAATCCTAATTTCTTGCAAAGACATAGATCCACAGTGGCTCATCTGCTGCAGCCTGGCTCCCACTCTACGTCCCAAACATTACGACTACTGTACGCGCATTTCCTCAAACCGCCGTGCTCTCGCCGTCCTCTGCTTTTACACTTGCTGCTCCTTCCCTTTGGAACGCTCACTCCACAAACATCCCCTCAATCTGCCACCTCCTATTCAGCCTTTGGAACTCACTTTAGGTGTCACCTCCTTCAGAGAGAACTTTTTTTATTTTTTACAGATTCCTCCATCTTAAGTTGTCATTTTATCTTACGCTCTTAATGCACTGAATTGTGCTGATCTGCATATTGGTTTGACTTCTTACATGTTGACTTTCTTGAAGGCACACTGATTACAGGACACAGTGACTGGCATAAAGTAGAGTCTCCATAAAGCTTGTTGAACAAATGAATATTAGTTAAATCATAAACTGTTAATATTCTGTTGATTATATTATTCATAACATAATTGGTATTTAATTTTAATGATTATTAGTATGTAATAATAGGTGGAAAATAATTTTATGATGATAAATCAGTTAGAAAGATGTTGATATGGAATGGGGAAGCAAATGATGAATGAGAAACAAAGTACATTTGTATGTATGTATGTATGTATGTATGTATATGTATGTATGTGTGTGTGTATGGTTATTCCAACACACATTATTGAAGATCTGCAAAAGCCAGGGCCAGGGAATAGAGTTACGAAGTTTAAGAGGATCTAGTCCAATAGTCAAGCACAGATAATTTAATTGTAATATCTTCAGTAAAACGATAGAAATATGCTGAGAATACTATGGACCAGCCTAGAGGTTCAGAGCAGGCTTGTTGGGAGACCGAATATTTTGAAGAATAAATTCAAAGTAGACAAGTGAAAAAAGAGGAATGACAAGTTTGCGCCACATCTGAAATGTTACTAGCTATTACCTTTGACCATGAAATCTATCTAAAGAGTTTCACTGGAAAGTGTTATTTTTTGGAGTTACCCAGACCTTGGGAGAATGAAAAGACATTGAAAGATAGGGTCAATCATAGCAAGCACACCATCCTATGGCAAATATTTATTTAATGAAATGGATATTCAGATACATGTGAATATGCTGATAGAGATATGGACCATTATAACAAATGAATGTTTGAATTTTATGTCTGTATCCACTTGCATCCACTTTACCAAACCATGTCTGGTATTTTACACACACACACACATACACACACACAGGTATATACATACTTATTCCTTGCAACTGCCCTACAAAGTGAGTAGTATTATCCTGATTTTACAGACTACCGTGCTCAGCTAAAGAACTGAATTAAGCTACTTCAAGGCCAAATAACTAGTTGGTAACAGGGTCAACATTTGATTCTCTGTCTGTGTGAGGTCATTCTTGTTCCATCATGCCACCTTGACAGATATTTTATTGGGCTGATTAAAATGGCACTAATAAAGAAAAGAATATTTTAATACATGGTCAGCTCTTTCTTTCCCTACAAACCTTTTTGAAGTATCTTAGAGGAGGAAGACTGCATTCATATAAATTGCTGTAAAGATGAAAATTAAAAGGAACTGAAACAAAAATATATTTAGTTGATAGCTAAGTAGGAGCAAAGTGATCCAAAGCATAGCTCCAAAGAGACTTAGCATCTGTGCACTGAAACACTTGTTTTAACAAGTCCAACTGTGTTTCCTAACTATGCCAATCCTTTCCCTTGGCTAATGCAGAATCCAGTTTATAGAATATATCAAACTGCAGCCTGCTTGCTGAGAGGAGCTGAATGCTGCTTTAATTTCCCAGCCAGGAGCTGGTATTTCATCAAGAACCAGGCATATTAAATTGTTGTGTAAATGGAAAGACCACAATGTCGGCCATATGGCAGTTTCTCTTCGTGGAAAAGGAGAGACCTTCAAATCAAACTGTTAAGTCTAATGTCACAGTTATTAATTTGGAGATATGGACAAGAGATTTCTTTATCTCTTCTAAGTGTTCTTTCCTCCTTCCTATGCCCCCAAAGAGTGATGGGTCCATTTAAAGTTGAAAAAGCAGTATAGGTCAACTTTAAATATATTACATTATGAATAGGACTTTCGGAAGTTTCCATTCTATAACAGAGGGAAAAATGCTTCTTTAAAATCAATTTTCTAAGTCTATGTTTAGGGTTGTACTTCCACTGGAATGAGCTGGATAGGTTTCAGACTATCAAAGAAGGGTTTCCTGAGGTGAAAGGGCAGAAGTGGGTCCATATCATTTCATAAAACAGGCCATCCTTTCTTTTAATTTTGCTCTCTCCATCCCAACTTTTCCTTGGCTCAGCACACTACTGTCCAGTTTTTACAACTCAGCTCAGAAATTACTTCATTTATCCATCCAAGAAATTTATATGACGGTCTACTGTGTGTCAGATTTCATTCCAGGTGCTGCAGGTGTAAGATAAATTCCTTATTCTCATGGAACTCACACTCTAGAGAAGGAGATGGAAAACCTTAAATAAGTAAGGTGACTTGAATAATGATGACTGCTGTAGAAAAGTGAAACAAGGTAATGTGATGGAGTGATAGTGCTTGTCTAAGAACATGATAATCACAGGATTGTGGGTGTTTTAGGACTTTTGATATCTATAGTAATCATTTTTATTTGTTTTAATGATTAGATTTTTCTTCAAAGATTTTCTTCTCCTCAGTTCAAAACATGTAGAAGTTTCTGAAGCTTTGATCTAGATCGAAAGCTCCTCACTGACATGTTCACAACCTCCCCTTCTCTCCCCACTGCTGCCGTAGCAAATTCTAGTCCAAATCCCTGCAATGATGGCGATGCCATTACAGTTACTGATGGGGATCTTTTGAGAGAAGGCAAATCCACTCCTTCAGAGTCACTGCAGAGTCAAACCCCTGAGGGTCATCTCTTTCACAGAATAATCACTTCTCTCTCACGTGGGGCTCCACCTCTTCCCTCTCCTGGATCCTCTCAGGCCCTCAGGAATGTGGTTCAGGCACAAGTGAGCCAATGAAAACAGCAAATGCAAAGAACTGAGCATTAAATCCAAGATCTCTTTCTAAATTGTTATCCTCTGGGCTGGAAATGAAATTTCACATCCCCTGGTGCCATTTGTTTCTCTCATTTTCACTCTGCTTATATTATTATAGACTTCTCACTCAGAAGCTGATAGGAATTAGGTTTATTCTTAGGTATTCCTGAAGCCCTATAGACTTACACACTTTAAAAACACTAAATTTAATTAGGAAGGGTATTCCACTAAAATATTTTTACTGAATCTTTTCAGCTTTCAGTTATTAAAGGTGTCTATATTTTGACTTCTTACTTGTTGCTGTGGTCTCTGAGAAAAATCTCAAGACAACAACCTGAAAATGTAGCCAACAACAATTATCACCTGTTTCTCTTTTTTCACAGTTTTAGTGACAAAAGGTTTTGGCTCGAAGATATTCAAATTAATGATGGCAGGGATGTTGATTTTTTTCCCCTAAAACAATACATACCTTCCAGCAAAATTGCAAGGTATAAGGCTATATCCACACAAAAACATGGTAATTATGACAAACGAGTGATTTAGAAGGGCTCCATAAACCGGAAACGACCTAGGATTTGTTCAGCTGGATTCTATGATTCCCTTATACATGAGATATCAGACACCAACCATTCCCAATTTTCTCTGATAAACTCTCTTTATTGTTTTGGGGAGACCTACAAAAGGCAAATTTAAGTTTTTAAACAACTGCATAGTTTAGGAATTTATAACAACTAAGGTTTTGGACAACAGCAAACTTTTACTGGATAAAGTTCCTATTTAAGGGGGAGGAGTTATGATTCAATTTTTAAATTTTCTTTCTTGATCTCTCAATAATATATTCCTCAGTAGAAGCCCAAGATGCAAAATGATACTTTCAGAATGTATTTGCTCAAGTACAGTCATTTTCCCTAATTTAACTTGCCTGAAATTTTCCATGTAAGATTATCTGTCTGGAGCAGAAGCATTTTGAAATCCTGTAATATATATTATTCTTTACTGTAACACTCTCCTGTCCTTCCACAGCTGATCTTATTGCAGCTCAGAAAAGTCACGTCTAGTAAGAAAATAAACTTCCATCTATGGTTCCTTAAAAAACTAAAAATAGAACTACCCTACACCCCAGCAATCCCACTACTGGGCATATACCCTGAGAAAACCATAATTCAAAAGGAGTCATGTACCACAGTGTTCACTGCAGCTCTATTTACAATAGCCAGGACATGGAAGCAACCTAAGTGCCCATCGACAGATGAATGGATAAAGAAGATGTGGCACATATATACAATGGAATATTACTCAGCCATAAAAAGAAACAAAATTGAGTTGTTTGTGGTGAGGTGGATGGACCTAGAGACTGTCATACAGAGTGAAGTAAGTCAGAAAGAGAAAAACAAATACCATATGCTGACACATATGTATGGAATCTAAGGGGAAAAAAAATGGTTCTGAAGAACCTAGGGGCAGGACAGGAATAAAGACGCAGACGTAGAGAATTGACTTGAGGACACAGGGAGGGGGGAGGGTAAGCTGGGATGAAGTGAGAGAGTGGCATGGACATATATACACTACCAAATGTAAAATAGATAGCTAGTGGAAAGCAGCCACATAGCACAGGGAGATCAGCTCCGTGCTTTGTGACCACCTACAGGGGTGGGATAGGGAGGGTGGGAGGGAGACGCAAGAGGGAGGATATGGGGATATAGGTATATGTATAGTTGATTCACTTTGTTATAAAGCAGAAACTAACACACCATTGTAAAGCAATTATACTCCAATAAAGATGTTAAAAAAAAAAAGAAAATTAACCTCCATCTATAACACAATGTCTTGGTAAAGCTGTGTTCACACAATGCAAGGACGTGAGCAGGCACCTGTGTGTTTAATTGAACCCACGATAAAGTCAAATCAGATAATTCAGACTCTAGAATGATCAAATGGCTTAGTTCAAGTCCTTTCTTTACTCTGAACTATGCAGTTATAACCAGAATGCCACGGTACTAAAGGGACTGAAGCCAAAAAATAAGCTAGACCAGGTCAAGATTCTCAGAAACTAGGAATCAACTTTTCTCTAGCTCACTTCCTTCCTAATTAGATAGGAAAAGGGGAAGATATATAGAACACAAGATATGGAAGTACTATTTTGGTTGCTTTCTCACTGGTAAATTTATAATGATAATAATAATGATACATTTATCCATTTATATTGTTTCTTTAAAAAGAACCTGTCAAAAATTATGAGTCCAAACACTGATATTGTAGCATCTCTCTTCTCCAACTTATAACAATACATGTACATACATGCATGTTACTCATATAAAAATGATTTCAGTACCAATATTTCCAGTTTCTTGTTGAGGCAGGAAGCATTGGTGATTGTTTTACAACTGCAAGTATCTCATAAACTCCAAGGAAACAAGAACTTTTAACGTGCTCATATTAAGTCCTTACAATAAGAGGATAAATAAATACGAACTGAATTAATAAGTGAACAATTGCATTGTGCAATAGATTCAATTAAGATTTCAGATGTTCTTCCTTTAAGGAGTCTGATCTGTACTAGAATTTTTTTTTTTAATTTTTATTTATTTTTGGCTGTGCTGGGTCTTCGTTTCTGTGCGAGGGCTTTCTCTAGTTGTGGCAAGCGGGGGCCACTCTTCATCGCGGTGCGTGGGCCTCTCACTATCGCGGCCTCTCTTGTTGCGGAGCACAGGCTCCAGACGCGCAGGCTCAGTAGTTGTGGCTCACGGGCCCAGTTGCTCCGCGGCATGTGGGATCTTCCCAGACCAGGGCTCGAGCCCATTAGCAGGCAGACTCTCAACCACTGCGCCACCAGGGAAGCCCTGTACTAGAATTTAATTCATGTTCTCATTCAGTCCAGTGTGACTGTGTAAGTGTGAGTGGCTGTTAGTTGATTCGCTAACATCAAGAATATTTAGACACATCTTTGGAACCTTGATTCCTTTCTTTGGGGCACCCATACATATCCCAGCAAAGGGAACCACTCACTGCATGCCCCTGAAACATCAAGTGTTGTTAATGTGTTTATAGTATGAGGTACAAAGAAACTTTCTAAATACTTCTGGCATTTTTAATTTGCTAAGGATATTAAAACATTTCAATAAATTTACTATACCCTGCAAAATAGGTGATGAAAAGCAATTTAAAGTGACTAAACTTTTCCCACTTCCTTATCTTTCTGCTGAACTATTCTGACCGGTAATTTCACTCTTCCCTTCTAAGTAAATTTGACCATGGAGTAGTATCTCCACGGATAACAGATAGGTCAAAACAATCACACTTAAGTGGAGCATGCTTAGAATTAGTAAATGCAGATTATTTAGCAATAGGCTAGGAAGAAGGAATTGTAGGTGTGTGTGTATGTGTGCAATGTGTTTCACAATTCAATCTAACAGGAAAGAATTCTTGTTTTCTGAAATGCTATAAAGTAATAACATTGTAATAACTTGCAGAGAACGCACCTGTTACTGTGTGAAGAGCAGTGGCCTAAAGTGACAGTCCGTCCCTGTCACCACCGATCTCTGTGGCCCATGTACCTCTTAGGCTCCTCATTTGCACAAGGGAATGACATAATGCATCCCTCCTAATTCCAAATTTTACAAAAACGTTTCTGAATAATTTAGTTTTTGAAAAATATATGTCTGTTCTTCCATTTCCCTTCTAATGCATTTGGGAAATTCATATTGAAAATGATAAAGATTATATACTTTTATAGTTATGCTAATCTCATGTGGAGTTATATGATACATTTGAAATTGGTACAATGCCTGGCAAATTAAACTCTGGTTATTTGGAGAATTTGGATGTTATGAAATCTTAAGTATTATTTCTTGGGTGTGCGTGTGTGCCTATGCACACACACACACGTGTATATACAATGAGGGAATTAGGATTTTCCGAGTTGAGGTTACCTTTAATTTGAAAAGGCTTTCAAGGTTATTTATTTCATCCTCACATCCTCACCCTCCACCATACACACAAATTGATTTCTCATGAATTTCATTGCTTTTGCATTAAGAGTAACTAACAGTGACTCAGGAGAATATACACGTTGATTATTAGATTCCCTAGTGTTGATTAACTTGACATGAGCACCTATTCAAGAATACCTCAGTAATGTCGTACACATGTGTCTGCTGCTCTATACGACACAAGCCCGGTGGCTTTTGTTGCTACCTAACATCATAGCACACATTATGTTCCAGGTGCCATTATAGGCCTTTTGTGTATGTTAAGTTACTTAGCCTTCTAAGCCAGCTAAATGAGGTAGAAATTATTATTATCCTGATGTTACCGATTTGGAAACAGGGACATGGGGAAGATTGGAGACTTTCTCAAAACCCAACAGCATCTCAAGACCCGACTCTAACACCTACACTCTTAAACAGTATCCTTCTGTCACACTTCAAAGAGCTTCACAACCAGCCCCTGACACTTTCTATTTTTTCACTACTCATGAAAAAGAGTTGTAGTTAATTTTCATCCACTAGAATATGAATCATCACAAATATCACCTGCCTCCATTTTTTCAATGCTGGGGTCTTGTCCTAAAAAATATCCTCAGTGATAGTACTTCAAAAATGCTGTGGACTCTAGAATAAGCAAGAATATATTTTAGATACTCAGAAAGCTATTAAAACAAGCCAGCTGGCAAAAAAGGATATGCTTCCCAAAGTCGTCCCATTCCAACAGAATCATAGACCTGGAAGGCTGCAGATAGTGTCTATTTTAATAACCTCATTTTACTGATGTTGATCCCAAGCCCTAAAATGTTAAACAAGATGCCTGGGGACATGCAGCTGGGTTGGGTCTTATTGACAAACATCTGATTAGTACCTGGTTCTGTGGATGTTGAGTACTCTGCCACATCATGTTGCTTCCTAATCCTCTTATAGTTTTGTTCCTAAAGATAGAATTTGATCATTTGATTTTCAATATTATGAGAGGGGAACAGTCAGCAATGAAATATGCTTAAGCTACTCAGACATAACCTTTTAAATTGCATATCGTGCACAGTTCAATAGGGGATGCCTAGTTACATAATAGTTGTATAGTTTCAGCAATGTGGACCTTCAGACTTGAAGGGAGGGTCTAAATTTAAGAGTAAATAAAACCTGGGCACAGAATAAAAGGCCTCTGTTATCAGCCCAAGTGGATGGTCACACAGAAAAGGAGCAAGCTAGAGACAGAGTTGAAATGGGGACACAGTGAGAACCTATCCATCTGTCCATCCATCTGTCTGTGCATGAACTAACCACAGGACATCACTCCAAATGACCCTGTTCAAAGAATGGACTTTTTAAGATCATAATCACTATGTGTTGGGGGCATTTATCAAATAAGACCTCAACAATGTTTTACACTGAAATAATATATCATGATAAAGAGCCCAGCATGTTTCACATGCATACCTGTTAACTCTTTCATAGGATAAATATATGACTTTGAGAACGTCATAAAATTTTTAATTGCTTCCAAATGTATACCTAATGCCTCAAAAGATAGCACTTATTATTCCCACAGAAAGATGGTCTTACTTCACCTCACCCCACTCTGGGCTGATAGTATAGAATAGAAAAGGTGAGAGGAAAACAAGATAATGTTAAAAATAAAAATTTGAACTCCAGCTCTTTCCATGCTGTTGCTGTACTTTTATACTTTATTGAATGTGCCTACTCAAAGATACGCTTCTCTCTCGTTTTCTCTCCTAGACTCCACAAATACAATGAAGTATGATAATGATCCTTAAAGAAAGTGTCACAACAGACTAATAGTTTGCACAACTTTAATCCAAAGAACTCAAAGTACTTTACTAACGTTAGTTCATTCATCACACCAGGTTGGGACAGGGGGTGAACAGATCTGCTGAAGTAGGGCAAGAAGATCTTAGCGATGTGTATTGAGTCTCTGAAAGCTAAATGTGAGGCTGGAGAGCAAAATAAAAGAACAAAACCAAGAGCCTTGAAAGAAGTAACCAAGAAGAAATCTTGCTACTCTATTCAGCACTAAGTAAAGTATTACCAAAATACGAAGTGTAATGACGTGGCTCACATTTATGACGTCTGTTACAAACTGATAGGAGAAACAAAGAAGAGCAGACACCATAATTTTATGTTTGAAAAATTGAAAAGAAATATGAAGAGAGATCATTTATTAAAAGCTTGATCACCGACTTCGTGATATAGAATATTATTCAATTAAAGATGACTCTAAAATTAGACTCAATGCCACAAATATTTATTCAATAAAAAAGATATATCAGGGAATGTGCTAACGATGAAGATACAAATAAAAGCATAAAATGATTAGTAAAATAAGAATCTTTAAGTCCTGTAGTTTCTGTGCATCTTTTATATAAACGTTGTAAATAAATCACAGAGAAAAATTTGAGATGGAAAGAAAATAAGGAAATGAGTATAAATAATATATGAAAGAAAAAAGGGTATTAAAATGATAATATCCATGAATTCTAGCGTTTTTATCTTATTTGCTACTCTATGACAAATACTTAGAATTCTGTCTGGAATGTTGAAGATTTTCAAAATCTGTATGTGAAAGAAAAAAAGGAAGGAATGAAGGAAGGAAGAAAGAAAGAAGAGCAATATAATTTATTCCATTTATGAGATAAATTAACCTTTAGGAATATTTGGGGATTAACATGAAATAAAGATTTTTTGGAAGACTGGAAAATTTCTAAGAAGATAATAATAGAGGAGCGATAACACCCCTATATATTGTACTATTCTAGATACAATTGCCTTGTAAAGCCCTCTCACCCCATCCAATATAGTGGGCACTAGCCACACACGGCTATTTATATTTAATTTAAATTAATTGTAAGAGGAAACATTGAATTCCTCAGTTGCACTAGCATCAAATGCTCAATAGCTACGTATGACTTGTGGCTACTTTTTGAACGGTATTATGCAGAGATTTCCATCACCACAGAAAGTTTCTACTGGATGGCATTACTCTAGATTCTATTGTTTTAAATTCTAGAACCATATTATCTGATCTCTAATATGGTGAGATTCATTTAAAATTAGACAGAAGGTAATTTAAAATATTAACACTGAATTTCTCAGAAATAGGTAATGCCTTGTGTTTCATTTAGTTTGGTTTATAATTTATCATTATTATTTGTATTGGTTTCCTATCTTGAGATAAAGGTAATGAGTTTTAGCACAGTGTAATACCAAAGTGAATGGGATGTTTGACTGCTTTTCTTATTCTAGGGCTGGAGACACAGCAGAAGAGATAGAGATAAAGAGTAGGGACAAGGGAAAATACATTCATCCATCTATCCATTCATCCATTGACTCCTTGTACAAGTTCTCCTTGAGTTTGTGTGAGAGTTCAAGCACTGTTTTTTGGTGCTGTACATTTGAATTGGAAAAAATTATAATGTCAAAGCTCAGAAAATTCATAATCTAATATGGAAGACTGACATAAAATTATAATAAAAACAGCTCAAGGTAAAAGTGCTATGAAAGTAGAAAGAACAAAACATCTGCCTGGGAGAGACTAAAAACTAACATTTGAGTGGTGTCTTAAAAAAATACGAGAAGCAAAGTGTCAGCCTGAAAAGTGGAGAGGGTTTTTTGTTTTATTTTGCTCTGTCTTGTTTTTTAAACCAAAGGGATCAATCTCTGCAAAGGTAACTTTTGTCCTTTGCCAATATAAGAACTAGTAGTCTTGGGGGGTTGGTTTAAGGGTATCTGGAGGGAAAGATATGCATTGAGATTAGGAAAATAAATCGGGCCAGATTGCATAGGGTTATGGAGATTTTGTTAAAGAATTCGTATATTATTCTTCTTCATATAAAGGGCAAGGGACACAATTCAGATGAACCTTCTTAAAAGAGGAATAGCTGCGAATGAATGAAAGCACAAAAAGCTTAGGGTTGGAGCCTCTTCTGGAATCCTGGGATACAGGCATGAATGGGAAATGTTGGGCTTCAAAATAAGAGGCCCATTGGTCACTCTTAAATCACTAATGCAGATTTACTTTAAGGAGAACCCTTAAAGAAAACATCAATCCAGGAGATAGTTTTTTCTTAGACTATCCTTATTGGTGATGTATATTCTGCTTAAAAAAGTTTTTCTTCCAGTTATGCTTGATAGAAAGCCCTGCTTCTTTCTACCCCCTGAGCTATGCATACAAAGTGAAAAAAAAGTCTTCCATCTGTTCTTTATTACCAGAAATTCCCTTAATAGCATTACAGAGTTCATTGTTACAGAAGTTAGCATTTGAATAATACAAGTAAAATGTGAATACCAAAGAGTATTGGTAATCAAAACTTCACAATTTCTGTTTTCAAAAGAAGGAGAAAGAATATTTTAAAATATTCAAAACAATTTTATATTATAAAGTGAATCATAACCTGCTAGATTTGTTTTACCTTGCAACAGAGCCCCATACTTTTCACTAAAATCATTTACCCCAGTTTTTGATAGATATTGAAATTTAGGAACTAGGCAGAGGCGTATTTTAGAAATGAAGTGCATGGATTAGAATGACACATTAGAAATTAGAATTAGAAAGTACACTCTCCTTATAGAGTTTTCTTTTTTTTGGACGCGGCTTGCTTGTGGGATCTTAGTTCCCTGACCAGGGATCGAATCCATGCCCCTTGCAGTGGAAGCATGGAGTCCTAACCACTGGACTGCCAGGGAATTCTCTGCCTTATAGAGTTTTTATTTTAGTAGGTTCAAGATATGGCCTGGCCTCTCTAATTATAAAAGCTCCAAAGGTGGTGCCTTGTGAAAAACCACAAGAATACAAGAGAACCCAGAATCATAATAAGGACTTTTTCGTTTTCCTTTTCTTTTACCTCTTCCTCCTTTTCTATTTTATTAAAGAGGGAAAGAATTTATGACTTCAAAGTAAAATGTCTTAATGCTCATCCTGATTTTCATAAGTGTCTCAGACATTTGGATTTAATCCTTTATTATGCATTGATGTATTTACACATGACTACAGAATCATAGCACAATAAGGCGAAGATATAGATGGGGATTAACACCCCTCTCAACCCAATGATTTAGCAAACGTTCATCCTGTGGTTGTACATTATCTGGTATTTCTAGGTGGGATAGGACCTGCAAAAAGATCCAACAGAGTTGTCTTATCAGTGTTGAATCAAATATTTCATTAGCCTGCCTAAGGAGAAAACAAATGGGGAAGCAAAAGAAAACAAACAAACAAAAATCTTTAAGAAGATTCATTGTTTTTCTCTGCTCCTGCCTCCTCTTCCTCATAAATATAATGCGAGAACTGAACTAATCAAGTTGTAACTTATTATCAACAGATTCCTCACATCTTCTAGAAAATCAGTAACAGCTTTTAGAAATGTACAATGGAGTAGATGTGGAGTCAACTATGGATTGGCAGATGTTTTAGTCCTCTTACAAATAATGAATAGTCACCAAGACAGGCATTGCCTGTGGTTTTCCAAACCTGCAGCTCTTCATTTAAAAATGCCAGGTGATTGTAACCTGGCCAAGTGCATTTGGGGCATAAACATCATAAATATGCATTCTAACTACATAAAGTAACTGGCAATCTCCTTAAGCTGGCAAAATGTTAGACGTGATTAAGCTGCATTTAATACCAAATGATTGAATGGCAAGCATCATGGGAAGTATTTTCTTTCTGGTGGCTTTATTGTACGCTACTATACTATAAGAAGAACTTATGGGACAAACATTTGGAAAGAAGCGAAGTCAAGAGATTGAATCAACTGGAACACTTTGGTGTGGAAAGACAACCGCTATGAGGTGAGTGGACAGAAATATTAACGATGAAATATTATATTAAAAAAACAAAAGCTTTTCTTTAAAATCATGAACTATTGAATACAAAGATACATTATTTGAAATTTTAATATGTATACTAATGGCATTTTATCTTAGTGGATAATATATTAATGATATGATTACTTTAATAGGAGGGTCAGGTGGAACGTATGAATAGATTACAAACTGGCTTAACAAATGCATGTATAAAAGGGCCATGGATAGCTCTGAAGAGAAGACAAGGTGTACTCATGTTTAAAGGTTATATCCTAGGGGAGCATCATGCCCTCTCTTAGGAAGCAGTGAGGAACAGTGGAGAAAACACAGGCTTTGGGTTCAAGATTCATAGCTGAGTTTGGAACCTGGCTTTGTCCCTTTTCAGGTACATGGCCTTTGCCAGGTTAACTTCTCCGAGGCTCGTTTCCCTCATACGTAAAAAGAGAATTATAAAAACTTTCCTCATAGAAGGAGACAAGAAGGAGACTAGAAACGCCTTTTCCTACAAGCAAGACCCTCACTTCTTAAGCACCCCAAACTCATCGTCCACCTGGCCTGAGCCATGAGGACCAATCTCATTAGGTTTTTTAATCCCCATTCTCCATCACTCTCAATAGGAAGCCTAGAACTCCTATGTAATCCCACATGCCTGAATGCTAATCCCCACCTGGCTGTATGGGCAAGGAGGATTTCCATATCTTTCTTCCTTGCTTTAATTTTCCAGGAAGCATTTATAACCATCTGGTAATGTGGTTTACTACTTCAGTAATTTCTAGGTTTCTTTATTACACTCTTGTTTCTAAAATGTAAGTATCCAGTAAAATATAAGCTCCATGACTGTGTATAATTTGGCCTATTTTGCTCAATGCTGTGTCCCTAGGACCCATAAACCTGCCTAATGCACAGCAGGCAATTATCCTATATTTACTTTCTTCCACTCTGTCTCCTAGAACATTACTTGGGACTCTGTTGGTGAGAACACTGAATACAATGATGCATGTGTTAATCTAACACATTCTATCTCCCACCTCCACAAAAAAAAGAAAAAAAAAACATTTCTGGGTTAATACATATGCATATATATGTGTATATATACATATACATAATATACTAGATATATATATATATATATGGATATATATGTATATCTAGAAACATAGTCTTATATTATTGTAGAAGTAAATCAAGTGAGGAAGTTAGGTACAGAACACAAAACTCTGAATTTGATCTTTGAATGTCTCCTTATCTCAATATTTTGCTTGTCATTTAGCTGGGAGTGTGTTCTGTGCACTGATTATGTTTACTCAGTTCAGACACTTTAGAAGATTGGAAAGCATAACTCAGTTGATCCCAGGCTCTTCTGCTTAAAAGTACTGTGAACTTGCCATGCTCAGTTGACGCAAATGTAAAATTAGTATACTACAAAAGTCTGCTCTATCAATTTCAAAATTTCATATTAGATACTTAAAGAGGTATAAATTGTAAACCCTAACATGCTAAATAAATACAAGTTATTATTATTAGATTCTAACAGCCTTTCTTTATCTTCTTTGGTGTTTAAATTGAACAAATATCCACTGTATGTGTAAAAGAACTGAAAGTAATACAGACCTATTTTTTTTTCCATTAACTGTCCATCAAAGGACAGGTCCACTAATAGCCATTTCAGGTCACCATAGTAAAAATATGAATAACACTAAAAGCACTGAGCCTAAACAAAGTATTATTTTACAGAATTTCTTACTGAAGTGAGTTGGGTTGAATAAGTAGATATTTGACTAATAGGAATAAACTATAGAGGAAATATTTGTTAAATGTTTAAAATAAGGGATAACTTCATCAGTAATTTTATAAAGCTAAATTTAGAACTGATCATTTATGTCTTAAAAATTTAGAAGGAGGATGGAGAAAAAATTTATTTTATATAGAATTACATTTTGGTATTTATAATTACGTTTAGCAATTGAAGACAATCTCTTTCCTCTTTTAAAATAAATCTCATTTAATCTTATCTTTCTTACACATCATGTATTGTCAATACAATTTATCTAACATCTTTGATATTCTGTAATTCTCCTATTCAAACATATTATATGTTTCTTTTCTCTCCACCATTCCATCTCCAAATGTTTCCATTTAAAATTTTTAAAAAGAATTTAAATAAAAGATAACTCATGTACTATACAATGAATCCAGATGGAAAGTGTAATCTATTTTTAAAAAGCAATATTGAACCACTATATTAAAAATGCAATGGAATTTAACCAAAGCAGTATAGCCAGATTTATGTGTACTATAAATTGCAGTCATCAAACATGAAGAGTGGTTGAAAATAAATACACTAGTTTTTAAACTCAAGAAGCTAAAAGAAAAAAAGCAGAAACTAAAATGAAATGAAAGAATAGATTTAATACAGAAAAATATAGAAATTTCTGAAATAAAAAGCAAACTCTTTCTTTGAAAAAATAACAAATATTTAATATAAGTAATTCTGAAAAAAAATTTAAAAATAAAAAAGTACAATATTAGGAAGAGAAAAGGCATAGAGATCTAGAGGAGATTAAACAAATAAGAAGGGACTTCTGGTTTTAGTTTTGACATGATTGGAAGATATCACTCCCTTCTTTCTGACAAGAAAAAGCTGTACAAACCTAAAAGCAATGACTTATCCTGGACCCATCAGAGACTCAGGTTTCAGAGCAAATGACCAACCAAAAATCTGGAGAGACATGAATCTAGAGTGTCACAGCAGATATGTTCACTGGAGCAGAAGCCAGTGGAGCCATAAAGTGGGGAAATTACAAAAGATGTGACACATGCATAATTTAAATTCTATAAGGAGAAAAGAGACCAAAGCAGAATAAAATTTTGAAGTAATAATGGTTGAGAATTTTAAAAATTAATGACAAACACCAAATGCAGATACAGGAAGCTCAGACCAAAAAAAAAAAGTACACCTAGGCTATCATATTCAAACTGCAAAAAACCAAAGACAAAGAGAAAATTTTGAAAGAAGTCAGAGGACGGAAAACATCTTACCTATGGAGGAACAAGGATAAAATCTAGTGAACTTCTTGTAGGAAATCATACAAACCAAAGGTAAACAGAACAAAATATTAAAATGTTGAACATAAAAACTCATCAATCTAGAATTCTATATTTAGCAAAATTATCCTTCAAAGTGAAGGAGAAAAAAATTTTCTCAGACAAATAAAAACTAAGCTAATTCACTGTTAGCAGACCTGCACTGTAAGAAATGTTAAGATTTTCTTGAAGTGGTTGGAGATAATATAGATCAGAAACTTGGACCTAGAGAAAGAAAGTAAGGTTGAAGAAGGAATAAATGAAGGAAAAATAAAATATCTTGTTCTTTTCCTTAATTAATCTAAAATATAGTTGTTTGTTTAAAGTAATAATAGTAACAATAAATAAAATAAATTAAATGAAATTAATGAGAGCAATGCTCCAAGAGATAGGAGGGAAGAATTGCTAATACTTTAAGGTATCTGAATCACATGTGAAGTAGATAGATGGTTAAGATGGTGAATTTTATGTTTGAGTATTTTACCACACTCAAAAAAAAAATTGAAAAAAAAACTGTCTATAAAAAGATATATCATGCTAATATTAACCAAAAGAAAGCTGGGGTAGTTATATTAGTTTCAGACAAAGCAGATTTCAGGACAAGAAATATGATCAGGAATAAGGCAGGGTTTTACATAATGAAAAAGGGTCAATTTTCCAAGAAGATATAACAATCCTAAACATGTATGCACCCAATAATAGAATGTCAAAATACCTGAGGAAAAAATTGATAGAGCTGCAAGAGAAATAGACAAATTCCTTACTATAATTGGAGACTTCAACACCCTTCTTTTACTAATTAGTAGATCAAGCTGCTGAAAATCAGCAAGGATGTAGTTGGCCTGAATAACACCATCAGTGAAACTGATGTAATGGACATTTATAGAATGCTCCATCCAATAACAGCAGAATATATATTCTCCTTAAGTTCACATGGAATATTCATCAACATTTTGAGCTATAAAATTTATAACTTAGCAAATATAAAATAATGGGAATCATATAAAATAAATTCTCAGGTCACAGTAGAATTAAACTAGAAATTAACAACAGCAAAATAGCTGGAAAATTCCCAAATGTTTAGAACACTTTAATAGAATACAGGTTAGGGAAAAAGTCTCAATAGAAATTAAACAAATATTTTAAACTAAAGAAAATTAAAATATGACATTGAACTTGTAGGAGACAGGAAGAGCAATGCTTAGAGAAAATTTTATAGCATATACCATTAAATACATATATATTATGAAGAAAGATATTAAATCCATGATCTAAGCTTCCACCTGAGCAAAGTAGGGAAAGAAGAGCAATTTAAGCCTAAAGCAAAGAATAAGGAAATAACAACAATTAGAGGAGAAATCAATAAAATTGAAAACAGAAAACAATTCAGAAAATCAATAAAAGCAAAATCTAGTTTTTTAAAAGGGTTTAAAATTTTTTCTAGGAAAGCTAGCTAAGAATAAAAGAGAACACACTAATTATCAACATCATAAATGAAAGAGTAATCATCACTACTGGTCCTGGGAACATTAAAAAGGATAATTAAGGAATACTGCAAACAACTCTACTCCTAAAATTTGATAATTCAGATTAAATGGAGCAATTCCTGGAAAGTACAAACTAACAAAATTCACACAATGAGAAATAGATAACCTAAATAACCTTATATCTATTTTTAAAATTGAAAAAAATAATTAATAACCTTGCGGAAATTAAATCACCAGATGCAGATGTTTTCACCAGTACATTCTACCAAATATTTAAGGAAGCAATGATACCAATTCTCCATGACCTTTTCCAGAAAATAGAAGCAGAGGGAACACTTCCTATCCCATTCTCTTAGACGAGAATTATCCTAAAGCAAAAATCCATAAAAATACATTACAGGAAAGAAAAAGTACACAGCACTATCTCTCAGGAACACAGACATAAAAACTGTGATCAAAAATTTAGAAAATTTAATCCAATTATTTTTGCCTACTTTAATACATTTTTATACATTAAAATTATTTCAGGTGTGCAAGGCTAGTTCAATATTCAAAATCAGATTCAATCAAGGTAACACACCACATCAATAGGCTAAAAAAGAAAAACCATGTGATATTAGAAATGGCACAGAAAAAAATGATAAATATACAAAATCCATTCATGACTAAAAAACAAAAAAAAGCTCTAAGAAAAGTAGTAATAGGGGAGAATTTCCTCAATTTGAAAAGGAATAGCTATAGAAAAAAAACAACACTTTCAAATAGCATCATACCTAATAGTGAGAAAGTAGATGCTTTACTCCAAAATCAAGGGGAAAAAATTCTCTAGGAAGACTAAGGATCAGGGCAAAAATCTTCTCTATTTCCACTCCAGTATAACGTAGTACTGGAAGTCCTCTCCAGTAAAATAAGAAAATAAAATAAAAGGTATATAGATTGGAAATGAAGAAATAAAATCCATAATCATGGGGTATTTCAGAGGGACACAGGGGCCAATTGAAAGAGGTCCAAATGGTCAAAGCTGAAAAAATTTGAGCAATTAATAAAGTAGTATTGGATTATAACCCAAATTACAAAATAAATATCCTGGTGTTCATGCTGATATAAAAAAGGGCTGAATAAATAAATAAATGCAAGAGAGTAAATAAATTGCCTGTTTAGAAAAATTTCAAATAATTTATGTACACACTCTGCCCTTTTGGAGCATTACTCCTCAATTCTTAGTCATGAACTGTGCAGACTGGCTACTTTCCAAACAGCAGAGTATGGAATGGGAGGGAAAAAAAGAGTAACTTTACAGTGGAGAAGTCTGACAAACACCACCTCAATCTAGGTGATCAAGGTTAACATCAATAGTGGAAAGACATATTGATCGTATACACCACGGATATAATGTGAAGAGAAAGGCACTTTATGTCTAGGCTCTTGCTCATAGACAAGATCAAACTTACCCCAATCTAATCATGAGAAAATCACCTGGCAAATCCCAAATGAGGAACGTTCTATAAGATAACTTACCAGGGCTCCTCAAAACCGTCGTGTTCATCAAAACCAAATAAAATCTCAGTAACTTTAAAAACTGAGAGCAAACTAGAGGACATTACTGCCAAATGTAACGAGGTATTGTAGATGGGATACTGACAGAAAAAAGACATTGAGTAAAAGCCAAGAAAATTTGAATAAGGTGTATGCTTTATTAAGTATTTATTAATAATACTGTAACAACATTGGTTCATTAATTGTGACAACTGTATTATAGTAATGGAAAATAATAATAGGGAAACTGGGTGTTGGATAAATAGGAATTCTCTGTATAATTGTTGCAATAATTTTGTAAATCTAAAATTATTCTAAAATTAAAAATTAAGTCTATTGAAAATAAAAAATAAAAATTATATGTACAAACATATAATTTGAAAATTATTTGGAATCTTCTGGGGATTTTTGTTTTTTTACATGCTGATGTTTGGATCTCAACTTTACTCAATTTCATCAGAAACTCTAGGGTGCAATTTTGGCTCAGGCATCAGTTTTTTTTAAAGCTTTTCAGTGTTATGAACAATGGATTTAGATGAACTGAACAATTACTCATAAAGAAGTAGAAAACCTGATAATTCTAATGCCTATAGACGACAGAATCAGACACAAGTGGTTTTACTTGTGAAACCTAATAAACCTTCACATAACAGGTAATGCCTAGATTATTTCAACTTCCTTAAAAAAGAGAATATATTTCCTCTAAGATCAGGAACAACATATTATTCAACATAGTTTTGGAAGTCCTAGCCACGGCAATCAGAGAAGAAAAAGAAATAAAAGGAATACAAATTGGAAAAGAAGTAAAACTGTCACTGTTTGCAGAAGACATGATACTATACACAGAGAATCCTAAAGATACCACCAGAAAACTACTAGAGCTAATCAATGAATCTGGTAAAGTTGCAGGATACAAAATTAATGCACAGAAATTTCTTGCATTCCTATACACTAATGATGAAAAATCTGGAAGAGAAATTAAGGAAACACTCCCATTTACCATTGCAACAAAAAGAATAAAATACCTAGGAATAAACCTACCTAGGGATACAAAAGACCTGTATGCAGAAAACTATAAGACACTGATGAAAGAAATTAAAGATGATACAAACAGATGGAGAGATATACCATGTTCTTGGTTTGGAAGAATCAATATTGTGAAAATGACTATACCACCCAAAGCAATCTACAGATTCAATGCAATCCCTATCAAATTGCCAATGGCAGTTTTTACGGAACTAGAACATTTTTTAAAAAGTTTTCTTGCTCTCTCTAAGAAGTGAGGAAAACCTTACATCCAAAGTCATCTAGCTAGGGGATCACAAAAATAACCACTATAACAACAAAATTACAGACCAATCTCACTTACAGATAGAGATGCTACAATGTGTTAAAGAAAGAATACATTATGACAAAGTAGTTTTTAATTTCCCAAACGATCTTATGGTTCAACACAAGGACATTCACTAATGAAACTGACTTTACTAATAGTTTAATCCATATAAATCCAGAGAAGCACATGTTCCAGTCTTTGTCATAATAGCAAATATAATTGTCTAGTAATTAAAGCTCCTTTGAATTCAAAAAACACATGCCAAATGTAGAAATATATTCTTAGTGCATAATAACAACTTTCAGAAATTCCTTTCTAAACTTTTATGTATTTGTCACACCTCCATTAATTGCCTCAGAAACCTTTTCTCCAAAACTACCTTCCCACAAAGCTGGACTATACTTTTATTTCTTACTATCAGCTTTTATTTATTTCCATCAGCTTTCAATTTCTCTTTTTTTCTTCATTCAAACACTAATTCTCTGTGCTTTCTAAAGTAGACTTTTTAAAGTTCTTAGCTTTTCCTAATTTTCTCTTTTTTTCTTAGCATAATCTGCACAAAAATGTAATAGGCTGATGAGGCAATGCAGAATCATGACAAGGAAGAAGAGGAAAGATGAAAACTTCAAAATTATCCTTAGCGAATGAGGAGAAAGTCTAAAGAAGCTAATTATTTTGAGCTGATATGTTTACTCAGCTGCAATAGATTAATGGATAAGAACCTTATGGTCATTTTGATAAATTCCAAAAAAGCATTTGATAAAATTAAAACCTTTCCCAATAAATTTTTTTCAGCTGTTACTGAAGAAATCTTCTTAAACTCAGTGTGTTATTGTTGTTGTTGTTATTATTATTATTTTAAAATCAAAATGAATTTATTGCCTGGTTCTCAATTCTCATTAATTTGATTTGAATACTTTCTTTCTATCATTACCAATTTTTAGGGGATCAGATATACTGGTTGTTTATTCTCTAATGAACAAACAAATAAGATATTATCTCTAGTCTGGATTTATTGAATTGGAATCTCTGATGGGTGAAGCCTGAATTTAAACAGCTTCTCTGGTGATTCTGATGCACACATTGTTTGCCATCTAATATCAGAAGGAAGACAGGTAACTAACTACAGTGTTAATTTCAATATGAGATAGACTGAGACCAGGACCCTGGCAAGCTGTGAGAAGCAATGGAGACACAGAGCTGGGAGCCATTAATTCTGACTGAGAAGCCTTCTACAGGCATACTATAAAGTCTGTGAAGAATGAATACAAAGTAATAAGAACCATTTCTTCTCACTCATGAGAAGAAAAAGAGTTTCACTTGAATTCCTCTTGTAGGATAAACCTGCAAATATTTGAAGGCAGATTCCCTGCCTTTTTTCTAAAGAAAACATTTCAGTTTCTGGCTATTGAGTAATATTTAACTATTAAGCTTGCCAATGCCTGACACTGTGGTATTAATCACTGTCTTTCGTGTTGTAACAGAACTGGCACTAAGAAACATGAATAGTTGTTCCCCATCACTTCCTCTAACTTGTTCTAACAAGTTAAAATAGTAATAAAAATGTAGTGAAACTAAATAAAATATAGAAGAAACAGGGGAAACATTTTTACAGTTTCGCAGTGTACAAAACCCAGTTAAGAAACACAAACTCTCTGATGCCTTAATGCAAAGGAGAGAGATTCAGATGAAATCAGCAATAATGAGGAACAGAATGATGAAAGAAAGTTAAAAAAGTAGTAACAATTTTGGAGAAAATAGTTACAGCATATCAAAAATACATTAGGGATGTTTCTGTAAATTGGTTTTAAAAAGACAAACAACACATTAGAAAAATATGCAAAAATAGAAACAGAAAAATAAAATACAAATGATCCATATCTATGAAGAAATGCCTCAACATCACCATTAATAGTGGAAGTGCAAACTAAATATTAAGGGGATGCCAATTTTACTTATTAAGAGGATAAAAGTAAAGATCAATGGGCAAAGCCATGTAGAAATGGGCAGTCTCATCAAAGAAATAATTTGATGTCTATTTCAATTTGAACATATGCATAGTCTTTGACCCAGTAATTCAACTCATAGGCAAGTTTTGTACATTTGCACAAATATAAATATATATCTTTTTAGAGTAAAAAGTTGGAAACAATTCAAATTGTCAGAATTTTTAGCAAGGCAAATTGCCACTTGTGATGGTTAATTTTATGTGACAACTTGACTGGCCATGGGGTGCCCAGAAAAATATTATTTGGGGTTTGTCTGTGAGGGTATTCCTAGGTATTGGTATTTGAATCAGTGGACTCAGTAAAGTAGATTGGCCTTTCCAGGGTATGCAACCTCCAAATCCACTGGGGGTCTGAATAGAAAAAAAAGGAGGAAGGAGAAATATTTTTTTCCTGTCTCACTGCTTGAGCTAACGTCTCATCCTATCTTCTGCCCTCAGATTGGATTTACACTGTTGGTTCTCAGGCTTTTGGAATCAGACTGAATTAAACGACCAGTTTTCCTGTTCTTCAGTTTCAGATGGCAGATCATAACATTTGTCAACCTCCATATTCACAAGTCAATTTCGCACAATAAATCTCCTTTTGTGTATATATATCCTGTTGGTTTTGTTTCTCTAGAGAACACTAATACATCACTCAACTAGAAGCTATATTTCCCAGCCTTCCTTATACCTAGAGGTACTTTTGTAACTGAATTCTGGCCAATCAGATGTGAATAGCAGTGATGTTGGCCATTCTGGGCACACATCTAAAGAGAAACTGCTCACTCTTCACTTCCTCTGTCCCCTCCTCCCCATATTGTGGTCCATATTGTGGAGAGAAACCAATTCCTCTTGTATAAATGAGGAAAACACTCTAGAGGATGGCAGACCAGCAAAATAAATGAAATCTGGGTACCTAAAAACTGTCTTGGGGAGAGCCATCTAACCCTCCTGGGACTTTTGTGTGAGAGAAAAATATACTTTTGATCTGTTTAAGCCACTGTTATTTGGTTCCAGTTTAAGAGGATGAAAGGATACTCTAACTAATACAGTAGTAAATGCACATGCACTGAATGTGTGACACTGAAATGTGAAAACATACCACTTATCAGTGAAAAACTGTTGCCTGCCATATCAGTAAACAAAGGATTTGCAGCCATCGAGCCATCACATTACAGCCGCTCACATTATGGTGAGCTCTGAGGGAACTCAGGATAGCAAAAGGATGCCTACCACCTAGCAGTCAACTGCTGCAGCCACCCCAGATGGTGCACCCTGAGGAGACTCAGGATGAGAAAGCACAGCATACTGGCTCCAGATAGCTGAGGTGCACATCAAAGGAATAATTTCAGTGAGCCCAGACTCTTGCATTTTCCCATACATAGAAAAGCACTAAATTCCTTAACTTGAGCTATCTGGTTTTCTTTAATTAACAGTAATCTTTCAATGTTCCTACTACCTGGTCTTTGTTACAAAAACTCCTATATATACTGGCTACTCCCTTACCTCTTTGGAGCAGTCTCTCAGAGCTAACTGTGATGCTGTGTCCTGGACTTAAGTCCTCAGTTTTGTCTGCCAAATCAAACATAATTCTCAACTTTTAGGTTGTGCATTTTTTTCAGTTGACACACTATAGACACTTTTATCAGAATTCAAATACAAGTCCATATTCAAACCCAAAAAATCAACATTCTGACATCTCCAAAACTCTGATAAAGATAAATATTGTGAGCAAATTAGATTTCATCTCAGTTACATTTTCTTTTTTACTAACCTCCAAAGTAAGAGCCATCCGTCAGCTTCATTTCTTTACTGGACTTTGTGATGACACCAGCAACACCATGTTGAATGAAATACATTTTTTTACCCACAGCTCCTTCTCGTATGATATAATCTCCAGGCTGAAACACCTCAAATCTCAACTTGCTCAGCATAGCAGTCACAAAATTAGGATCCGCATTAGCAAAAAGAGGCATTGTAGCCACTAGTTTTCGGCAGTTGAAGTTGACTATCTCCTAAAGATGGCAAGAGTAAACAAATATTAAGAGAGAGATTAATCATATCAGGAAGAAAAACATGTGCTGAAATTAAAATCTATACATAACACTGCAATTTAAATTAAGAACCAACAATACATAAATTCTAATAATCTACGTATCTCTTCAAAATCAGGGATCATGTTTTATTATTGTGTTGAAATGCTGTATTCCCAGCACATAGAGTAGTATAGGCATATATTAGACATCAATAAATATGAATTAAATATATACAATTTACCTTTTATAACTTCCCATTCATTTATTATTCTTTATATAAAATTAGAACGAAAATGTGGAAGAGTTTTAGTCTCCCTTTTATCTGTTTTTATGAAGAAAAGAAGCCACATCACTTCCTATTAGCCACGATGTTACTACTTCTGTGGTCCATTGTGTTGAACAATCTAATTTGTACCTACTGACTAGAGTTCTGAAACCAGGGCCCAGCTGCCAACAAAATGCCAACAGTATTTTGATGTTTTTTCTTAATGTCATTCACATTAAAGCAAGGAGACTTGATGTTGTCCACATTACACAAAAGACACTCTAACTATAATCTCTAATTACAAATTCAATCCATTTCTGGGTTAGATCAGAAAATTACTCTTTCCAAACCTCCTGGGTTTCCATTGGAAGTTTTGGACTGGACAGAGGTCATATTTTCCTTTTCCTAAATTGTTTGTTTGTTTTATTTCTGGGATCAGGCCAATTCTAAATTAGGAGATTTATATGTTTGATTTCATTCTGTGGATTCTAGTCCAGATTAGACACAGTGCTATCACTATGAACCAAAACAGGGATATGGGACCAACCAATTTTCATCCTGAAAGTTAGATACAGAACAGAATAAACAATGGGAATCTAAATTTTACCACAATGCCATTTCTCAGAAATATCTTCTCCAATGAGCCCCCAAAAGAACAGGGTTGGACCTGAATTTGTGAACTTGCTTAAGAGACACAGAAAATGAAGTCACCTCTGCTAAGAGATGGGAAAAGGGCAAAAAGATTCAGATGTATTAAAAGAGTCTGAGATCTGAATTCCTGCTTTGGTAATACAAACTTCTAGATTCCAAGACTGGGAAAGGAAGTTTCCTCAATCTTCTTCATAAAATAATCTGATATTAGTCTAGGATAGTTTAAAAAATTCCAGCTGATGCAGAGGGCACAGAATTTTGGGTCCAACATGGAAAAGAAGGTGTTTCATCCTCAGCAATATGTTGTGAGTACAGAAGAGCAAAGAAGTATCTCTAACAGTGGAGTTTCATGGAGACTGGTAAAATATTTAAAAATCAGCAGCGATAACCAGCAAGTGAACATAACAACAAAAAGAAGAGAAGGATATAACATATGGTACTTCATGCAGCATCATCCAAGCCCTACAATGCACAGTTGACCCGATGGGTAGCTATATCTAGGGCAATTTGTGGTCAATTTTAACTGGTGCTGAAGAGCTGTGGTGGGAGTGGGGGACTACAGTAAGTGCTCAATAAATATGCATACATGTATGAGTAGACCGAAGGAAGGAAAAAAGAAGAAAAGAAGGAAAGAAGGGGGCAAAAAGGGAAAGAAGGAAGATGGAATTTTGGCATTGGAAAAAAAGTGTTCACAAAGCCTAGTTTATATTCCTGTTGGGAAGTGGCTATTTAAAACTCTTAGAATGCTCTCTCAAGCCAATAGGTTGAGAAACAAGTCTTACATGTAATATAAAAATGTGTTTTTTACTATTCAAAATACTTCCATATAAAAACCACATGAAGATAAAAGGTGAACCATTCAAGGTACCCAAGGTAAGCACATGAGTTAAAAGAAGACAAAAATATGTCATTAAAATGATCAGAATTGTTGTTTCAAAGTTAATGATTTCATGTGTAAAATGACATAGAAGGATCCTGCGTAGGAAATTGAAAATAAATCATGTTGCAGAGAAAATAAGAGTTTTCAAACAAAAATAATAATCTTTTCATCTATGTTCTTTGATTTGAACTATACAAATTTTTCTCATTGTTTTCTTACCTTTTATTTTAGCAAATAATTTTACAAACAATTAAACTGTCTTTATTTATATGAACAATTCTTTTTCTATGATGCATCACATATCTAGGTGCACCTTGGAACTGCCTTGATTATATCACTGCGAAGATAATTTCGTATTATTGTTAACTTGAAGGAATCCATTCATTTTTTCTGTCTCTGTGGAACTTTTACCTTCACGTGAATACTTTCTGATTTAAACTGTAAATTCTAACAAATATTTGACAGAAAAAGATGTGATGGGACAGAAAGTTATTTGCATTTAAAGGCTCTCCCTCTTCCCATGATATCTGCTTGCTTTGAGGGTGTATAGTTTAATGGAAACAATCAAGTGAGCCTAGAAGTTAAGCAAAACTTTTTAAAGCTCTTCTCCATCAATCACATTTCTTTATAGCACATTTTCTTAGGGAGAACATACTTAGTTAAGTTATTAATATCTCTCTATTAGTAAAACAAGACTTTTAAAGCTCTTCCTCCATCAATCCCAGGTCCTTATAGCACACTGACTTAAATAAAACACACAGTTAAGTTATTAATATCTCTACTCTCTATCCAAATTCTTTATGGCAGTTGTTATAATGAGCTTTTTTAGCGATACGTCTGGCCTGAGTTAGGAGTATTGTCTATATGAAATAAATTGAGGAATGTTCACTCCCTAAGGGAATCAGACACGTGACCCTGATCTTAATAATAAAGTACTCCCAATTACCAGGTTTACTTCATAACTTAAAAATAGACAGTTATTTCTCTCCTGAAGCATCTTATCATACCAGAAAGTATGGCAGTGTTAGAAAACAAATAAGCAAACAAACAAAAACACCAACAAAAAACCCTCACAATGAAAAGGATATTTCAAAGAGGCCAACTGAAAGAGCTACCCGACTAATGCTGTAACAATTGGAGTAACAAAACAAGTAATGTAATATTGGCTTAACCCCAAAGCATAAGATAAATATGAGCTTATACTTATATAAATAAATGATTGAGTAAATTAAAAAGTAGGGGAAAACAGACAAATCTCCTATTCAAATTCCAAATAAATCAACTTTTACCTACTAAAAACAGCATAATACAACAATAAAACAACAACAAAGAAGAACCCTGCGTTTGATCTTACTTTGACATAATGTCAGTTTATTTAAGATGTGAAATTCTTTTTCAGCATTCCTTCCCATTATTTTGCTAAAGTACGACAGGATTATTCACATTCATTTTTCGGTCACAGTGCAGAGAGTATCTCTGTAAACTATAACATAGATATAGTAAAGTACACAAATCTTAAACATACACAGATCTTATGTGAATTTTTCAAATATGTGAACCTATATAACCTCCCGGATCCACATACAGAACAGATTTCAGAAGGCTTCCTTTTTTCCTTTCCAATCAAGCCCAGAGGTTCTAGCTCTTCTGACTTCTATCACTATACACAGTTTTACTTGTACTTGAAATTCCCATAAATGGCACCACACACTGCAGAGTCTTTTGAGTCTTGCTTCTTTTGCTCATCATTATGTCAGTATGATTCATCCATGTTTTTGTGTGGTGGCAGTTCTTTCTTTTTATATTTCAGGCTGTATTTCATTTTAGGACTATACCACAGTTTATTTCTCCATTCTACTCTTCTTGACATTTGGTTTGTTTCCAGTTTTAGGCTAATAAAATAAGCCTGTTATGAATATTCTTGAAGTGCCTTATGCACTGATTTCTCTTGCATATTTACCTTATGTTGGAATTGCTGGGTAATAGGATAAGTATATATTTAACTTTGGTAGATACTGCCAAAATTTTTCTAAAATAATTGTATTATTTTTCTCATACACCAGCAGTATATAAAGTTCCAATTGTCCTACATCCTTGGAAAATTTTGATGCTATCACTCTTTTTTTAATTTTAGCCATTAGTAGATATGTAGAGATACCTTACTAAAATTTTTTTTCTCATTGTGGTTTTATTTTACATTCCCCCAATGATTAATGTTGTTATGCACATTTTCATAGGCTTATTGGTCAGATGAATATCCTGTTTGGTGAAGTGTCCAGTCAATAGTTTTCCCTGCTTTTTCTATTGAAGGAGTCCTTTTTATATTCTTGACATGAGCTCTTTGTTGGGATATGCATTGCAAATATATTCTCCTCATCTGTGGCTTGCCTTTTCGCTCTCAATGGTATCTTTTATTGTTATTGTTTTGCTGGTAATTTGATTTCTAGTTTGTTTAACTTTATGACAATAAGAAGAAAATGGGATTTGATATATTTAAATTGCTTCAAGAAGGATTTGTTTTAACCATAAATCTGTGCTTTGGAATCATGCATATTCTGAAACCCTGGGAAATTTTAAGCAACATCTTCTTTGTTATTAAAAAGAATAGCAATATTTTAACTTTCCTTCTAGCACTACAATTCTTTATTGATAACTTAAGTATCATTGTGGAAAGTTCCACTTTGTGAAACATTTAGTTCTCTTCCTTTCTACATTATTTTATTCCACACAGTATAGTTCTAAAAAGTTTTAAGCGTGGTCACTATAAATATAATTATCATCATTACAATAATGAATCATAATCTTAACAAAACAGAGCTGCTGTTACATTGCTAAATTCCTACACCCAACACACTCTGTGTATTTTTAGACTCTGCGGAGCACGCAAGCGCTTCCTTCTAAGAACTTAAATCAGACATTCAAATGGCATCCAATGTTCAGACTTCCATGTTAACTTCAGAAACAAGTAAACACATATAGTCAAATCTATATCAAATGACACTTTATGACCTAGAACATCTTATAAAATGGTGCTGCTGATGTTGTCCTAGTTTTTTTTCAGTTCTGTAGCCTGGGGTAGTTAGAATCAAAACAGAGTCACTGGATATGCTAGGGATTTCTTTAAGGCAGAAATAATTTTAAGAATGAACACAATAAAAATGAGGCAATATTTATTGAATTCTTGTTGGTTCCAGGTATTGCTTTAAATAAAGCTCTACAAGTATTAATTTATTTTATCCTCACAAAATCCTATGCCTTAGGTATTATTACTACCCCACCTTATGGAAGATATTGAGTAATATGCCAAAGACCACACACTTGCAAGAAGAACTATGGTTTGTTGGCCCAGCTCCCTAACGTAGGGTTTTGACGGATTCTAAGAAGTCATCTTAACTTTGCACATATCTAAAATCGCTACAAACCTGAAGATTTTGATGTTAACCATAAATTTGTTCTTTCAAACTTTACACATTTTCAGAACCTGACATGTGAGGTGGCAAACTGATAGCTACACACTTGGCTGTTTTTATTTCCCCACAGCAATTATTTTTAGAGATCTGAATATTACGGTCTTTACATTGGCATCCATGCTCCAGGTTGCCACAGTTTTTAAAACGTGCTACTTCATACAATTAGGCTATCTGACTGGCTTCATAGATCAGTAGCATCTGAGATCTTTGAACCGTAAAGCAAGGGAATGCAAGAAGAGAAAGAGAGACCAGTATTTGATGTTGTTGTTTGTGCGGGTATGTCTTATGTTACGGGGACAGGGTCAATGTGTGCCCTTTACTTCTCCCTTTTAAGAAATGTTTCTTCAATGATATCTCTGCTTCTCCCTGCATAGCCCCCAAAGAACATTGTAATTTAATTTGACAAGTTAAAGATGGGATGTGGAAGGAAAAAGAAAGGGAACAAGATTTAGTGAGCAGCCATTTTAAGCAGGTACTTCACATATTATGTCTCACTTATTCCTGGAGGAGAACAACCAAAGAATAAACTTGAATTTGGTTTTATTTCCCCACGTATACAAAAGAACGAAGATAGTGGAGCTTAGAGAGAGGAAATACATTGCCCAAGCCTCAGAGCTTGAATACATCTAGAGAAACTCATCATTCTATTTGACTTCCAAACCATTGCTCATTCAATCCTACCATGGGACCTCCCTATTACCTGGGTCAAAGTCACAAAAGCTTAGCACTAAAATTAACCTATGCCCTTATGTTTTGCAATTCCTTGTGCTTTGGAATGAAAATAAAGTCACTTTTAGTATTTCATAAATTTTTAAATCTAAAACTTTCCCCATTTCAGACAAATATCTATTTACCTTTTTGCTTCAATACATTTCTAAGAATATTTACATTTTTAACTAATTTGAATGCCACATTTTATGCAGTGTATGTATTTTCAGGGCAGATTATTACATGGTAATATATTTACTATTATGGAATTCTTCAAAAACACAAAATTCTAGTTAAAAAATATATAAAAAGGATCTTGGTTGTGTTTATTATATGTGACCCAATTGCTATGAAAATATATCTGCTTGAACAATAATTAGTCAAAAATTATTTTGAAAATTAATATGAAAACTTTTATTTTGAAAACTAAAAACTAATTAGTTTCAAAAAAACTAATTATTTTGAAAACTAAACTAAACTATGTACTAATTTAATTTTATCTTCAATTATCAACCTTCATTTATATGTCTGGTAAATAAGAAGCATTTCCTCTGTACCAGAAATTAGGTAAGACGTAACTATGGAAGAAAACAAGTGAGATCTTGAAGCATGACTAAATGATTTGGAGTGATATTGATAAATAAGCCTCCTAGTCAACATGAACTCAGTTCCTCAAACAACCCCATGACATAGTCACAAATGATGAAGGGAAGTAACGGGGTATTGGTGGCTGAATTTATACAACAGTTAATAAGAAAGTAAGCATTGTAAACCTGGGGTCTAAAGACACTTAACAAGGGTGTTAGGCTTCAGGTGGCTGTCCTGAACCTGTTGCAGTTTTGTGTGAACAGGTGTACACTGTGTTAGTGTCTTATGTGAGACAGATGGAGCTTTCACAGGATTTTCAAAGGAGCCATTATCAGCAAGAGGGTAAGTACCGCTGGTCTTAATGTAGTACAATGACTGTGATGATGCTGATAGCTAATATTTATTGAATGCTTTGTGGTTTTGCCTTTAATTATAACAACAACCCAATGAAATAGCTATATTATTAACCCAGCAGTATAGATGAGCCAAAGCAGTTTCAAAGAGGTTGTCATGTCACAAAAATCACAGAGCAGGTAGTAAGTGAGCCCAATACTTAAAAGTATATAGTCTGTTCCTAGAATGACATTGTTTAACATGGTAGCCATTAGCCACATGGAGTTATTGACCACTAGTAAACCTTTAATTGATTTAATTTTAACCATTTAGGTTTAAAGTTAAAAGCTGATGATTCAGTTATTAGAAAATGTTAAACTGGAAAAACTTGCATAGGTGAATATACTTTTCAACTGTAAATTTTATGAAATCTATATACAGATCAAGCAGTTCTAAAAAAAATTAACATTCCTGTCTAAATGTTCTGTCAGAATAGCCTTTGTCAAAAAGTCTACAGATAATAAATACTGCAGAGGGTGTGGAGAAAAAGGAACCCTCCTACACTGTTGGTGGGAATGTAAATTGGTACAGCCACTATGGAGAACAGTATGAAGGTTCCTTAAAAAACTAAAACTAGAGCTACCATATGATCCAGCAATCCCACTCCTGGGCATATATCTGGAGAAAACTATAATTCGAAAAGACACATGCACCTCAGTGTTCATTGCAGCACTATTTTACAATAGCCAAGATATGGAAGCAACCTAGATGTCCATCGACAGATTAACTGATAAAGAAGATGCAGTGTATATACACACACACACACACACACATATACATAATGAAATATACATATTTATATTTATAAATATGTATATATGTTTATATACATAAATATAAATATGTATATTTATATTTATAAATATTTATATTTATATTTACATATTATATTTATATTTCATTATACATAATGAAATCTACATATACACACACACATATATATATATACATAATGAAATGGGAAAGGAAGGGGAAGGGATAAACTAGGAGTTTGGGATTAACATAACACACTACTATATATAAAATAGATGATCAACAAGCTCCTACTGTATAGCACACGGAACTATACTCAGTATTATGTAGTAATCTATAAGGGAAAAGAATCTGAAAAAGAATATATACATCTATATATTTATATATGTATAACTGAACAACTGTGCTGTACACCTGAAATGAACACAACATTGTAAAGTAACTATACTTCAATTAAAAAATACACCAGATTCTGAAGGCTTAATATAAAAAATGAATGTAAACTATCTCATTAATGATGTTTTTATATTGATTACATGTTGAAATTATAATACTTTGAATATATTTAGTTAAAATTTATCATACTTAATTTCACATATTTTATTTTTAAAATGTAACTACTAGAAAATTTAAAATTACACATGCAATGTGATTCACATTGCATTTATACTGGACCAAGAACACTGCTGCAAAAGAAACATGATGTAATATGTGAGGGGATATGGAAAGTAGAATGCAGTTCTGGATTTTTAAAAAATCTTCATGTTAAATATATTATTTATTGAAGAATCCAACAAAATAAACATAAGGTATAATTTTTTGATATTTATTTATACTTTGAAGAGAGAAGTGAAACAGAATGTGAAACTTTCATAGAAGACTAAAATGAGGTTTAGTTTGACTCTTGAAAAGATTAGATTTAGATCCTAAGACTTCTAAGAAGAGTAGATCAATATCTGGAAATTGCAACAAGTTTTTTAAGTAACCTCACTGAAAAGCTCTAAGGAAGTCATCTGCAATCATTACCTTTAAGACCACTACATGAAGTTTGTGAGGCAATAAATAAATAAAATAAAAAACATCCATATCGGCTTCTGAACAGTCCTTAGTGTCCTATGGGAGGGCACGTCTGAAATGACTGCTGGAGTGTCCAACACAGAGTGGGCTGCATAGAAAATGCCCAGAGTGTGGTAAAGTTTGGCTCTGTGGGAATGATGTAGCGCGATTCTTGGGAAATAACAGAACATACTTCGGATTAGACTGTGGGACCTCGCCCTTATCATGGCTCTCAGGATGACAGTGTCAATAAGGGGAAAAAAAATGGTTTTGATGACTTGCCAAAGATGGCATTCTCCTCCCTGGATGTATTTATGATATTTTTCTAAGATACAGTTTGCCAGGCTCCCATCCAGATTCAGAGAATCTGACTCTAAATCTTCAGGGGATATGAAAAAAATCTCTGTTTTTAAAAACACATTTCAAGTCATAAGCAGTCAGATGTGGAAACCACGGTTCCTAAAATAAAGAAGTATCTGAAAGTTTACATCTAGTTGAGGAAGGAACATATATATGTATATATTCAGTATAAGATAATGGTAAAAAAATAAAATAAACATGGGTTAGACTCTCTCTCTCTCTCCAGTGTGTGAGTGTGTGTGCGTGTGTGTGTGTGTGTGTGTGTGTGTGTGTGTGTGTGTGTGTATCTGGGCTCAGTCCCTGATACCAAAACTAACTGACTCAGGGCCTGTAGAAAGTGACTCATACTCTTCAAATCTTAATCTTTTTGCCTGTAAAATGGAGATAACACTAGCAACTCTATCATAGATAATTGTGATGATTAAATTAAATAACACAAGGAAAGCATTTAAGTTCACTAAATGTTATCTATTATTTACCATTATAACTACAGTTGTATTATAAACCAATATCTGTTAAAATCAAATGAATGGTAAAGACTATATATTCTACAAAATTTCAAAGAAACAAGACTTCAGGGTAATTTGGTAAGAAAATATTAGGTCAGATTTTTAAAAAAAGGCTGAGTGGGGAACTGGTTATTAAAGCCCAAAGTCAAGGCAGGTGCAGGGGTTCAGAAGGTAAAAATGACAAGACAGTGTTAGGGCATAGTCAGTGAAATTCCCTTTTGGCCAAACTCAAGGAATAAAATATAGGATTCTTATAATGAAACTGCCCTAAATGATAAAATAAATTTGGAAGGTGAATTGTAAATTAAATACACATTCTATTTTTTTAAAGAAAGCACATGGGGGATATTAAAAAAAAAATTCCCTCAGCATTTCCAACTGGCTTATATTGATCTGGTGGTTTGTCTTCTAACTTGCAAGATAGTTGCATGTATCAGTACATTAGCCCATACAAATCTTAACGCTTGAAAATGTTTTAAACATTTTTCCAAACATTGACTAACAACTTAGGTACCTGCTTCAATTTCTTAAACTCAAAGCATTTCCCTTGATTTCTGTGTCCCCATTAGGGAGAATTTATGTTGAGCTGTTTCTCTAGTTGGGATAATCTGTCCTATTTTTTTTAAAGAAAACGTTTAACTCTCTTTATAACTCCTAAGTAATTTGAATATAAAAAATTATGCAATAAAATTCAAAAGTAAGAAATACTTACTTTTAATATTTATTTTGGGGAAGTTAAAGGAGTTAGAGATAAGATAGTGAAGACTGATGAATTAATATAGTGTGCCTCAATTTTAGTTTATTGTAGTTTTCCATCTCATTAAAGAAGAAAGAGTAATCAATTTTTGTATTCACAAATTGTATTTTTAAAAATCTTTAAAAACAAAATGAATATACACACATCCCTCAAAATATATAAAAGAAAAAAATCTCTACAGTTTCATCACCTTAATGAAAGTAATTTAATATATTTATGTATGCTTTTAATATAATCTTATTCACCTTAACATAGTTGTAATCATAATATACATTCAATATTTGTTTCTTTTCCCCCCACATTTATAACATAAAATATTTCCTATTTTGATATATGATCCTCATTGCCATTCTTTTTAATGGCCACACAATATTCCATCTTGTGTTAATCATAGATATATTAAGAAAAATCCAATAGAGATAGAGAGAAAAATAGTCTGCAATGGCCTCTTAAATATTGGCAAGCTTTAATATTTTTCGCGATTTCTTATTTTGAAACTCAGCTATAGCATTAATTGCTAGATTCATAGTGTCTTCAAATTATGAGTTAAAAGGTAATTAGCCTAAAATCTCTGCATATACAAATGGCAAATTATCATTAAGTGGCTTAAGTGAAATCTGCCTGCTTCTAAAGGATAGACCAGAACAGGATGGATTTTGAGAGATACAGATTCAAAAATTTAAATGTTTTCTGTAGTTACAGCTATCACATCCATCTAATTTGGTTTTGAGATATTAAATCACATTTAAACTTTACAATATGAATGCAAATGAAGCTTGAAATTAATTTGGTCTTAGCATACTCCTACTGTTTTGCCTTCCTAGAATATAGGAACATGTTACTCTGTTAGGTATCATGCAGGATGTCAGCAGATGACATGAAATTCTCTTAGCATTCACTTAAATTTGATTGTACATGAAAGAAAAGACATAGAAACAGACCAAAAAAGCCTAAATCAAAAAATTGTATATTGACAATGACAGTGTTCATTAGTGACTTAGTATCTCTGCCCCACTTTGGAATCCCAGGTTTGAAGCTCACTTAGGATTTGTGTAAACACCAGCAGAGTTCAGCTCCAGTGGCCTGCAAACTGTAAACAAGGTGTAAGAGTGATTTGCAGAATAGGAATGAAGCCTACTTGACCGGGTAAAAACAGATTAATTTGGACTGTCAAATACAGCAAATATATCAAACAGCTAAACTAAAAAAATATTATTAAAACAGGACCAGCAGATAGTACAGTGAGTTAGAAGACAATTCTGAGAGGTGATTTGGAGAATTTGATAAAAACCTATATTTGAAATTTTATAATAGAATCCACATAAATTCCTTTTCATCATTAACTGGTCAGCAATAGAAATAACCCCTGCATAACAGTATGTGTACATGTGCAATGGACATGAGGAAATCAGGCCACACCCTAAAACCAGGTAGTCATTCCAAGATGCATTAAACATTCATTTATCTGTCACGTTAGTTAGATTTGTATGGAGCACTGCATGTGTTGACAAGCATTATGGGCTGAATTGTGATGCCTCAAAATTCATATGCTGAAGCCTTAACTCCCAGTACCTCAGACTGTGCCTGAATTTGGAGATAGGACCTTTAAAGAGGGGATGAAGTTAAAATGAAGCTGTTAGGGTGGGCCCTAATCCAATCTGACTGCTATCCTTATAAAAAGAGGAAGCTGGGCACACAAAAAGAAAGGTGGCCGTCTGCAAGCCAAGGAAAGAGGCCTCAGAAGAATCCAAACCTGTCAACATCTTGACCTTGGGCTTCCAGCCCCCAGAAGTGTGAGAAAATAAATTTCTGTAGTTTAAGCCACTGTGGTATTTTGTGATAACAGCCCTAGCAAATTAACATAGCAAGTTAGGCTGGACAAAGTGTGGCAGGAAAGATGAAGCTGCCCCCTCTATCTGTCAGGACATAGCGGCACCTCAGCTCTGAAAGTAAGGCGGGGGCAGGAGTAAGATACATGAGCCAGCTAGGCTCGCTCTGAGGAGGTGTGGAACACAATGCACACACTGCAACAACTCCGGAGCTCTTCAGTCCAGGGTGAAATAAAATAAAATAAAAAACTTAGTTACATGAAAAAAGGATTTTGCTTTATTTTTGTATTGAGTGTGAAGTATCATGGGCATTTAGTTGACAAGAGCTACAGGCAGATGGAAATGGCTTTAGAGTCAGGACTGGAGTTATAAGACTGGGTGCTCTTTTACAAGATTTTTTTAGATTTTTATAAAATATATACAGCAATATTTATAGTTTTAACCATTCCCACGTGTACAATTCACAAGAATATTCACAATGTTGTATTACCATCACCACTATCTATCTCTACCTAGAACATTTTCATCGATCTCGACAAAAGTTCTGTAGCCTTTAAACTATAACTCCCCCCTTCTCCCTCCTCTCAAAACTTTGATAACTTCTATTCACTCTCTGTTGTTATGAATTTGCCTATTCCAGGGCCCTCATAAGTACAATTATGCAATATTATCATAGGACTAATTTTTGAAGTCCGAGAAATAAACATTGCCTCCCAGAAAAATATTGGGTGAGGGGGGAAGTAGTGGAGCAATGTTAGGAAAAATCAAGGAAAAGGCCCAGTAATCTGGCTCGTGTTCAATGACACAAACTGTCTTCTCCCTGACCCTTCCGGTTTCCCTGATTCCCTATTCTCCACATTCTCCCCAGCACTTGTTATATCTTGTCCTTTGATAACAGGTGTGAGGTGCTATCTCATTGTGGTTTTGATTTGCATTTCTCTAATGATCAGTTAAATTGAGCACCTTTCCATATATCTGCTGGCCATTCGAATGTCTTTTTTGGAAAAAAAAGTCTATTCAGGTCCTTTGCCCTTTTATAATTGGACTGTTTGTTTTCTTGCTATTGAGTTATGTTGAGTTGCTTATATATTTTGAATGTTAACCTCTTATCAGATGTGTGGATTGCAAATATTTTCTCCCATTCCACAGGTTGTCTTTTTATTGTGTTGATCATTTCTTTCATACTGCAGAAGCTTTTTAGTTTGACGTAGTCCCACTTATTTGTTTTTGATTTTATTGCTTGTGCTTTGGGTATCCTACCCAAAAAAATCATTGTCAAGACCCATGTTAAGAAGCTTTTTCCCTGTGCTTTCTTCTAGGAATTTTATGATTTCAGACCCATACATTTGTCTTTAATCCATTTTGAATTTTAGTGTGTAATCTCTGATTGTCTCTGGCAATTAATCATATGTGACTTCCTACATTTCTTGTATTTTTAGTAATGTATTTTAACTTTTTCTTCATAGTTCTTTTCACGTATTTCCATCTTGACTCTACAAGCACACAGTAAGCACTGTGAGACTGGAAACCACATTTTATAATTTACCTTCCCACACTTAAATCAATATCTTGCACACATTAAGAAATCAATAAATGTTTTTTGTCTGTTTGTTTTCTAGAAACAAGGGATGCAGGGGGAAAGCTCTAGACCAAAAGAGAGAAGAAGACCCAATTTCTTTGCTTGGTAATGGAACCAAGATCAGGCCACTTACATAAATTTTCTAGCCTTTGGTTACTGTGCCTCTCACATGTGTATATGATAATTTGTAAGATCCTTGTAGAGCTTTGCAATACTATGATTCTAGCTTATTTTAATTAATCTGAACTAAAGACATTTTTAGGAGACATTTAAAAAACCAACAAGCATGTACTTTAAAAAACTTATTCAGAATTGCACTAAATAAATATGCACGCAAATTATGATTTCTTCCCTAACAGTGTTTTCCACAAATTAAAGGTCAGAAGGACAGTATTATACTCTCAGCCCGATTCATGTTCTGTGAAAATGAAATATACTGACACCCTATATTCTACTGGGACACTGATCTGTACCTATTTTCAGTCCGCGGCCCTTCACACTCCATTGTTTAAAAATAGATCAGTTCTGAATTTTGGAGACAGACATAGAAGGGCATTAACCTCTTTCTTGATTGTTAAGTTTACTTTTTGCTGTAATCGAATCAGTATAAATTTGATCATGATAAAAATAGACCTTCTTACTTTGTACACATTCCAACAGGCTCTCATAAGCAGAGGGGTATGGCTCACTGAATTTTTCTAATTAGTTTTTAGTTTTAAATATACTCCTCCTTTTATTAAAGCGTCAGCTGTTTCTGATTCTAACATTTCAATGCCAAGTTTTGATGCTAAGACACTGTCTCCAGAAGGCTGGCTATTAAAACGGAGGAAGGGCTTATTAGCAGATTGTTTGAATAAATTCCCAAAGAAATGAGACATGTGATAAGGCTAGACTCGGTGCCCCTCTGGTGTATGGCCTAACACCCTCTGAATGACCCACTCATAGCACCTACCCACAGTTATAATTGCTGATTAAATTTCTGTCTCTCACTAAGTTGTAAGAGCCATGAGGGCTGGGACTATCTCTGATTCTTCACTGAATCATAGTTATAACAAGAATCAAATTTTACTGTGTACTTACTATATGCCAGGCACTTTCAAACTTTTAATATTTTTTTCTCATTTAATTTTAAAACAACTCTGTGAGGTACTTACCATCATTCATATTTAAAGATGAGCAAAGTGAAATACATACATATTATGAAATAGCCCAAAGTTGTACAGATACTAACTTGTGGAGCTGCATTTAAATGAGGTTGGTGGCACTATGGAGAACAGTGTAGAGGTTCCTTAAAAAACTAAAAATGGAACTACTGTATGATCCAGCAATCCCACTCCTGGGCATATACCCAGAGAAAACCATACTTCGAAAAGATACATGCACCCCAATGTTCATTGCAGCACTATTTACAATAGACAAGACATGGAAGCAACCTAAATGTCCCTTGACAAAGGAATGGATAAACAAGATGTGATACATATATACAATGGAATATTACTCAGCCATTAAAAAGAATGAAATAATGCCATTTGCAGCAACATGCATGGATCCAGAGATTATTATACTAAATGAAGTAAGCCAGACAAAGACAACTATCATATGACAATGCTTAAATGTGGAGTCTAAAAAGAAGGATACAGATGAACTTATTTATAAAACAGAAACAGACCCACAGACATAGAAAATAAACTTACAGTTATGAAAGGGGAAAGGGGGGGAGGGATAAATTAGGAGTTTGGGGTTAACATATACACATTACTATATATAAAATAGATTATTAACAAGGACTACTGTATAGTCCAGGAAACTCTACTAAATACTCTAATAACCTATATGGGAAAAGACTCTGAAAAAGAATAGATACAGTGTCTGTATATGTACATGTATATGTATAACTAAATCACTTTGCTATACACCTGCACCTAACACAACATTGTAAATCAACTATACTCCAATATAAAATAAAAATTGGAAAAATAATGAGATTGGTGGAACCGGGGCCAAAGGAATGAGACATATGATAAGGCTAGACTTGGTGTCCCTCTGGTTTACCCATGATGCTGCATAGTTCCCCCATAGTAGGTTTTCACTCATGATTTGAAAGTATACATATAAATATTCATGGCACTGAGAATATCATAAAGGCAATTTAAACTATTCAGAGCAATGAAACTGAAGGCTCCTGAGCAGCCAGGGGAAAACAGGAGCATATTTTAAGTGGATGGAAGGAGAAGAAAAGGAGGGAAAGCCAGGGCAGGTAACAACTGGGAGGGAGAGGAGGTCTCTAGAGATCACTGACGCCCATCTTTGCAGACTCAGAATTTTAATTAGACACAGTCACAGAGCAACTAGAGAGTGAAGATTATAGATGATAGATAATGGATGCATCACATAATAGTGGCTCTAATTTAAAATGCCAAGTTTCTGAGTACCATCATAAGTATTTTTCTCAGAAAACTGTAGTTGTTCCTTTACTTTCTGGTCCATGTATATTAGTTCACAGTGACACGAAGATAATTTTTTAAGATGACTTTACAATCACTTCTCAGAATGCTGATAATGCCAGTGGGGTCAGTGCTCGGGTCAGATGGTCTAGTCCGAGGATGAAGAACACACAGATTTATCTGCTGCACTGAATCTTCTACATCCTGAGGTGGCTCACTACTTAGGTTTGGACAGGGAATCCAGCAACTTTTGTTTTATGTGCCACTGACAATATGCTAGGCACAGCTGGCATAGCAATGTAAGAAAAATAGTATTTATTTTCTATCTATCCCATGGATATTATTATAGAGATTGGACAAAACATTTACATACTTCTTATAATGGTACTCTATTGGAATATTCCCCCATCCCCCAGGTTTACTCTGCAATAAATCACTAATGTGTATAAACCTTGAGAAAGTTAAAAAGAAAATAAAAACAACCACATGCAAAATAGGTCCTTCTGGCTTACAGTGTATATATCAAAACAAAATCACAGAGGAATCTAAAGATGCCAGCATCCTTTTGTTATATATTAGAAACCATATTCTCCATAGTATAATCTAAAGTGATACTAAGAAAGTTCTGTGGCCACAGTACTTCATAGTTCTGGGCATCACTTTTCTTTTTTTTTTTTTAATTTTATTTATTTATTTATTTATTTATTTATGGCTGTGTTGGGTCTTCGTTTCTGTGTGAGGGCTTTCTCCAGTTGCGGCAAGTGGGGGCCACTCTTCATTGGGCATCACTTTTCTTATGCATGCCAGCATCTCTGTTGTGTCTACAAAATGCTCTCTCCAAGCTCTAATAATCAATGATTCTTTGAGATCCTTATTTAATTTGCCTTTATTTATCCAATAAGTAGTTATTAAATATGTACTTTCTAGGGAGTAGAGCTACCATGGAAATCAAGAAAGACAAAGTCCTTGCTTTCTTGGATCCCGAGTTCCAAGAATGGAGAATTAACACATAAATAAAAAGGGACAACAAGGCAACAGAGTGATGTGTACACAACAACAAGGATGATGTGATAGAGAATGACTGCAAGGAAATTAATTTAGATGAACTTCTCACGGAAGGCCCCAGGTAACATTTGTATTGAGATTTGAACAATGAGTCAGGTATTTGTTGAAGGCTTTTCAGCAATTTGTCTCCAATTGATGAAAAAGATAAATCACCTAATTTCTGCACAGAAATGCTTTCAATAAAGTAGTGCTTTCAAAATATCTACTAGTTGAATTAATTTGCATATGCATGGTATGAGTTTTTGGTAAGAGCTTTCAAAGGTCACACAAATGATATTCTTCCTGCCATTTTACATCTTAGAGATTCTTCATATTTAAAAATATTCAAACACATTGAAAAAAAAGTCTGGGGAATAAACCGGATATAACATAATATAGATTTAATTGATTATGAGTAAGGAATAATTTTCATATTCATAAGCATTGCATTTTACTTTCTATATTTTAAAGCAATGGGTTTTTTGCATAAATTTTTTAGAATCTAAAGTTTGACCTGCCCTTCACTTTTGTACATTCCTGAGTACCCAGACTTGTGTTAGCAGAAATCACTGCTCTTAAGTATACATTAGCATCTCAAATTATGCAAAATACTTTCTTACAAATGAGCCTTCTGGACAATGAAGTATTTTAAGTTAAAAGTCTTGTTAAAATGTAAGATGGTTGTTGGCTCTAATGTGAATATATGATTAACAATTATATGTGGTGTGTGTATGTGCACACAATGCAAGTCTTACATTTTTACCTTTTATTATAAAATACATATCAAATAATCTAGCTTTCCCTTTCTAAGTATCCTAGTTTCATTCATTTTATATTTATTGTAGCAATCATTCAGTGTCTTCTGTTGTGTGCCTTCAAAGTGCCAGGCACTTTGTGGATACTAGAGGCACAACTGGGACCAAAATACATCTTTGCACAGATTAATGCCTCATCTTCTAAATTGGAAGACAGCTTTTGAAAGGTGGAATGATGTATTTTACTACTTTTAAAATATTTCCGTATATGTATAACTGATTCACTTTGTTATAAAGCAGAAACTAACACACCATTGTAAAGCAATTATACTCCAATACAGATGTTTAAAAATAAATAAATAAATAAATAAATAATAAAATAAAATATTTCTTGTGATCTACCACTATGACCTGAATATAGCAGGTATATAAGACTACAATTTAATAGGGAGCAAGACATATTTCCCACTGTTCTTACTGAACTTTTCTGCATAAAACATGTCTGGCTTTTTTACATCTAGGTTTCATTTTGAATAATGGCTTCTGTTATCTCTCTGCCAATGTCTTTGCTTACTTTCCTATTCTACTCTTCCTGTTCCCCTAAAGTCTTAATTCACATTAAATTTAGGCTTTTGTGTGACTCTGATGCCAGAAGAGCAACAGCTGAAGAGCAGATGAACAAATGGAGAACATGGTTTTCACCTTTTTAAGGTGTTAAGTGTTTGAGCATTTCATGCTTCTACTTCTAGGATCTCTAATTTTATTAAGTAGCCATGATTCTTACCCTGTTTTCCACTCATAATTCTGTTAAAGACCATTCACCCAATAAATATTTAATGAGCTCCTATCAAATACTAGTCATTAGAGATACAGAGATATTATGGCACGGTCTCTATCCTCAAGAAGCTCACAGTCTTGAAAGAGACAAACAGTAAACTGACAAATGAAAATACAGTGATAGACAATGGTCGGGGAAAATGTATGAAGAAGGTTCTGCCTGGTAAGACTGTTTGATGGAAAGCTGAAGGTAAGCTGGGTGGAAAGGATTGAAGATAGAGAGGGTAGCATGAAGAAAGGCAAAGAGGCAATCAGCAACATTTCTCCCCACCCCGCCAGGAAATTATCAACAATTTTCTGCTGATGAAGCATGAATGTAAAGAAATGAAGATGGAGGCAGACCAGGGGGCATCTCAGGTGCCATGTCAAGCAGCTTGAACTTTTTCTTGAAGGGGATAGGAGGTCATGGTTAGGCTCTGAGAAGAAAGTAATGTCAAACTAGTGTTGTATATCAATCAATATGGTAGCCATGAGATGGGATGCATTTGAGCTAATTGACATCAAAGGCAGGAAGAAAAGTGGCGAGTGCCCTTCAGAAGTTGAGGTAAAAGATGCTGAGACCCTGAACTATGGCATTTGCAAATATAAGGAAAACATTAGTCTAACTTAATGATAGAATAGTTGTAGGAATTGAGGAAATTGGAGGTATGTCTATTGATGGCTTTAAGGGGATAAAAATGAAAAGTGGAATTTTTTCCACGAAGATCAGAGTAAATTAAAGTATGGCAATATAAAGCAGTTAATAACATACACGTGATTAAGAACATTTTCTTGTTATCCTGATTTTACATTACACTGAGCATTTTTAGCAGGGAGGAATGCTTCCCATTTAAGCATGCAGCTTCTTAGGGTTCATTTTTATGTTCCCTTTTTCTATTGGTTTTCTGTATTCCTTCAATGACATTTTATGCTAGAATCCTTACTTTTCTGCTTCTTTGAAATAAATTTTTAGTTTTACTGTGTCCTCCTGCCTATTGATTCCATCTTAATCCCTGATACTGTCTCTTCAATTACCTTTGTCTCCATGCTATGGTCTGTCCTACCCTGCCTTTGAATCCCACCAGGACCTTTAGAACCCAACTTGGTTCTAGTGTCCTGAACTTCTGCCTCTTAGTGAAAGGAATTTGGATTTAAAATAAATTCTGTCAGCCTACAGAGAGATAAAGCAAAGCATATTGATAGATTTTTTTTTTAAATGATGCATTACTTTTTTTAACATCTTTATTGGAGTATGATTGCTTTACAATGGTGTGTTAGTTTCTGCTTTATAACAAAGTGAATCAGCTATACATATACATATATCCCCATATCTCCTCCCTCTTGCATCTCCCTCCCACCCTCCCTATCCCAACATTTTAGGTGGTCACAAAACACCAAGCTGATCTCCCTCTGCTATGTGGCTGCTTCCCACTAGCTATCTATTTTACATTTGGTAGTGTAAAAAATACAAAGTTTTGATTCTATTTCTCAAAGCAAAAATATTTGTACATTCTTATTTGATTGAGGACTCTAGAGAAAATAAGCTAATCAATAGCAGATATTTAGCTCCTTCTATTTCCAAAACTCTTAACTGATGTCTTAAGGCTTAAAAAAATACAAATAACTTTTAATGGATGCAGATACTTAGGGATGGTTATAAATGGTAAAGATGTTAGTTGAAATAGAAATATTTATTGACTCTTTAACATATGCTACATGTAGTAGGAATTTCAAGAAAAATTTAAAATATAGATTAAATGGTCTTTGCTCTTAAAGAACTTTCAAGACAAAAGTGGAGGAAACTAATGTGGAAAAATCGTGATAATAGACAAAATGGAAAGTAGCACACAAGCATTATGGACTCAGTGCATTGGGGGTTAGGGAAAAGAGAGACCAGATCTAGTCTGGACAATCAAAGGAGGTATAAATAAAGACATATTATTTATTACCTTTGCCAACAGATGACAAATATCCGGAAAACGTATGATGCAAGTTGAGAAATTAGAATTGGTTTTTCAAAACAGTAAGTTGCACAATTTGGCTATAGGTCACTTTGGAACATGTACGGCAACAGGGAAAAATAAAGCTGGAAATTCAGCGAGGATCAGAGCATAGAAGGGCTAGAATATGAGCCTAAGGAGGCTATAGTTGATTTAATTTGTAATGTAAAGACTGAACATTTCTGAGCAGAGACATGACTAGCTCTTACACGTAAAAGAAGATTAATCTGGCATCGCCGCTTTAAATGGTAGTTAGAGAAAACAGACCAAAGGCTGGAAGGTAAACTAAGGGGATATTGCAAATAGTCCATGTGAGAGGAATAAGGTTAGGGTAAGGGCCTTGGGAAAGGAGACAAGGGCACAGGTGTAAGATATATTGTCACAGTGAATTGACAGCATTTGGTAATTGACTGGATGTGAAGAGCAAAGAAAGATTTTTAAAAAAGACAAAAATTTTACATGCCAAATGATTCCAAAGAATAAAACATTTACAGAGAGAGAGAGAGAGACTTCAAAGGATAAATGGTTTAGTGATGGAAGATAATGACTAACACATAGATTACTATGCATACATACGGCACGGGGATATCATGTAGCTTTTAAGAAAACAGAGATTATGGCAAGAACTTGGAGCTCAAATTTATAGAACTGCAGAGTGAGATGAAATAAATATGAGACTAAAACTCAGAAATTCAAAATGAAAAGCCAATGGCTCAGTAATGGCCTAGTGTTAAAGAAGCTCCCAAAAGAGTTTCAGGGTATGTGTTTTATTTAGTTTAAAAGAACCACCAATGGCTCAGAGACAAAGGATTTGATGCTTAAATGTTCACTTATAATTTTCAAGGAAACAATTTTGGTAAAGAAGTGGAGATTGAACCACAATGCAATAATTAGAAAGTAATCTTTGGCGAAGGTTGGTAGTAAAAGAAAGGAGAAAGAGAAAGACAGTGTAAGAAACACAAACACTCAAGAGAATGTTCTTTTGATCTAGGGGTGACCCGTACATTCTAGTGGGCAGAGGGAAGGCTTCTAGGGAGGGATGGAAAGGAGATGCAAGGCCAAGAAGTGGTTATTGATGTTGCCAAGTGTTTTAATGAGGCAACAGGAAATGAATTACTCACAACGGGTCAGGTCAGTCTGTAATCAGTGTCCAGGAGATGAGCAAGGAAAATGAAGATAGGAGGAAAGCAGAAATCAAAAAGAAGTTAACGAAACAGTTTGGTGAGCATGAGATGAGAGCGTGGAAAACTGGGAAGATATGGGCAATGAGGACACAAGAAGGGGCTTTGTAACTAGGGACACAGAAAATAAAATGATATCCTGAGAATCATAATTAGAATAATTTCCAGTCTTTTTTCAACATAAGTGCCTGTAAATGGGAGAACCTAAGGGCAAATAAGGGCAAAAACCAAGATGTTTTAACATTACATTTTAATTTTTCTTTTAAGTAGTGTCAAAGCATGGAATGGAGGATTTCCCAGGAAAGGAGAAAGTAGACAATGATCTTGCACACGGAGACTGAGGACTGTAAATCTTACCTCTCTCAGAGGATCATTGAGTTCATTGAGAATATTTTCCTCATCAAAGATTTTGCCTTGGTATCTGTGTTCATAGTAATCATGTATCTTCTGACGCATATCAGCTGGTAACTTATGGAATGACATGTATTGTTCCACTTGCTTATACTGTAAGGAAAGGAAAAAAGGAAATTAGAAAACATTGTTAGGCTGTATGAGAAATCGTCGTGTTACTTTGTGGTGCTATATTCAATAATATTTGAGTAACAGTAACAAAAAGAAGAAATCCTTTAAGGGGAAGGAAATAATGTACTAGGTTGTAATGTACCTACTCTGTGTCACAGACTGTAGAAAGCATTTGTTTAGTTGAACATTTCCTGTAAAGACCTGAGATGTTATAGAGAGGAAGCATGGAAGGAGCTCAGAGGTAACTGGGTGCAGCCCCAGAAAAGCCAGTGATGAGGCAAGAAAACAAAATGTGACGCTATTTTTTTTTTTTTTTGGATTTTTTTTGAGCTGAGTTCTAAAAGAAGTATGAAGTTGCTGTTTAACTCTTCATTTGGAGAAAGAATCTCATAACTTTGGATAGTACAAAAGGTCTTATCTTAGACCTTTATAGCAAAAGATCAGACCTAATTAACAATTGAATCTGGAGGCAGAAAGCTTGGCAGCTATTTGCAAGTCATAGATACTCAAGCAACACTCGTGCCCTGTAAATTAAGAGACTGTGTCAGGCTTCCATTTAGGACGTAGCAAAATATCAGAATGAGGCTAGATTCACATAATTTTATAGCTGAAACTTAATTTAGACATTTAATTTCATTTAAACAAGTAGTACTTAAACTTGATTGTTTATAAAACTTGCGGTGAGGTTGTCTTTTGGGAATGCAGATTTGCATTCTTAACTCCAGATATTGATTCCATTGAGGTATCTGCCTTTGTAAATTTATACACATACTCATATACATATACATATACATACGCACTTAAAAAAAATCCCTGCAAATCAAACAGGAACATAGAAGCATGGAGATTACTTGGAAGCTTATTAGAAGAGAATTTCAGGCTTTACCTCAGAGCTGTGAAATCAGAATCTGCATCTTAAGAAAGATCCCAGATGATTCATACACATTTAAGTTTGAGAAATATTCCCTCGATGTTTCAAATGCAGGTGGTCATAAGACTATACTTTGAAAAAATTAGTTAGACCCCCCCAAATTAGTTTCATTGTATGTATGATAAAACTGAGTACAAATTAAAAGGTAGATAATAAAACTGGATGAAGATACTGGAATAAAAATCTTTCCTTAAACACAACACATTTGACATATTATCTATGAAAAATTTTTTTCAAATCTTTTCCTGATAACAGAGTTCAGACTAGAAGATCTAGGTGACTGGACTCCCTGCCCATAATTACCGTAATTATAATTGGTAATTGATAATACATATATCTAATGGGAAACAGCAACCCATTGTATTGTATTTCTTCAAATTTTTTTACATAATTTCCTTACACATAACATTCATATTTTTGGACATTCCCTTTTAGAGTTTAGTATTCTCAAAGGAAATACAACTTTGTCATGAGATTCCTTTATTTGGTCACCAGACTGTTCCCTGAAGTATTTAAAGCCTGCAGGCCTACATATATATATCTCTGAAGCAACTTGATTATGATTTAGGCATTCTGAATTTAGGCACCAATGCTGTCACTGTCATTGCGTGTAAGTGGCCTCTAGTATATACTTGAGAAGGACTGGGTTAATTTTTCCTGAAGAAGTCAGAATCTGTATGCTAACCTTGGTAGCCCACCCTTAGCTAGAGACCTCAGAGTCAGCCTGCTTTGACCCCTCATGCAGCTGGTCCAAAGGAAAGATGCTTCAGTGGCCCTTTCTACAGGATTGCTGTGTAGGATAAAGTTGATTTGCAGCTGGACTGGAAAAGCTCTAACTTTATTTTTAGAGACATCTTTGTATCTGATTTTTACTCTTAGCCAAGAAGAGGGCAGTGGGATATTTGAGGTACTGTTTAGGTTCTGAAACTCCACTGGAGACCCACAAGGCTAACTCCTGCACTAATGATTTGCAAATAGCCTGCTTGGTTTGACTAGTTTGGATGGACTATTTAAAGAGCTACTGAGAGCTTTGTTGGTGAGCTCTCCCCAAAGCAAGACTCCTTGCACAGATCTTGGTGGTTCAGGCCAGTGAGTCAGCATGTTCCAGGGTCCCAGAGATTGAGCCCACAGGGAGGGTGCTGGGGAAAGGCCCTCGGGCCTCTGATGCTTGTTGGCATTCTCTTTCTCTGTTGCACTGACCTTTGCCTTTAAGCGAAAGCCTCATATGAGTATAATCTATGGAGTCTGGTGAGCTCTGTCAAATATCCGAACTTGGGAAAACAATAAAACAACTTCAGACAACAGGGCTGTCACTTACGGCATTGATGAAAGTCCTTTCAGATCTGGCCAAATAAAGGATTCAGTGTGTTCTTCAAAACCAGTAGGTATCAAGTAATCTCTGCTCACTTTTCTCAATAGAGTGCTTGCCCAAACACTGCTTGGGGTGGTGAGAACCTTTAACTTTAACTGGCATACTGAAGCTCTAGATTTCTCCCTTTTTTTGCATGTATCTCAGGGTTATGGGAGACAGCATTAAAACTTAGTAGCATTTTAATCATTTTGGGGAAATTTGTGCCTGTGTTTGAGGGAGAGTAGGGGAAAGAAAAGAAATTCAGTTTCTGGCAAGTTAAGTTTAAGATGCCCATGGCACATCCTAACGCTTATATGTAGGTCAGGCACTTAGAAGAGAAAATATACGCATAGTCAATGACTAAGGGATCACTAAGGATGCGTCAAGTGAGGACATAAAAAGACAAAAAGTGGAACTTATATTTTAAAAGCAGTTGAGTCATGGAGTTTGACAAGTTAAGGGAACTCACATTAGCCAGCACGATGTAAGAGCAGGACCAGAAAAGCTAGATGAGCAAAATCCAAAGAAGGATAAAGTTTCAAAGGGGAGGGGGCCACTTAAAAGCAAAGAACCAAGTACAATTCTTTCCTGAATATAGAAAATCAAAAATTCATTGTATCAGATTTAAAAGACTATAAAACAAGTACCATTGAAAATTCTAATGTACTATTATTTTTTAAATGTTCTCTGCAATTAAAATTTTATATATATCTATATCTATATATAATGTATGTACATGATATTTTAGGGGTTCAGAACAGGCTTCTTCAAGATGTGACACTTTGGCATGTGGGTTATTATGTGCTAAAGGCAGTGGAGACCCTACAGGCTCAAGAGAAACTACTGTCCCTCCCTTAACTACTTAGGATAATTTAAATTGGGGATTTTTCCCAGAAAAAGGGTTATTACCAGAGATAAATTTTATCTAAGTGGTCCCATCTGTATGGCAGGACAAACATCTAATTACCCAACAACTGCTCTTCTTTTTATCATGCTATGAATCGTCCTCCTGTTTTTGAGAGCTCCAGGTCCCTCTCCCATTCCTTAGCCCAGGATGGCATATATACCTTATTTTACCTCTTTGTCTCTGAACCTCTCCTGTATGTGGGGTCTCTGACCCTATCAAGTATGTGGGATTCATGTACATATGAGAAATGAAATTTGATTTTCACCTGTTAACTGGCTCATGTCAATTTAATTCTTAGACTGGACAGAAGAACCTAGAAGGATAGAGGAAAGTTTTCTTCCGCCTTGACAATATTAAAAATGTGCCCTAATAGAGTGTTTATAACAAATGGCAACATTCCATTGTCAAACCCACCAGTCTCACTTCTCCCATGTCACCATTTTTAAAAAGGTGTTTAGTTGGTATCACCAAGCAATATGCTTCTGTCTCTATTTCTTATATGGATTAATAATAGGCATCATTTATTGATTCTTTGCCATAACAAAGTGGTTTAACTACTTACAGCTCCCTGTATCTTCTCACCCCCTTTCTCGTACTATAACTGTGTCACTAGTGCTAATTGTTCCCTTGATCTCCTTTGTAACTTTACATAATCTATTTATACCTTTATTTCTTGTTCAGAGAACTCTAGACAAATTTACCAGATGAAAGCAACAAAATCCCTCCTTCACTCCTACTTTCTAACTTCTGTTATCTCTACTTTTATGATGTAAAGGTGTATTATAATTTTGTACCCGTAATTAAACCTACCAAACCCATAAAGTGTTTACATTACTTTGACCATGTATCATGATGCCAAGTGGAACATTTGATGACATTTCCTTTTGTTTCATGGATTTTTAATGATTTTCATTTCTTGCATAATTAGCTCTTATTTTAGTTTCATTTATTTTTTCCAGCCTTCTTATCCTACCCAATATTTGTTGAGTTTTCTTTAGAGATTTTTCTGTAGGATTTCTCTTTACAAAATCCCTGGTTGGGTTCACTATTCTTAGACCCTATGTTTTTCCTTTGGTTTAGTTATTCATGTTGCTGGAACCAATCCCTAAGTAAACAACTATGAAATATTGAGTGGGATATAGTTTTTTGGAACCATTTCTTCTCTGAAAATGTCTCTGTTAAACTCAAAGTTGATTGATAACCTGACTGCATACAGAACTCTAGGTTGAAGTCTAGTTGGATGCTGAGCCTTTGGATAATTGATGCACTTTGCTGGATATGGTCCCTGTTTCTCATCACTTATTTCATATATTCTTTCCCTGCATTTCCCCCTACGTTTCCCTAGATTTCCCACATTTTCTCTACATTCCCCAATATTTCCTGAAATTCTTAGAACTCATTTTAATTCCAAATATCTTCTCAATTCTTTGAGCTTTTATCTTCATAATTTTATTGCATTCAGTTTAGAAATATATTAATACATGAAGTTAAAAAATAATTTTAAGGCATCCTTTTATTCCTGAAAAATCTGGATGTCTCAAGAGAGGGGAATTGAAAAGTATCCACTGGATTTAGGTTCGGTAAAATTTTTGGTGTCTTTGCACTCAGGGCTTTCATTGGACTGTATGTGTACATCAGGAGTGGGGGAATTCAAAACAGTTTGCAAATGTTTAGAAGTAAGAAGTGAAAATGGAAATAGCAAATGTAACCATCTCTCTGACGCACTCTAGTTAAAAGCAGAGAGCTAAAATGATAGCATGGTAAATGTCAACAATTCAAAAAATCTAAAAAAAAGTTTTAATCACATTTATATTGTTTTTATATTCATGAAATGATACCCTTACCAGAAAACTGAATCACCCCTACTTTAATATCCCCTACTCCTTCATCCTAATCCTCAAGATAATATCAAATCATGTAAATTCTACCTGCTAAAGGTTTCAATAATTTTCCTTTCCCCTGCATCACCATTGTTATCAGTCTAGTCAAAGTAACTTTATTCATCCTCTAAACTAATTCCTAGCTTCCTAACTACATTCTCTGTATCAATTTGCACATGCCTTCTTACAATCCTAATTCATTTTCCATAATCCAGACAGAGAAATCTTTTTTTTAACATCTTTATTGGAGTATAACTGCTTTACAATGGTGTGTTAGTTTCTGCTGTATAACAAAGTGAATCAACTATACATATACATACATCCCCATATCCCCTCTCTCTTGCGTCTCCCTCCCACCCTCCCTATCCCACCCCTCTAGGTGGTCACAAAGCACAGAGCTGATCTCCCTGTGCTATGTGGCTGCTTCCCACTAGCTATCTATTTTACATATGGTAGTGTATATATGTCCATGCCACTCTCTCACTTGATGGACCTAGAGACTGTCATACAGAGTGAAGTAAGTCAGAAAGAGAAAAACAAATACCGTATGCTAACACATATATATGGAATCTAAGAAAAAAAAAATTGTTCTGAGAAATCTTTTTAAAATGCTAAGCTTATTGTCATTCTTTTCCTTAAGGCCTTTTAATAGCTTCCCATTGCCTTCAGGATCAAGTCCAACTTCCTTGGCCTATGTGGGCCTCTCCTGCTCTATCACGTGCATTTCCCCTTTGTTTGCTATGCCCTGGTATATTAAATGTCTTTCATATTCTTAAACTTACCCTGGTAGCTGTATGCTCATGCTGTTTCCTCAGTCTGAGATGCTTTTGCACCACATAATTTCATGACTAATATCTATTCATCCTTTAACTCTCTCCTCAAATGTACTATGTCAAGGAAGTATTCCCTGACTCCCTAGGCCATGTAAAGTCGCTAGGCATACACTTAGACACAATGCTGAGTTTACCCCTTAGTTATGCTAAGGGCACCTGCAATTACTTGTTACATGTCTGTCCTTGCCTATCTTGCTCACCACTGACTCTGCTAACATATTTGCACATAGTAAGTTCTCAAGTATTCACTGATTGAAAATCTGGTTTGTTACACACTTTCTGAAAATTCTTCTGATAAAGGAAACAAAAAATGTGATCTTTGCCTTCTTTCAGTAATAATAATGGTATCAAATGGAAGATGCCAGATAGGGAGGTTCTTCCACATGGATTGAAATTGTGGATTTGTATTTTATTATTATTGGTTTGTATTGTTTATGATTCAGAGAAAATTTATTAAATGTGAGATTCTTAACTCTAACTTATTGCAATTAAAGTGGATTAATCTGTTCTTTAAAGAATCTGTGGTTTCTGTCTGAATCTGTATCAGTCTTTATGTCAAACACAGCTATAAGGAGGAGGAAATTATTGACTGTGAAAGAGAAACTGCCTTCCTATAATTCCAAAATGCTTATAACAATTAGGAAATAGCAGAAGTTAATAAAAACATGTGCAAAGTATATGTATTTTGATATTAAGTGATGAAATACTTGGTTGACTGCCAGTACCTCTCATGTTTTTTTTTTTGAAATTTTCCTCTCTATCAGGATTTTGAAATTGTGACAGTTTCTTTAAGTTGGACATTATTCAATAAGCTATTTTTTTGGAGCTATGGAGAGTAACTAAGAAGTATAGGATAGAATCATTGTCTTAAGCTTAATGGCTAATTAATTGATTAGAACATAAGCAGTTATTTAGAAAAGGGAGTGATTTGTTAAGACACTCTCCCTATTAAATAAGTATTCTATTAAAAAATAAAAGGAGTTTTCTTCATCACTGAGACAGCCACGTGTACACCTAAAAGAATAGATAGTCTTCAGGTATCTGGGCATTGTTTTATGTACTGAATATTCCTGGGAGATAGGAATCAGAAGTTATACTTTTCATTTTAAGAACAAATTACATTAAAATGAAAATTAGCAAGTAATTCATAATTACTAATCAAATCAAGTGGACTTCTCAGTTTCTGATTCTAACTCTAGTCTTCAAATCTATAAAACACTGCCGATAAGTAGTTGACTTTTTACTGAAATCTCTCAGGAAACACTGAATTACTGTATAGTAGTGTGTTTTATGATAGCTCAGGACATTGTTTAAAATGTAGCCCATGCCCACGGCAGACTCTTAACCTGTGGGTGTCTATGTGTAACTTAAGATTGTAATGATAACTGTCATTTCATCACTTTTTAAAGTTTTTACGTAGGGAGACTCCAAATGATTCCGGAAACAATTAATGGTAAGATTTTGCCACCAAAACTCAGCTTCCTTCCTGCAATGCAGCACAGCCTTTGGAGATTATAGTAAATGCTCCCAGGTAGCCTAAGACAGGAAATCTGAATTCCTACATTTCATTCTAAAGTCAGTTTATTTATGCATTAATATTTAAAAAATGATACAACCTAATAGCCTGTTTATCCAAAACTCTACCAATTTTAAGACAGATGGCTAAGAATATACTTTTCTTAATTAATATTAGCATATACAAACACTACATTCCTCAAGACATTTATATGGAATCTCATTAGATAATAAATTTAGCTTTAGTTTAATAAAATGTTTGGAAATAGCAGTACTTTAAATAGTAAACTTATTATGGATAATTATCAGTAGATATTTGTGGATATATCTATATATCTATATATACACATATGTAATGAGTTTCAAAAACATATGACATCCAAAATAAGTTACTCTGTTCTTTTTAGAATATATTTGATCATAACTATTTTACCAATACGTTCAGAATATTCTACTTTACTCACATAATTTATAATGTTCATTTAATTGTTTTATAAATAGGCAAAAAAGAAAAGTATTACATAGATTATTATACCAAATATAGCCAAAATAAGAGATATTTAAAGTATTTACTTATCATTACGTATACTTTGTATTATGCATTTCCAGCATACATCAAAAAGAAATTTTTAATTGAAAAACAAACAAGAGAAAAACAAAGGTGTACTCACTAAACACCTTTTGTGTTGCTTCTAGAACTTGTTAAACCGCAAGGGCTTTTTGCAGCCCTTATTTCCTGACCTTAGTACAGGTTTGCTACAAAGATAGATGTTATCATTATCATGAGACCCTTTTTAAAAACTATATACTTATTGTGATTTTCAAAATAATATGGCTGTAATTCTTATTTCTAAAAACGTATTTTTCACTGTCTTATTTTTGTAATAGTTTTATTTTAAAAAATACAAGAATAAAACATCTTTGTAAATGAAAATAGAGGGCAAGGAACAACAAAAAAATGAATTACATGTTTAGTATAAACCATTGCATAATTTAGTCATGCTACTAAAACATTGCTCTACTTATAGGCAATTATTGGGAAAATCATTAAATAGCAAATAGTTTAAAAATCCAGTTGAATTAAAATACATCTCATGCTCAATATAAATACAACTTATAAAAATGGTGCCTGGGGCTTCCCTGGTGGTGCAGTGGTTGAGAATCTGCCTGCTAACGCAGGGGACAGGGGTTCGAGCCCTGGTCTGGGAAGATCCCACATGCCTCAGAGCAGCTAGGCCCGTGAGCCACAATTACTGAGCCTGTGCGTCTGGAGCCTGTGCTCCGCAACAAGAGAGGCCGCGATAGTGAGAGGCCCACGCACCGCGATGAAGAGTGGCCCCCACTTGCCACAAATAGAGAAAGCCCTCACACAGAAACGAAGATCCAACACAGCCATAAATAAATAAATAAATAAATGGTGTCTGAAATGATGTTCTTCTTACTTATAATGTAAGTTTTATATTCAAATGATTATACGTTGTAGATTTTAACCATAATTACAAAATAATAATAAAAATAAAATATTTAAAATTTCCTTTCAAAGACCAATAATCAATCACTTTTTTCATTTTTAATGTTTAAGCCAATCATCGTTGGATTTATGACTAAGCTATCTTAATTTTTACAAAGATATTTTTAATATTGCCATTTATTTACATGGTAACTGAAGCTATTTTGATCCTACATTTAAAAATAAATGAATCCCTTTTTATATATATACATTAAAAAGCTAGGTTGTATGCAAGTGAGTTTACCAAGTACTATTTTTTTTTATTAATTTTTATTGGAGTATAGTTGCTTTACAATGTTGTGTTAGTTTCTGCTGTAGAGCAAAGTGAATCAGCTAAATGAATACACATATCCCCTCTTTTTCGGATTTCCTTCCAATTTAGGTCACCACAGAGCACTGAGTAGAGTTCCCTGTGCTATACAGTACTATTTCTAAAATATTTACAGCAGATTGAATCATTTTCAAAAACAATGTTATAAACAGCAAAATGTTCAATTCATACTTACTGAGGAAAAAGTTTCTTTTAGCAAAAATGGATTCCTAGTTATTTTGTGAAATTCTTTTAAGCAGCATAGTCATATCAGATTAAGTCATATAATAATAAAGGAATCCAAATATACCTAAATTTGACTTCCAACATAAATGGAAACAAAATTAAAAGCTAATTGTACATGAAGAAAATTCTATGGTTGCAAAGTTATTTTTTTCTGCAGAAGTTTGAGTGGGATAATTCCATTTTTATCTTCATTCTACTTTGTCTTTTTGGAAAGCTGGGTAATCAAATATGGGTTTCTTTGTAAGACAGTGAATTCTTCAGCTGTCAGGATACGGGGAAAGCTTTTTGTGATAGTGAATATGTATCTATTTGACCTGGAAAACTATCAAAATTACAACCTAACAGGTGATCTTAAAATCCTTACAGAAAATATTACCAGATAAAAATGGTTATTCTTCCATCCAGAATGATCTCTTCCATAATAAACAGACACTTGCTATCTTATTTATGGAATCTAGCACTCACTATCTATTTAGATATTTCACAAAATATATTTGAATATAAAAGCAAGATTTTTTAAAAGTTGGAAATTGTATATCACAGCTCTTCCTTCCTCCCTCCTTCCCTCCCTCCCTTCCTTCTCTCCTTCTCTCTCTCCCCCTCTTTCTTTCTTCCTCTCTTTCTTCTAATAGTTTGATTTAAAAATGGCCAGATTTCAAAAAGTTTTCCAAAAGTCAGAGTAACACTGTTTAAGACTTAACTAAGTAATTGAAAACCATAATAGTAATGAGAGTTCAATGTATTTAGCAATTAGAAGAAAATGCATAACTATAAAGTAAATTAATTATTCATATAAAACATTTTTAGAAAGTTAATTTTAGCAATTATAGAATAAAGGTCAGGGGGATAGATGACTGCTGGAAATTGAAACAGTCATTATTATCATTATAATAGAGTTAAAATGTGTGCTTGGTTACTTTAGAAATCCTTTAGAGTGTCTTCCTGCTCTGAATGGCTTTGATCCCTATTATTGCAATTTTTCTTGGTGTGTGTGTGTGTGCACTCACACCTGTGTGTCTGTGTGTTTGCAAATAAGAAAGTGATTTTGATCCTTAATTCAATGAGTACAGATTGACATACCATGATCACCTAATCACTCTTTCATTTTTCAATAGGACTATTTAAAACATACTATGCTGTTTTATTTCCCTCCCCCAACAAATACTTTCATTAATAGATAATGACCTTACCTAAAATTTCAAAGAGGAATAGAAGACTTCACACAAGCACATCTATTAACTCATTTAGAAACTCACCTATTTTTTCTCCCTCTTTCCTTCTTGGTCTTGCAACAATGAAAGAAGTGTCTTTTCTCTCATTTGAAACTAATCTTTCAACTGGGTTTGAATATCCTCTCCTCATCCCTCCACAGAACCATTACCCTATCTGCTATACTTTCTATCTTATATCTTCAGTGTTCTCTATACATGTTGGCTCCAGCCAAATAGCTTTTAAATATACTCATTATATTTTAAATAATAAAATATATCATTTTATTAATAATAATAAAAAATAATATCTAACCCTTGGATATTACAAACTATTTTCCAGGAACTCAACTCAACAGTTTACTCACATTTACTTGTTTACAACCTTATGAGTTGTTACCATTATGTTTATGTTACAGATGATGAAACTGAGGCACAGATAATTTAAATAATGTGTGTAAAGTCACGCAGCTAATTAGTGTTGAAGCCAGGATTTGAACCCAGGCAATCTGGACCCACAGTTTGTGCTGTTTACTCACTACATGACATTTCTGTCTTCAAAAAATGGCTCTCAATTGAGCACAAATAGACCTCCGTCTCCCACCCTATTTTTCTCCTTCCTTTTGTCAATCAGTTTCTTGAAAGAGTGGTCTACAGTCATTATCTCATTGTCTTCTTTACATTGAAACTTTAAATATTGAATTATAACTTCCATTCCTTCTATTCCACTAATAATCCCTTACATTTCCATAATTTCCCAATGGTTACCAATAACTAGATATTTTGCAAAGATTTTCTTATTTTTATATGAACAGCACTGAACACTAGTAGCAGACACTAATGATTCCCCATGCAACCCCTCTATCCTTGCAAGCTGGCCAACTCTGATGTCAACTATAATTATGGTGGAGAGTCCATCTAAGGGTTTCTATCTCAGGGCTTTCTGAGAAGGCTAGAAAACTTGCTCAGCTCCAGCTAGAGTTGCATGGGAGTTTGGGGATGGAGAGAGATGTAGGTAACATTCAACTAATGAGGGACTTGAGTCTAATGATTAATGTCACAGTCTCCCAACTTTCGAAAAGACGATCATAAGGAGAACTCTGCATGGTTCTTCAGAGGGTCTCAGTAGGACTAAGTTACACTTGCCCACATTAGAAAACAATTCAATAAAAATACACTTCATTGGTTTTCCTTTTTCTCTAGTCTTACTCTTCCTGTTTCCCCATTTTGCCTCTTGGAATTACTCCCCAATGAATTACCTACACCCAAATCCTTTTCTTAGGCTTTTGTAGGACAACCCAAACTAAGACATTACTGTTGATCCCTTCCTTCTAGAAAAGCATCTTATCCTTTAGCTTCTTCATCTGTATTATTTTCCTGTTTCCTCTCTTGTCATTGACTTCCCTCTGCGATCTTATTTGTTGATATGTCTTTCTATGTTGGTGTTTCCAAGAACTGCGTCCAAGGCCTTTTTAAAAAATTTTCACCTCACATATTTCCTTAAGCAATGCTTCCCACTTGCATGACTTCAGTCACTATCAATATACCACCAGTCTCCAAGTCAATGGCTCCAGTAGAGAACTAACTACTGATCTCTAGACTCATACGTCTACCTTTCCCTTAAGCATCTACCTTCAAAACATGGCTCAAAGGCACATCAAATGCAACATACTCAAAATTGAAATCATCTCCCTTCTCTCCCCACACCTCCTCTATGTAACCATCAGCCTAAGCTATAGATCTGGTTTATAGGGCAATCATCTTTCTGTTTCCAACACATTTTACCTTTATCCTCCACAAACTAACCATATTGCCACTGGGGAGTTTATTTTTAATCACTTCCTCTGAGAATTTTCCCCTAATATCTGGCTCAGACTTTAACACACATTCAAGTAGCATGGAGATCTCACTAACTAGAGATGTGCATACGGTATGTATGGAGTTGGGACTGAGATTAGGTATTTCTAATAATGTCGTGGGTGATGCTTATTCTGGTTAACAGAATATCACAGTAGTAAGGATCTAGATTAGACTAGATGGGCCATTTGTGTTCTAATAACACCAAGTCCATACCCTGGCTATTTTCCCACTATCACAATTGCTTATTGGGACTTCCCTGGTGGTCCAGTGGTTAAGACTCCACGTTCCCAATGCAAGGGGCCCAGGTTCGATCCCTGCTCAGGGAACTAGATTCTGCATGCTGCAACTAAGACCTAGTGCAGCCAAATAAATAAATAAATATTAAATAAATAAATAAATAAATAAGTGCTTATTAAATTGTCTGTGTTCTCTACTAGACGGTAAGCAACTTGAGGTGTCTGCTTACCGTTGTACATCTAGTCTCTTGTACAGTTACTCATGTACAGTAAGTGTTCAATATTTGATGAATTGATTAGTTATATACATTCAAAAATATCCTTTTTTGTAAAATATATTGTTCAGTTTTGATTGGCTACCAGATTTAAAGTATTTTTTAAAGTACTAGCAAAAATGTTATTTTTCTTTGGTAAGGCAAATGTATGTTAAACAGTCAAACTGTTTTACTTCTTTTTTTAATTTTAATGAAAGATTGCAGAGGAAAATCAAATACCTATTCACTGTGACAAAATGCCTAGTCTTCTGTTTTTTTTTTCCATTTGAAAAAATGCCTTAGTTGAAGCAGCTGAAAGATCCATAACATAGTTCTTCAACTTTTAATTTAAATGATTTGTCATTTAATTTTAAAAAATTAGATGGTGAAGGACAAAGTGTTTCCTAAAATATAAAGCCTGTTAATCATAAATCTAGAGGTTATATTTCACCCCAAGGTTGAACCTTACAGGCTACCCATGATTGCAGCTCTTATACTAATAATTTGGACTAAAGTGATTAAAATGGTATAAATTTAAAATATATTAGGTGTATTGATTGTTGTCACATTATGTCCTGTGTGTGTATGTGTATGTGTGTGTGTGTGATTCTTCAATGGAAAAATGCAAGTTTAGTTACGTTGGGCCTCCATGGAAGATCTAGTCACCCTGCAATGAAGAGTTGAACATTTCTTTTAGTAGTGTATTTCCAGTATCCTGGTTCCACCACCCTCAACCAATTTTTTAAGCTTTTACAGATGGGTAATAAATTATTTACAAAAGCCCTATATAAGTGCATTAAAAAGATTAATAGTTTGAAACTAAGGATGTTGTTTAAATATCACTGATATTTTTCTTCATTATTTCTGGTCAAAATATTTCTTAGCATTAGTAATAGCTTGATTTACATTGAAAGTCTCTCTAGTTTGTTTTTAATACAAGTGTTTCCATTTCACTGTACATAGTTTCCAAATTTAAAGCAACTGAATATCTAAGGAAACACAACAATTACTAAGAGTAAATATCATCTGAGAATAACTAAAAGAAGACAATGAATTAATGACCCACCAAGAAATTACCATGGAGAAGCAACATAGTTGGTAAAGGAAGGAGCTTTTACAATGCTTAAAATGTACACTCCTTTGGATTAATTTGTTTTTCAAAAGTGAACAATTCTGGCAAAGATAACATTCCTCCTGTACAAATTAAAAGCATAACATTCTTTTCTTTTTTTTTTATGGGTATCTTTTTTTTTTTAACATCTTTATTGGAGTATGATTGTTTTACAATGGTGTGTTAGTTTCTGCTTTATAACAAAGTGAATCAGCTATACATATACATATATCCCCATATCCCCTCTCTCTTGCGTCTTCCTCCCACCCTCCCTATCCCACCCCTCTAGGTGGTCACAAAGCACAGAGCTGATCTCCCTGTGCTATGCGGCTGCTTCCCACTAGCTATCTATTTTACATTTGGTAGTGTATATATGTCCATGCCACTCTCTCACTTCATCCCAGCTTACCCTTTCCCCTCCCCGTGTCCTCAAGTCCATTCTCTACGTCTGCATCTTTATTCCTCTCCTGCCCCTAGGTTCTTCAGAACCTTTTTTTTTTTTTAGATTCCATATATATGTGTTAGCATATGGATTAAAGACCTAAATGTAAGACCAGACACTATAAAATTCTTAGAGGAAAACATAGGCAGAACACTCTATGACATAAATCACAACAAGATCCTTTTTGACCCACTTCCTAGAAAAATGGAAATAAAAACAAAAATAAACAAATGGGACCTAATGAAACTTAAAAGCTTTTGCTCAGCAAAGGAAAACATAAACAAGACGAAAAGACAACCCTCAGAATGGGAGAAAATATTTGCAAATGAAACAACTGACCAAGGATTAATCTCCAAAATGTACAAGCAGCTCATGCAGCTCAATATCAAAAAAACAAACAACCTAATCCAAAAATGGGCGGAAGACCTAAATAGACATTTCTCCAAAGAAGAGATACCAGATTGCCAACAAACACATGAAAGGATGCTCAACATCACTAATCATTAGAGAAATGCAAATCAAAACTACAATGAGGTATCACCTCACACCAGTCAGAATGGCCATCATGAAAAAATCTACAAACAATAAATGCTGGAGAGGGTGTGGAGAAAAGGGAACCCTCTTGCACTGTTGGAGGAATGTAAATTGATACAGCCACTATGGAGAACAGTATAGAGGTTCCTTAAAAAACTAAAAATAGAGCTACCATAAGACCCAGCAATCCCACTACTGGGCATATGCCCTGAAAAAAACCATAATTCAAAAAGAGTCATGTACCACAATGTTCATTGCAGCACTATTTACAATAGCCAGGACATGGAAGCAACGTAGGTGTCCATCGACAGATGAATGGATAAAGAAGATGTGGCACATATATACAGTGGACTATTACTCAGCCATAAAAAGAAACAAAATTGAGTTATTTGCAGTGAGGTGGATGGACCTAGAGTCTGTCATACAGAATGAAGTAAGTCAGAAAGAGAAAAACATAATATTCTTTAAGTACATAATATAAAACAAGATTGAAATGGATGTTACAGTACTTATCAAGTCTGACATGATGTTGTATTAAGAAGCAATGAAGCAGAATACACATAAATAAGCACAACCCATCAAAATCCATGTTTCAGGCCTGAGTATTGATCAGTTGTCAGTTTTACCATGGAACAATTTAAATATCTCTTTTAATCCAATGGAGAAGTTACATTATATAATTACTATCGTAATTTTTGGTAAATACCTATCAGAGAGTAAGGAGATGTTATTAGAAAAAAAGTGCTAAGTATAGCACTGCAGAATGAGAAAAAGCATAGAGGTCTTGTTTCAGCAAGGCCCAGCCTTTAACCAAAGGTGCGTATTGGTGACTGATATTAAAAGAAAATACACACACATATGTATGTGTGTATTCTGCATATATATATATATATCAACATGCAGAAATATGGATTTATGAATATAAGTTTATATATGTAATTCACATTGAACAACAGTAGTTTAAACTGGCCATGATTTAATAATATCTATTGACACTGCTTTGAGTCTGATAGCAAACCAACATAATGCATAATAATATCAAGGGAAAGGAAACACTTTCAGAAAACCAGTCATGGAATTTATAAAAGAAAAGTTCCCAAACTTTATTAACTCTAACATTATGAAACTAATATTGTTTGGCTGATATAAAATTTGACTAGCTTTCCAGCACCAAGCCAACATCATAAGTTCCAAATTGTTTCCTGAAGTGGTGAGAGATGACAAAGACTTCCAATCTAACTAGCATAAATTCACAAGTGCCCTATTAAAGTGAGAACTACTTAGCAGGACACTACAAAATATGCTTGCCAGGGAAACATCCTAGTTGAAGATGAAAGCAGCTGATTATTAAAATATTGGACCTACCACAAGGCCAGTGGCGTCAGATACAATATGAAGATGAGTCAAGACACATGTGTTAACAGGCTTGCTATTGGCCAAGCAAAGTGAAGAAGTAGATCCAATAAATGGACCTATGGGTCATCAGATAACCATAGTCAAAGACAGGTGAGCAGAGCCAGCAAAGTGAAGCAGTTTCCAATCCAGTTCCACTCAATCATAAAGGGATCAGGGGTTTGCATTGTTCCTAATAATCAATAAGATTTTTTGGTGATTTATTCTGATAGAAGTAGATTCTGTTTCATTTGGTAAGTATTCCTGGCCTCAAACGGTAATTACTCAAAATCATCTGAAACTTCAAGATGATGAAACTAGTTTGATCTTTTTCTTTTTTCTTTACTTCTCAGGAGGTATATTCATTCAATCAGTAGTCATTGCTAATGAGTATCTTTTTAGCCAGGCATTTTCCTATAGTTTAGCTGGGCAGCTAGAGTGGGTTATAGACATTTTAAATAGAAATGACAGATGATAGAGGAATTTGGAAATTATTCTAGGGTCCCCCTTCTCGTTTGTGTCAACATTCATTGACAGAGAAATTGTCTTTTTTCTAGTTTCCTGGCTTTAAGTTATATATATAATTTATACAGAGTGAACTCCTCAATGTATACCTGCAGACTAGATTTCTTTCAATCCAGATTTATATGTCCAATCGCCTAATTGTCATCTCTACTTGGATGTGTAATAAGGATCTCACATTTAACACATCCAAAGCTTAAAATCTCCCCCAAAATCTCATTTTACTATATATACACACCTCGTCTCTGCCTGTTAGATAATGATGACTTCCTACTGGTAGCTGGGACCAAAAACACTGCAGTTGGCTTTGCCATATTTTTTTCTCTAATACACCACTTCTGTAGGCAAATCTTATTTGATGCACATTATTTTTCTTTACAGATTTACAGAAGTATAATTTACATACAATAAAATTCACACTTTGAGTGTACATTTCCATGAGCAATCACTGCCATATCCACATTTTAGAACACTTCCATCACTCCTAAAAGTTCCCTCATTCTCCCTTGTGGTTATCCTACACTCCCACCCTTGGTCCTAGAAAACTACTGATCTGTTCTCTGTCATTTATTTTGCTTTTTCTATAATTTTATACATAAATGGAATAATAACATGCAATCTTTTGCATCTGGCACTTTTTCACTTAGTAAGATGTTTCTGAAATACATTTCTGTTGTTGAAGATATCAATAAATATTTTTTAAATTGCTGAGTAATATTCCTGGATCTGCTTTTTTAATATATTCACCTATTCATCCCTACTCCTACAAACTTAGTCCAAGTCATCATTATCTTATGTAGTTGACTTCAATAGTCTTCTAACTGGTCTCTGCTTTAACTTTTGACTATGATTTATTCTTAAGCCAGTAACTAGTACTGTCCTTCTAAAAGGTAAGTCTGACCATGCTTAAAACCTGGTTTGTTTTAAAACATTGAAACATATTTAAAGTCTGGTCTTTGTTTAAAACCCTCCAAGTACTCCAGTCTTAGAGTGAAAGCTGAAATCTTTCAGTGATCTACAAGTCCATATGTGACCTGGCCTCCTGCTGCTTCTCCTAGTACCATTTTCCTTACTCCCTGAACCAATCTGATGGTACCTTAAACCTGGAAATACAGGAGAGAGTACAAGAGTATCAGAGAAGACGTGGAATTATATATCATATATTCCTGAATCATTGGTCTTCTTTAGTGGTGAGAAATTTAAAGCCTTGTAATACTAAAATAAGATAAATTGTAGAATATACTGTAAAATCTGAATTTTTAAATAAATTTTCATATTGAGACAAGTGGCTTTAGTTTATACTCCAAACATTTTAGTGTATGTGTTTAAATTTCTCTGTACTTTAATTGTACTTGGTAAAGAAGTGTGAAAATCATCGACTTAATTGATCATTCTGGATCATGAGCATGACAAAATTTAATTATAGCTCAAGTTGAGCTACGACTGATGTAGGAGAACCTCCAGGAGTGGATAATTTTAGCTCTGAATTTTGTTAAATCAAGTTTTCAAGTTAGTAACAACAACAGTGACAGCAACACAATATACTATGCTAGAGGATTCAGTGTTTGACTAGAATTTTACTTTCATTGGGTGGAATTCAAACAGCATCAGCTAATTTTTACTTAAGAAAAATAAAAATGGTATGAGATTCATCTTTCCTTTAAAAATATAACACTGTATTCATGTGGGTCTATTTCACTGCTAATGGAGTATGTTAAAATACCACAATGTGAAAAACAGAACTATTCACACATTTATTTAATAACAAATATATTTTCCTAATATTATCAAATTAAAAAAAAAGCAGAATGGAATAAGACCCCTGAAAATGAAAATAAACTTGGGATCAGCAAACTACCATAAAATAAAGTGTTAGCTATAACACATGACTCATTTGGACTCCCAATTTTCCCAATTTAAAAATAATATTCCAAAAAATAAAAATAAAATAAAATAATATTCCAGCACTTCAATATTTTTCTATAGTAAAGCAGATATTTTTAGTGCTTCAGAAAACACTGAGCACATCTCCAATAGCATATTATAGTTCTGATTAGGAAAACTGTTGAAATATAAATTGTTTCACATCTTTTCTGCACTTTAGCATCAAGTCTTTGAAGAAGGAAGAGGAAACTGGAGGTTATAAATAAATGAGAATATAAATCAAATGCTTAAATATTAGAACCTCATAGATTTTTCCTGGTATTTGAAGGTGTTAATGATTATAAATTGTTCTTTTCCTAAAGCAGACTAATATTTACTATTTATTAAATTTATACACCTCATTGTTCTTTTCCAAATACTTGCTCTACAACTCTGTCAGCCCACAGAATATTGTTAGTGACAGAGCAAAGACTCGAAAAATTTTCTCTTGACTGCGGAATGGTGCTCTTAGCTAAATACAAAACACATAAAGATGCAAAAGATAAATATTGTTTCATAGTACGAAATATTGTTTCATAGTACGAAATATTGTTTCATATAGTACGAAAAAAATAAAAAGACAGTAGAATGATGACTAAGCCAAGTGGTCCATTTAATAACTTAGATTCTCCATTTTATTCTTTTTACTGACTTTCCACAAATGTGTATATCTGTTGAGTAGTTCTGTGGTTGTTTGATTTTTCACTTAAGTAAATAATGAAGAGGGGAAGACTATCTCAAGGCTAGAAAAGAAAAGGCTACAGAAGTCAGAGAATCTACTGAGTCAGCAGACATGTGGACAATAAGATTTATTAGAAAGCAATCTACGGTTTTAAAATTTACTGGGTGATGATAATAACAGTGATAACATCTCTGTGATGATTTACAGTTTACAAAGAACATTTGTTCTTCCCAGCTACCACATGAGGTAGGTGGGCAGACATGGTTATGTTTAGATCTTCATGAAAATATTGAGACAGGAGGGAAAAAACATGCCTAAGGCCATACAATAATTTCATTGAAGAGCTGAAACCCTGAACCATGTCCTTCAGACACAGAACATGTGTCCATGTTTTCTGTGGATTATGTGTTCCATAATGTTAATGAAGCCAGTGAAGATATGTTGCAGCTTCCTGACATCATTATTTCTAAAAGGAAGATGTGGCACATATATAAAATGGAATATTACTCAGCCATAAAAAGAAATGAAATGGAGGTATTTGTAGTGAGGTGGTTGGAGTTAGAGTCTGTCATACAGAGTGAAGTAAGTCAGAAAGAGAAAAATAAATACAGTATGCTAACACATACATATGGAATCTAAGGGGAAAAAAAAAGGTCATGAAGAACCTAGTGGCAAGACGGGAATAAAGACACAGACCTACTAGAGAATGGACTTGAGAATATGGGGAGGGGGAGGGGTAAGATGTGACAGGGTGAGAGAGTGGCATGGACATATATACACTACCAAATGTAAAATAGATAGCTAGTGGGAAGCAGCCGCATAGCACAGGGAGATCAGCTCGGTGCTTTGTGAACACCTAGAGGGGTGGGATAGGGAGGGTGGGAGGGAGGGAGACGCAAGAGAGAAGAGATATGGGAACATATGTATATGTATAACTGATTCACTTTGTTATAAAGCAGAAACTAACACACCATTGTAAAGCAATTATACTCCAATAAAGATGTTTAAAAAATAATTAAAAAAAAAAAAAAGAAAGGCTTCAGTTGATTCAAATGTTCAGCCCAGGTTGAGAGCTACTAGTCTAAAACAAGAAGAAAGTAATCAGGAATTTGTAATGTGAGAAAAAAATATGCATACTAGGACTTGTTGAGAAAAGCGGGCATGCTTTCCTGGAAAAGAAAATATTTGAAAGAAAGGGTTTGATTTAGTCTTGTGCTCTGCTGTCCCTGGCAGAACTAGGGCCTGTGGCTAGAAGCTAGAGAGAAAGAGAGAGAGATGCCAAATTAATAGATGGCTTGATGTTCATAAAATTAAAATATTTCAAAATAAATGTGTGCCTTGTGAAGCTGTAACCTCCCTGTCAAGGAAAGTGCTCAAGCAAAGATGAACAATTATAGATCAAGGAAAATGGCAGAAACCAGGAATGAATAAATTGAAACACATAAGAGATCACTCAAAGACTCTTAAGATTTCAGGATACTTATCCACATTCTCATTTATCTTGAACCTAATTTCCATTCTTCAGTTCAGATTAGTTGAAACTTTGTGCATTGGTTAATTTGTTAAAAACAAATGTGTTCAAATTAAAAATGGCTTCTGAACTTGGTCTTGTAAAATTTAAGGAAAAAATGTGTTCCCATGGACTAAAGAGAATGCCTTATGTCCAACTTAATTAGTAACAATTTCCTGCACTGGCACAAACAAGGACACTATGAAATATGGCCAAAGAAGTTCAAATATAAAAGGGCACAAAATTAAGGTACTTATATAAACATATTCAAATTTTAACTACAAAGGAACATGAAGATATTTCTCTATTGCCCCCCAAAATCTCAAATTTAAAGGTCTCTGCACAAACAACATTAGAATTCTGCAATTCTAAATCTTTCTCAAACCCTTTACTTCATGACCAGAGTAAATACAGCACACTGAACATAATTTAAATTGTTCTTGATGAATCTTCGTAATCATTATGAATAAATAACACTTCCTATACTATACATAGTACAGTAGTTACTGCCAGGATTTTTCCATATTTCTGGATTGCTTTTTCCCTGGGCTTCTGCTTCATTTCTCATTTCAGACGCTCATTATGTGGTACTGTTGGCTTTCCACTAAATTGTCCTTGCCTACTGCTGTTGGTGTTTTTCTAGCTCCTTTCTCTGTGATCTAATATATTTTAAATGATAACTTGCTAAATAGTTAGGGGTCTGTTTTGCACAGGATCACCTGCAACCTGACCTTTAAGGCCTTACTTGTCAGACTGCCTGCTCAAACTAAACTAGAAACAAAGGCTTTTGGTAAAACCAGCTAAAAAGGTGTTAAGTATCTGAGAAGGCAAGAAATGCAAAGACTTCTTTTTAAAAAAAAAAAAATTATTTCTTTATTTGAAGTATAGTTGATTTACAATATCATGTTAGTTTCAGGTGTACAGCACTGTGATTCAGTTATGCAAACACTTTTTATACCTATATGTTGACACCTATTTCCCTAAGACTCAGTAGTGTTTTAGCTTAATTATTTTTTGGCTTTGTGAATGACCTACTTAAGATAGTTGGAAGTCAGGTAGCTGTGTGATTGGGTGTTACTATAAATGTGTAATGCCATAACAAACTAGGTTGCAGCTACAAACCCAAAACTAGTGGAAGAAAACCTCCCAAGAACACTATATAGAAATATAGTATTCAATATTAAAAATAATTGTTAGCATAAGCCCTGAAAGTCATTTACATAGAATAAATATGTCATATAATTTTAAGAAAGAGGATTTCCTTACCCTATATCCCCAACCAGTACAATACGTTAATGAATTATGTTTATAAGGGTGACCCAACAGGCAATTAAAGTGCCTTTTGGATCATCCAAGGGAAATTAACATATATCTAATCCAAAGGGAGACACTCAGGTCTCAGGGCACCACAGAGATAATAGTTTTCAACCCTCTCATTTCACAGATGAAGAAAAGAGGCCTAGAATGGCAAATTCATTTATACAAGTTTCACAACTAGTCAGTAAATGTCAGGAATAAAACCAGGTTTCTGAATTCTTAATGTAGTGCCGTTTCGTTATCTCCATGGCCACCATACTATTCAGAATGTTTTATTATTCTTTGGTGCTTTGAAAAAGATTAATTCTTGGGTCAAATTTTTAAAGTTCTAGCTATGGTTTGAATATTTGTGTCCCCTTAGAATTCATGTTGAAACCTAACCCCACAAGGTGATTAGGAGGTGGGGCCTTTGGGAGGATGGAGTCCTTATGAATGAATGGGATTAATGCCCTTGTATGGCCCAAGAAAGCTCCATTGCCCCTTTCGCCATGTGAGATTACAGCTAAGAAGGTACCATCTATGAACCAGAAAGCAGACCACATAAAACATTAAACCTGCCTGTGCCTTGATCTTGAACTTCCCAACTTCGAGAGCAATGAGGAGTAAACTTCTATTTCTTATAAGCCACCCCATTATGGTATTTTTTTTAATAACTGCCCAAACAGACTAAGATAACCCTGTTAACTACAATAATTAATAAACTAGAACACCAACTTCATTAACAACACCAGATAAAGAGACATTTAGAAAATGTTCCTTGAAGTAGAGAATTGTTCCCTCTTGGTGCAACAGCTTGTGTTTCCTCCTGAGCTTGAAGGTGAGGCTGGAGCCAGGTAACATCAGAACATGTTCTCCAGCCCTCACTGTGAGCGTAATTACTCTTCTCTCCATGTGGAGCTCTATAAGTAACTGGTGTCTGTCCATCCATCCATCCATCCATTCATTGATTAATGTTACAATGTTGGATCACTAGCATTTTTTTTCTATTATGTACACTTTTCTATGATATGCTCCTCTTAATCTGCACATTACTTAGGAAAATATTTACTAACACAGTCTCTAAACTGTGTATCTGAGACATACACCTTTTTTCTGAAAGTAAAACATTATAATGATTTTATTTTTGTGTGTTTGAAGCCACCTACAACATATTTTTATTTTATTATCTGAATATTCTCCAAATACAAGTTAATAATTTATTGAACCAATTTAGAAATGTTACTAGCTAATAGATTCTGGGTTAATACTTTAAAGTTATTTTTTAAGAATAAAATCTTTATTATACCAGCAAAATGTGTATCTCTTTCCTTCATATTTTTGTTGTTAAATTGTAAGTTAAAAATAATTCATCCCTATGAAATAAGAGGGAAAGATTTCAACAATAAGAATGATAATAGGCAATAATTGGTTTCAGTCTTTAAGCAAGTCTCATTTGAAAAGGAATAGATCAATCTTGACTAGAGTTAAGATAGAAAAGAGACTTTAAATTGATAATCTCAGTGGCCAAAGGCAAATTATGTAGATATCTGATTAATTTTTATTCATTTTATTTGAGAAATAGACTAAGCTGTAACTGTGCACCAATGCCATATTTATTTGGTGCTCCAGGAATTAAACAGAATTTAAAATCACTCTTTCTGGAACGTTCAATACAGTAAAAAAATACTGTGATGGCATAAATAGACTGAGAGGAAAGAAGCCCTAACTCTAGTTAAATTTGAAACACTAATATTTTATGTATAATTTTGATTAATTATTTGAAATCAAGTTAAATTTAGAGATGTTTCTTAACTATGGCTTCTATATCTCAAGTGAACTCATTCTTTAACATAAGATGACAAATTGCCAACAAATAACAGTCCAAAATAGATAAAAATGAGATTTTGTTTCATACTTATAATTTCAAACAACCTATGAGACAATAGTCAAAGATGGATTAATCGAAATAGCCTTACATTTTGGTTAGAAATGAAAGGGAATCTCCTGGATAAAGTCTAAAATTATATTATAACAAAAATAAATAGACTTTTATCTTTATAATTAATCCAAAGTAACAAGGTATTTCTTGGTTGCCATGAATATCTTATAAAAAGTCCCTATATTTTTACTTGCCTTCTCAAGGAAATAAAATAAATAAAAAAATCATGATTACCATAAATCTATATAAGATCTATGAAGAAAGCTTAGACCAACAAATATTGCCCTGCAAAGCATAACAAGGATCTTGGGTAGCACCTTAAGGCACTATAAAACACAGTCTTAGGTTCCATTTTTTTATTGACATATCTACTAATTTATTCAACTACTACTTGATAGTAAGCAGAAGTATAACTGTATCTAAAAGTTAATAGTAAAAACAAAAAGGAAGGATGGGAGTTATTGTTTAATGGGTATAGAGCTTCTGTTTGGGATGATTAAAACGTCCTGGAAATGTTTAGTGGTGATGGTTGCATACCACGATTAATAAAAAAAGGAGTGAGGTAGATTTACAAAGGACTCCTACAACCCAACAGTAAATAAAACAAAACACCCCCCCCACCCCCGCCACACACACACACAAACCAAACAAAAAACCTAATAACTCACTTAAAAAATGGGCTAAGGGCTTGAATAGACAATTCTCCAAAGAAGAAATACAAATGGCCAAGAGGTATATGAGAAAATGTTTGAAGTCACTAATCACCAGGGAAATGCAAATCAAAATCTCAAGGAGATATCACCTCACACCTGTTAGGATGGCTATTATCAAAAACAAACAAACAAAACAAAACAAAAACCAAAAGAGTGGATAAATTAGAACACTTGCATCCTGTTGGTGTTAATTCGAAATGGTGCAGCCCCTATGGAAAACAATATGGAAGTTCTTCAAAAATTTAAAATAAAACTACCATATGATCCAGCAATCCCACTTCTGGGTATTTATCTGAAAGGACTGAAATCAAGATTTGGAAGAGATATTAGCTCTTCTATATTATTGTATCGCTATTCACAATAGCCAAGAGATGGACACAGCATGAATGTCTCTCAACAGATGGATGGATATAAAAATGTGGTATATACATACAATGGAATACTATTCAGCCTAAAAAAGAAGGAAATTCTGCAATATTCTAGAACATGGATGAATCTTTAAGACATAATGCTAAGTTAAACAAGCTAGTCACAGAAAGACAAAAACTCCATGATTCCAGTTTTATGAAGCATATAAAATAATCAAATTCACAGAATCAGAGAAAAGAAAGGTGGTTTCCAGGGGCTGAAGGGAGGAGGAAAAGGGAAGTTACTAATCAATAGGCATAAAGTTTCAGTTAAACTAGATGAATAAGCTCTAGAGATCTGCTGTACAACATTGTATCTATAGTCAACAATATTTTGTATACTTAAACATTTGTGAAGAGGGTAGATCTCATGTTAAGTGTTATGACAATGGAATAAAAAATTTTAAGTCTGGCTTCTTTTACTCAGCATAATGTCTCTGAGATTCACACATGTCATTGCATGAATCAATAGTCTATCTCTTTTTATTGCTGACTATTACCCTGTAAATTTAAAAAATCAAAAAGTAAAGTATTAAAAAAAGAAAAAATAAAATAAAAAAATTTAAAAAGGACATATATGGAAATATATATAGATATATTATCAAGTGAACAAGCAAGAACTCAAACAAGTTGAGGTGTATGAATTCATTATTTTCTGCACATATTATGGACATCTAGGGCATGCTAAGAAGACATTCTGGAAGAAATTAAGTTACATTGGGGGTGATGTTATGAAGACATTAATGTTCTAAATTGCTGAGTCCTGGATTATTAAATGTTTATAACACGTGAATAGAAAAATATGGTTAAAATGGTCAACTTTATGTCATGTACATTTTACCACACACACAAAAGGAAAAACTAAAGAGTGTAATATTTCATGGCTCTAAAACCTGGTAAGACACTTATGAGTTCCTTGTACATTGTGTGGCCTTGCAAGACCTGTACCTCCTTTTATATACTACAGATATATTAATATTATATTTTGGAGTCAGATGATTGTAAGGAAATCTTTTTGTTATTTACAACACAGGAAAATTTATGGGACTAAGAGATTAAGACATCCTGTTGCTTGTTCAAATTGAGGTTAATTTCCTTACTCTTCGTAAAACTAGAAACTATTAAATGTTATTTCTTTTCTAGAGAAAATGGCACAGTCAAGATAAGTGCGCTGTGAGCACAGTAATTATTAGCAGCTATCTTCAGCTACACTGAATCATACAGTGTTTCCTTTAGGAAAGGGTTGTTATGATGTTGCAAAGCTCTTTTCAAGGGAACAAAGTTAGATTCCTTACACAATTTTTTAAAATTAGTTTATATAAGAATCTTGGGGCTTCCCTGGTGGCGCAGTGGTTGAGAATCTGCCTGCTAACGCAGGGGACAGGGGTTCGAGCCCTGGTCTGGGAAGATCCCACATGCCTCAGAGCAGCTGGGCCCGTGAGCCACAAGTACTGAGCCTGCGCGTCTGGAGCCTGTGCTCCGCAACAAGAGAGGCCGCGATAGTGAGAGGCCCGCGCACCGCGATGAAGAGTGGCCCCCGCTTGCCACAGCTAGAGAAAGCCCTCGCACAGAAACGAAGACCCGACACAGCCATAAATAAATAAATAAATAATTTTTTAAAAAGTTTATATAAGAATCTTAACAAGTGTAGGATTATCAGATGCAAAAAATAAGATAGCTTATTAATAAGGTACATTCCTCATAAAACTTGATACCTTTGAAGATAATTTAATATTTTTTTCTGAAAAATCTTAAGAGAAAATTTTAGAACTCACAGAAATCTAATCTATAATGTAAGAATTTCAGATAAATTTCTATAGAAACAATAGATCAGAGGGTGCCCTTTCTATCACTGTGGAAATGTCAGGGCCAACATTATCACTCAAAAATTCTAGTAATTTGTTACAGATTACTATGCCGTGATACCTTTTGTATGTCTAATGCCACTATGTCTTCTTTTGAATTATTGTAAAATTTTGGACTAATTTTCCTGGAAAAACAAACCATTATTATTTCAAAACATGAGTACATAATTTCAAAATCTACAACTAAGTTTCACATTCCATGAAGAAATTTAAAAAAAAAACTATTAATTTTCACTCATTTAAAATAATGGATTATTTCAAGCTAATGTCAAAATACTTAATATTTTAGCAACACTTTAATAGTAAAATATAAAATAATAAAATACTAACTACAGTAATATTTCCATAGACTTAGCCAGAAAAAAAATCAGCGTATACAATATCTGAGAAACATGTACTAAGTTGCTAGCAAAACCCGTGGAACTGACTTATTAATTTATATTCTAAAACAGTGAAATGCTCTGTGTCCTGAGATAAGTTTTGTAATCCATTTCTACCACCGTTTCTCCAACCATTAAAAAAGAAAAGTAACTCCTCTACAGGTTTGTTGGGAGATTCTAATGATAAATGCTTAACAGCCACAGCACGCACTGTTTCCCTTTTTCATCTCTATATGGTATTTAGGGGTTTTGTAAAGCTGCTTGTAATGCCAAGTACGTCTTCTTTTAGATAAATGCAAGGTTTGTGTATAAATTTTGTTGACAAATGTAATAAGATATTAATAACCCTCATAGGCATCTGAATGTGTATATTACATCAAATTTGGCCAAAGAAAAACTTTGGAACATATGAAGTCTGTGGGATACTATTTTATTGTCAATAAAAACCACAAAATCCATTTTCTAAAGTGTAAATTCACTGTTTATAAAGCTGACTGCACTGGCAAAATAATTTTTTTAAGTGAAAAGTTATTTATATTTTGATACAATGCCCACTTACACTCTAGTTCACCAAACACAAGGGCTCAACCAAGGAAGAATGTAATTAATCTGCTTATCAAATGTTTGACCTAAGCATCTCTGCCTTTTTCAAAAAAATTGTTCATATAAATGCTACAATCTTAGAATAGTAATTTCAGCTCACAGTATGGTCGTCTTTGGATGTTATGGTCTGTTTTTGGAGGTTGAAAGAAAAGCCCAAAGGCTGTCCTGCAAAGTGCTTCTGAAAATTTTATCCTCTTTAGTTACCTATGCACCCCTCCAAAGCACAGTGGATTGAAAAATAAGAATGATGTTTTGTCCATTTGCTACTCTGTTAGTTAGATGTGTGAATGTGAAATGTAATTTAACCTCTCTGGATCTCAACCTTCTCTCTAAAATGTGAACTGATTGAGAGTAAAATCATAATAAAGATATCTAAATAGGAAAATCTTCCTTCTTTCCAGTTAAAACCAAAGAACTTTACTAAACAGCTTTTAAGCTAAGAAAATGTTTATGTTAGTGTTGTCTAGATAGTATTAACGATCTGGATGATAATCTAGCGATTTAAAAATGCAGATATGTCCTGTTGATCGGAAATACTGCCAGGTATTTCTCCAGGAAAGATGGGTATATTCAGGATCAGGAGAGAATTGCAATTTGGTGTCTGCAACCAGGGCGAGCCACGTGCAAGTCCCTGCACAGCAAGGGGAGGAGAAGGCTTTTATAGAGGGGAAAAGGAAGTCCTGAGGGCTAAACAAAAAGTCCATGCTTTTCATGGCTGAGACCTTCCCAGGAAAGAAGAGTAGTCTTTCTTCTTCCTGTTGGACTCTGTTACTGCTGTGGCGTGTCAGAGATCCCACCTCTGGTCTCCCAACTCTACTTAATTATGGTTTTGATTTATTAATTTTGTAAAACTCCTTATAGATATGTTGTAATACTGATGAGCCCCATTGCACACTCATTCACAGAATACTATTTTTTTTGTTATGATTCTTTAGAATTGTGTAGATTCAGCTTCCAGTTATTAATATCTAAATCTGAGATGAAAAGGGCATGCTATTTTATAATATCTTTATAAAATATGGTGATATAGCATTCTTTATGCTAGATTTTTCATATTGCTAATAGAAGGGATTATCACTGTGACTGCATAAATACTAATGTTTTAAAGTTTGGAATCTAGTCATCTGACTCATTTCTATAAAGAAGAGAAAACTGATTTGTAAATTTAATTTCTTAAATTTTGTAATTTCTCCAACATACAACTTCCTGGAGCTTATATGACTAGAACGCTATAATATTATTGCCAAGAAGATGGGAAGAATGAGTCATTCAATCAGGGAACAATGTTCCAATAAAGAAAACTTCCAGACAATTAAGCTTTTTACCCCTTCACCCTTTAAAAACATTTAAACATATTTCAGAATAATCATTCTTCATATCAATTGTAAATTTTCCTGACATTTCAAGTAATGTTTGCCGCCTTTAAAAAAGTGTCTTCAGGTGTTTTTCTGTTTGTTTGTTTGTAGAATTTCTGATTTGGGGGTTTTTAAAATGTATTTATTTATTTTTGGCTGCATTGGGTCTTCATTGCTGTGCACGGGCTTTCTCTAGTTGCGTCGAGCAGGGGCTACTCTTCGTTGTGGTGCGCGGGCTTCTCATTGCGGTGGCTTCTCTTGTTGCGGAGCACGGGCTCTAGGCACACAGGCTCAATAGTTGTGGCTCACGGGCTCTAGAGCACAGGCTCAGCAGCTGTGGCGCACGGGCTTAGTTGCTCTGCGGCATGTGGGATCTTCCTGGACCAGGGCTCGAACCCGTGACCCTTGCACTGGCAGACAGATTCTTAACCACTGCACCACCAGGGAAGTCCCTGGTTTGTTTTTAAGTACTAAACATTTTGGCTGAAAAATCTGGAGGAATTAAATGGCAAATGCAATTAAAAATAAAAAGTAAGGTTGGGCAAACTGGAAAACAAAATTCCACAATTACCTTCTTCCGCTTGTGCCCCATGTGGCTGTCTGAGAATGTTCACGGCTATTGGGAGCAGCATAAACTGTGCATTATTTTCTGGGCACTGCCATTGTGTGATTTGGAACTTCCTCACCTCTAACAGCACCCGTGACCCCAAATTCTCATGTCTGTAGGACCAGCTGAGCTTTACAATCTGCCTGCCAGATGCCAACCAACCAGAGGGAACTCTCTTTGTAATACACATTTTATAAATTGATCAAAATTTGGTGGAGCCCAGATGCAGGATGGGAGTCCTCCAGCCAGAGCCTGATCTAAACCAGTTGAAAGCTACCCTCACAGAGAGGCAAGGTGTGGTCTTACACTGCATTGTGCCACAGGGCTGGCTTAGTTGCTGAACATGGTTTTTATCATTTTCCTGTTCCTGCTCGTGCTTATAGATTCTTTTCCCCATTCCTCTCTATGCACCTACCTTTAGCAGCTCTGCATCTACTGCTAAGGTGCTGCTTTTCCACTAAATTCAGGTGTGGAGCTTAATACAGGAAGTCATGATTACTAGCAATTTGAGCTCCAAGTAAGTGAGCTATTTCTGTTAATAACTGAAAAATAATTTGGTGCTCTAATGATCAGCCCACCACCAGGAAATAAAAGAAGAAATCATAACATTAAAACGAAACTCAGTATTTTATGTTCTCATTGGGGAAAAAGTTGAAATAATCTATTTTCATCATTTATTAGACATCTTGGATCCTCTCTAATTGTCACTTAATAAAACTACAATACTAAAGTTGAAGATCACCTTTCATTAAATATGCTAATGCTAGGTATTTCAATAGTGGCTTTTCCCCAACTGCTTAAATAACTTTCAAAATTTTAGTTCATTAATTTTAATAATAACTTGGTGAAAGTAGGAGGACAGCAAGAAATCTTTTAAAATGAATATACTATTCTAAGATAATTTCACTTGGCAAAGCTTAAGTAGCGAATGTGGAATATAATCATCTATCTTATACTATCATCTGAATTACATTATGTCAGATTATCACCTGATAATGGTCATTATCCTATAATTATATATTCAATTGATAAAAGAAGGTACACTTTAAGTAAAATTTGTGTTATTGTATTTTGTTATTGTTAACAATAGGATAATAATAAACACAATAATCATATTGTATTTTGTTATTGTTAAATATTGCTAATTAAATATTAAATAATTAAATATTGTTAATATTAAAATATTGTTTAAGTAAAATATTGCTATAGTCCAAAAAAAGTTGAAAATATTTTGCATCAAAGAGGTTTATACTTGCTTCCTTTGTATATCAAAGTTCTAAATTTGTATTTCAAGTTCAGACTATCAATATACTCAGTTCTAAATTCATGAGTTCTTACTTCATTTCATATAATCTTCAGAAAAAAAAAAATCCTACTTCAGATAGTGAATAGTGAATGCTATTTTATGACACATCTGGTGTAATTCTGTTTTATATGAATTGTTTTTCATTGAAAATGACAGAAAAAAATCCACAGTGGTGATTCAGTATGATCAGATCACAATTGAAAAGCAAGGGAAGATAAAATTATTGGTACCTAAGTTTTTGATATAATAGATTTTTTTAACAGTAATATCTTTTTAAATAAAGAATATACATCCCACCAATGTTTTATTTAAGGACACTTCATTATCCCTGGTAGATAAGACACAGTGCATTAGAAGCATTCTAGATAACCCATTTCAATTTTACTAACAGATGGCTTAA